>NC_050465.1:5600210-5900210 GCF_903995425.1 Onychomys torridus
AGGTCCTGCTGGGAATGGGGAGTGTTTACAGTGTAAGCTATGGATGTCGAGATCCAGAATCCAAGAATGCTAGCACTTCCTTTTTAGAGCCTGTCATATTGAAATCTGTGTATTGGCAGAGCACCATGGGGGATGATGTGGGTGATCCTGTCAACAGAGTCCACATGCTTGAAGCAAGGGGTAGAGTTTCCACCCTTCTCCTGACTCCTGATGCATCCTTCACTCTGAATGTGCCCATATGCAAAGTCATTTGAGAGAAATGTGTGAATCTTACTATCCTCAGACACTGAAAACTTTCTTTGGATCATCTTTGGGTAACAGCTTCCCAGATGCTGGTTCAAAACATACCAGGAACACATACATGTTCACAGGTGCATAGGTAGGTGTATATGACTGAGGTTTCTTGGGAGATGGGGGGCAAATTTTAAAATGAAATGAGCCAAAATATCACGACCAATTTGGCTTCCTTCAATGAAGTCTTCTAGCTAATACTTGGGGAGTGGTATTGTGTGTGTGTGTGTGTGTGTGTGTGTGTGTGTGTGTGTGTGTGTCTGTCCATGTGTGTTGTGTATATGCACATGTGTGAATACCATGTGCATGTGGAATTCAGAGGACATGTTTGGGTGACTATCCTCACCTTTCACATGGGGTCGCATGTCAGATATCCTGCATGTCACATAATTACATTACCATTCATAACAGTAGCAAGATTACAGTTATGAAGTGGCAACGAAATCATTTTATGGCTGGGGGTCACCACAGCATGAGGAACTGTATGTATTAAAGGGTTGCAGCATTAGGAAGGCTGAGGACCACTGCTTTTGCAAACCCTAACACATTGGGTCTGGACAATTAGGCTACGCTGGCTGGTTGGCCTGACACTACACTACTCTTCAGTGTTGGATTGAAGGCATGAAGCCGCCAACGCTGGGCTTTTACATGGCTGCCAGGGATCCAAACTTGGTTCTTCTTGCTTTGCTGCAAGCGGTTTCCCGACTGAGCCGTCTCCTCAGGTCCTGAATGTCCTTTTAACTTTTCCTTTTTTCGTGATTTCTTTATGGCATTTTCAGACATAGACATTATTGTACTTTGTTCACACGTGCCTGGGGGTTTATTATGGAAGCACTGTTTGTCTTTTACGTGATTAACGACCTGACAGATGGAGAAAGAGACAAGGTGAGCTAACAAACTTTGCAAAGGCGCAGCCAGGGCAAGGGATGGAGGTCTCAACACAGGGGTGACCTGAACAGGGCACATGAGGTGAATTTCACGGCAGGGGTGAGGAATTTGCGAAGGTGTAAAGTGCTCTCATTAACAAGGCGCTGGGCAGGTTGGGTGACTTCGATGCAGATCAGACACCAGCTGTGACAAGAGACTCATTTTCATCTTTCTGGAAATTACACCAAAAGACGAGCTGCTGGAATACCCGGGAGCGGGCGTTGGGATGGAATCACGGAAGTAAGTGCTAGGCGTCCCCAGGAGATATTCTGGGATACTTAGCAACAGTGCAGCCTATTTATTTTTCTTTTTGCTAACCACAAGGAGACCTCTAAGTCTTCGCTTCTCAAAGTAGGGTCCCAAGTCTCACAGCCTCCACCTCCCTTGGGAGTTTTGAGAGAAATGCAGACCCTCCCGTGATCCTCTGGGCACACAGCATGCAAGCCTTGGCATGTCCAGTGTCTGCATGGCCAACCTCCCCTGGGGTCCCTTTTACCTTGGGGAAGGCGTCAGGCCACACCGAGGGGGCTCCGTGGTTGAGTAGCGCCTGCACCGTGCGCTGCGGTGCTGCCGGGGGCGCGCACGTGGCCGTCTGCAGCGCGCGCGCCAGCGGCGACGCTCCACCGTAGTCGAGCGCGCCCGCGTCGGCGCCGTGCCGCAGCAGGAGCGTGCACAGGCTGGGGCGCGCGCGGCCGCAGGCCTTGTGCAGCGGGCTGCGCTCGTCCTCGTCGCGCGCGTCTGCCGCCGCGCCGCCGCGCAGCAGGAGCGCGCACAGGCGCAGGCAGCGCGCGTGCTCGTCAGGGCTACGCGTCGCCGCTCCGCACGCCGCGCTCAAGGCTGTCTCGCCGCGAGCGTTCCTCGCGTCCACGCGCGCGCCGCGGCCCAGGTAGAGTTGCGCGTGCTCGTCCAGGCCGTACTGGGCCGCCACGTGCAGCGGTGTGTCCCGGCCAGGGCCGCATTCCAGCTGTACCGTCGCGCCGTGCTCCAGCAGCGCCTGCGCGCACCTGCGGGCAGGCCAAACCGGTCACCAGCGCGCGTGACCAGCCGCGACCGGCCACCCCACGGCGCACCGGGCACCACTGGCGAGCTCCAGCGAAAGCCAGAACTTCGGAGCTCCAGGGCCAAGGCTACCCATTGCAAAGTGAATAGACCTGAGACAAAATAAGATTATGGCAAACCCAGGGTCCCAGCCCCACGGGTCATCAAATGAATAGGGACTTTCATTCTATAAGCACGCAGAGTTAGGATGAGTATGGCAATCACTTGGTGCTATTTGGGAAGGTAATGTCCACATGCATTTTTCAGGGAGCTGGGCACTCGGACTTTATCTGGACTCTCAAACCTGGAGGTTAAGGTCTAGAGAGAATCCTTTTAGGTCAGGATGCCCCATCTTTCCCGTGCAAGGCAAGCCTTGCAGTACCCCAGTCTGGGGCAGAGGGGTGGGGACTTCATCCTCTTTTCAAGGCCTCTGATTCAGACAGGCACCAGAGTTTTCTGCGTTGGAAGCATCAGGCAGAAGCAGCACACCCATGCCTACATATGGCGCTGTTTATTCAGATCCCTTCTTTCTTGACCAAACTGCGCGTTTTGGTGACGCAAGTTTTCAGTCTCTGAGGGTTTCTGAGTCCCACGGGAAATTGCTTCCCCCCCCCCCCCTGAGGAGAACGGGTTCTCCTGCCTCTAGGCTCACCGACTGGATTCAAGACTGCCTTTGACCCTACACACCTATCTTCTTACGGAAGAGCAGCTCTCTCAGCCGCTCTTCTGTCCCCTGGGAGCACCCCCACACCTCATCTTTCACTGATGGCTGTTTGGACCCTGTTAGATCTGACAGCCTAGCTCCCGGGTGGGAAATGTAGTCTGTTAACCTGAGACGGGGAAAGTAGCCACAGGCCCTCCTCGGGTCCCCCCAGCTTGTCTCCTGGGTCTCTGAATCCCTGGAGAGTGTTAAGTTGATATACTCCTGCACACTGACGGAAGAGCAGAACTGACCGCATCAGTTGGCAGTATTCTTCATTTCTGCCCAGTGACACTGAAGACTTGGCTCCTTGACTTTCTCCTTCCCGCTTGGTTTCCCTTTCTCCGGCAGTGCTGCCCGCTCTCATTTCCCTCTGTTGAGGAGAGTATGGCCAACCATTCCTCTCCACCTGCCTGCTGAACTCTGCTGTGGGAGGCAGGACCCTCCTTGGAGACTGGCTCTGGTCTCAGCTGACCCTTCGAGATCATCACACAGCACCCTGTCTGTCTCGTTCAGGGGCATGTCATTTCCCACCCACCGGATACCGCCTCCAGCACACTGCTGCAGATCACAGCTCACTGGGATCTGTTGGCCTCCACCCTTCTCCATTGATGCAGGAGTCTACCCCAGCTCTGCGGGGTGGGGGTGTCTTCAAGAACCCCTCCCTTGCCGTCTCCAGCACTGGCACCTATTTCTGTGCCTGCTGGGATCAGTTTCCACATTTGCTCCTTCTGTCCACCCCCCCCCCCCTCCCCGTGTCTGCCCCTTCCTGTCATCTTAGCATCCCCAGAAGAGGGCCTGTTTCTACCCTCCGGTCATCCTTTGCCGATTCGCCATCCTCCTCCCCCCTCCCCCCACTGCGACTAGTTTCTCAACCTGGCTGGTGACATAATTACCCTCTCCTCACCATTCCTATGCCACTGCCCTTTGAGACCCCCCCCCCTTTATCTGGAATGTCCAGGAGTCTCCTAATTTGTCCACTTTCAGCCAACTAAGCTCCATGCAACCCAAAAAGAATCTTTGTGGTGTGATGAGTCAATGGATCCACACCTGCTTAGGACCCTGCCCTTTCCCCTGGGACACAGGTGTCACGTGGGCCAGCCCCCTTGAGCCTCACCAGCTTCCCTTGCCAAGGCTCCTCCTGCTGGGGTTCGGTTCTCTCTGTCCAAGGATAGACCCTAGGATCGTCCTGTGCTTGTATGCTCTCATGCCTGTGTTTATACTTGTCCCAGGGACTCACTGGTATGGCCTCCAACTTCCTATGCCTTCCCTTCCTCTTCCCCTGGGAAGCCTTCCTCACACCCCCAGGCTGAAGGGTGGCATCTCTGTAGTGTCCTTTGTTTTGTGATCAAGCAGGACACTTGTCACGAAACCGCAGCACTGCATTTCCGACGAGAGAGCTGGCACCTTTGTCTCTCGTCTTAAAACTGTTGGCTCCTGTGTGTAGAAAGTGTGTCTGACTGTTGGGTGTAGTGCTGTGCCTAGCTCATTATCTGAATTCCCTGAAAGCCTGTTGAACAAATGCCTCTCGCTAACGACCATCTCTCAGCTCCCTATTGCATCGCTGCTGTTTTTCCTATTATTTACTTAACTGGGGCTCTGATCCAGATCATCCATCCAGGGTTTGGGGGCTGACAGCCGCTGCCCTGAAATGCATTTCTATTTCGTCCTGGGGACTCTCAGTATTTTTAATTCTCCCTTTGTGTTTCTCTTGCCTCCGCATCAGCAGTATCATGAGAAGTGGTCTGTCTTGGGTGAAAGATCTTTACAAACAACTACAGTGTGATGTGAAGCATCCTTTGGGAAGAAGGTACCCAGCTAAGAAAGGATGCAAATTTTACAATCAGAGTGCTTCGCTTTGCTTCCTGCCTGGCTCTCTGGGAGGAATTTTGAACGGTGCAGCGGGAGGTTAGAAATCAAGGGCTCTGTCTCACTTTGTCACCGAGCCTTGAAAACATTACAAACATTTTTGCCTACTTTTTTTTTTTTTTAAAGCAGCGCAGCCTCCAAAGAAATAGGAAGAGCCTGGCCTGATGAGCTAATGGCAGGTTGCTGTTTGCTACACAGGGACAGAATGGGGACATTGGCCACACTCTGGAGGGTTGCAGATGCCCAGCTTTTCTGCTTTTAATGGAGAGCTTAATAGGCTAACCCTTGGTGCTTTATAATACTGGGCAGGGGCTGGAGATGCAGATTCGCTGGCTGGAGAGAGAAGCCACAGGACAAATTGATAGGGGCAGGTCTCTCTCAGCATAGGTCAGGCGGTCAGTAAAAATGAAGGCGTGCTGGCCTAGGTAATGACACACACACACAGATCTGCCCCATGGCTGCATGTAGCCATCAGTCTACAGGACACACAGACAGTGCTGTCTTAAGCCACCAGTAAAGAATACATTTGAGGAAAGCTTGGGATTGTATAGGGCAAAGAGGGGTTACCTCAGTAGGGGGTGCCGTGGTGATGAAGGGCTTTGATTTCCTCTCACTGTCTTATATTTTCAAAATTTCTAAGACTAGTTGGAGTAACAACTTGATATAAGAGTGACTGACGCTGCTAATCACAGAACCCCCCCTCTCCCACCCCATCAGCCCCAGCCCCAGCTGGATTATAAGAATGTCTCTTTCCAAGTTTCTAGAACACTCTAAAGGTTTCCACCAATGCCTCTGCTAGAAGCAGGGGTTTGGAAATGCAAGACAGGAAGAGAGAAGAGGGCTGATTGTGAAGGGTGGCAAAGAAACAGGTGACGGTGTGGGGACTTTCTGCATCCCATCCCAGGAAGAAACCATTTCTTAAACAATTATCATTTCCACGCCACATCTGTGGTTGTGGCAATTTTCACTGGAAAAATGTCCCCTACAGGTTTGTGTATTGATTGTTTAGTTCCAGGTTGATGGGGCTGTTTGGGGAGACTGGAGGTTTTAGGAGGTAGAGCCTTGTTGGAGGAAGAATGCCCCTGGAGGTGGGCTTTGAGAGCTCATAGATTAACCCCTTACAATTTACTCAACTGGCCTCCTCCGTGTGGCTGAGATGTCACCTCCTGCTCCTGTCCCTGCAGCCATGCCGTCCTCACCGTTACGGACCTCCCCCCACTTCTGGATCCATAAGCCAGAATGAATTCTTCCATTGCCTTGGTCATGGTGTTTTATCACAGAAACAGCAAATGACTAATGCAGTGGTCCAGAGCGAAAGCATCACTCAGCCTTCAGAGGCCAGCAGGGAGCTCCGCTGGCTGAGCGCCGAACTCTAACCTGGGACTTGGTAAGGGAGTTTTCTGCTAGCCTGACAGACAGGAAAAATCAGAAGGGCCTGAGGGGTGGTACAGATTGTCACTGCTGGGAGCCAAGGGTAGTGCCATCACTGGTGGCTCTCAGAACACTGACTCCATCTCACAGGGATTAAGACATTCTTGAAGGTGCCTGATTGCAAGAAACTTGGGCAGAACTCACCCCTTCCCCCTTGCCCTATCTCAGCCTTCATCCCTGTCTTTGACGATGACTGCAGAGATAACGCTCCAAGGTCTAGGTGACAGTAACAGACGAAGCCACTTGACGAGAGGCAGGAGTGACTATAGCTAAGGGCACCAAGAGCTGTCGCATCAGGGCTATTTTATCTCATGCCCCAAACACAAGCATGAAGAGCCCACTCCCTGCACACGGCTCCCCCCTTAGCACTCCCCACAGACCATGGCTGTTACTGGTCACCCTCTGGCAGAAGGTCCAAGCACCTCAGCTTGGCCTTTCCCATGTCCCATCTCTTCTTCGCTCACCTGTGCCCTGCCTGCCTGCTCAGCCTCCACGATTCCTGCACATTCCATTCAGGCGGCTCCAGATAGTCCTCATCTCTGCCTCACGGTCACCTTGCTTCCACAAAGCCCTTCATGTGGTCATGTGGTACTCCCTTGCCCTCTGGTCCTAACTTGGAAGGCCTTTTGGCATCTTCAACACCTTGTTTTATCTTTTAATATTTTATTGATTAGTGTGTGTGTGTGTGTGTGTATGTGTGTATGTACACATGTGCCAGGGGATGCATGTGGAGGCCAGAGGACACTTCTGTAGAGTCAGTGATCTCCTTCTACCTTTATGTGAGTTCCCAGAAGGGAACTCAGGTTATCCGGCTTGAGTGACAAGTGCCTTTACCACCGAGCTATCTTGCTAGCCCATGTGCTTTTTTCCTTGTTGTATTTATTCACTGCCCTATCTCAGTATTGCAGATGCATGGGACTTAGAAGACCAATGATTCCCAGAAAGCCATGTAGCCAGGAAGTGGCAGGGCAGAGTTCTAGATTGTTCCACTTGCCTTCCAAGTTCTCAGTTACACACACCATCCTCTCTGCGGCATCTTCCCATTGAGTACCAAATTGGTACTTTGTGGCCATGTTTCTGCATGTACCATGGCTGTCCTGGGGGGTTACAATGGAGCTAAGGATTCCCATCACCTAGCGTTTCTACCGTGTCTCTTCTATGCATAGGTCTGTCTGTCTGTCCAGGTAAGGTTGCCTGTGTAGTCTGTAACACAGTGACATCCTAACAGGTGGGTATTCTGGGAGTGACTGTCCCATCCTGCCTAGGTGTGAGGCAGGTTACTCCCTTAACATTTGTGTGTTACAATGTGCACACAGCTATGCAACTGCTTTGTGATGACTGTGAAATAGCCTAATGATGAACCTACCAGACTATACCTTGCTGGAGGTGTGTCTTTATAATTTGTTATGCACCTTTGATGAGCCAGAGAGTTCTCTGGGCACATTCCCTAACTCCACTAAGAATTTAAGTGTGTGTGTGTGTGTGTGTGTGTGTGTGTGTGTGTGTGTGTGTAGAAGCCAGAAGCCGGCAGCAGCAGGTGTCTTCCTCTACCACTTATGGTTGGAGATAGGGTCTCACTAAAGATGGAGCTCACCCACTGGCTGGATTGGCTGGCCAGTGAGCTGTGAGAATCTCCCTGTCTGTTGTTCCCGGCACTGGGGTTAAGACAGATGCCAGTACATCTGGCTTTTATGTGGGTGATGGGGACCTGGTGCTTGTGATGCAGACACTTCACCCACTGATCCACCTCCCCTGAACACTGAGCTTTGAAAAAATAATTAATTGATGGAACCCATGCCCAATACTGCTCAGGTGGCTGTGAACCCGAGACGTGATAGTCTATGGACTTGGGAAAAACCAAATGCTGTTAGTTCTACTAAAGAAATACAACAATGATGAAATGACTCCTAATGACATGCTGCCATACCCATAGATCAATGTCTTGCTCAGTCACCATCAGAGAAGCTTCCTCCTACAGTAGATGGGAACAAATACAGAGACCCACAGCTGGACAACATGCCGAGAGTGGGAGGCCATGGAACACTAATTTCTAAATGGAATGTCTCCATCGAGCCTCTCCCTTCAGGACCCAGGGAACTTTGTGGACGAGGAGGCAGAACAATTGTAAGAGCCCAGGGATAGATGATACCAAAGAAATAGTGCCTTCCAGACACAGCAGGACGGACACACATACGAACTCACAGACAGTGGCAGCATGCGGAGAGTCTGCACAGGTCCAGGCCAGATGGCCCAGTACTGAGAAGTGGCTATGACCTCCCATCCCTGGCCAAGAAGCTACCTCAAACTGGAAACGCAGCTATGTCTTCCAATGAAGCAGTTAGAGGAAAGTTGCCTCCCACTGACTGATTCCCCAACCAGGGGATGGGGATGCCACACCCCAGACTAATGGAGAGCTGCTCTACCTAACTTCTCCGGACCTTCTGCCAACTGTCTTCTTTGGGACCAACTACCCACCTTTTCATTTTCCTCCCTCCCCATTCCTCTGGGGATGCATAGGAGTTCCCGGCAGAGAAGGCCAGTGTCAGTAGCCAGAGCCTTCAAGGCAGAGGAAGCGGGAAGAACCTGCTCGGCCAATTGTAGCATCATGGCCTCCCTTGGGGCAATGGCTGCGGCTGCATTTTTCTTGTGTGGGATGGTTGCCGTGGATGGTGATATTTGGGGGCCAACTGTCTCTAGATTACACACGGCCTCCCATGCCTTGGCAAATGGAGGCATAATTAAGTGGAAAGGACATTTCAAAAACTGGCTGCTTTTGATCACACATGGCCCATCAGCTCACACCCGACCTTCTAGAAACTTCTTTAGTGTCCTTTCTTCCAAAAGAGATGAACAGCCATCCTCTCTCTCTCTTCCCCTTCTCTTTTGCACCTCCCCTGATCCTAATACGCTGGATGAAGTGAGAGCCAATGGCATCAGAGGTGAGAAAAAGGCAGGGGTGCAGAGAAGCTGATAACGGAATGAGAGTGAGGAGTTCCCAAGTCACACAGGGAAACACACAGATCCCGCGACTGCGCCTGAACTGCCTCTGACAAAAGAGTCCACTTGACTAACCCCTGCCTCGAAGCGATGCACATCATCACCTGTTCCCAAGGATAGCCTCTTCCTGTCGCTCAGCTATCGCCGCCATAGGCCGCTGCCATTCTGGTTCCTCTCACATTGTCTAGTTTTGTCTTTCTGAGAATCTGTCACGGTTTCTTTTGCGCCCGTCTCTGCCCCTCGGTCACGTTGTGCACAAAGTAAACCGCTCTTGTTTTCACTGTGGAGTCCCGTTCAATTGCTCAGATAGACCACGCTTTAATTGCTGTCGTCTGCTAGTCTTCACAGATGTTTGTGTGTCTTGACTTCCTGATTGCTGCCACGGTCATTTTTGTAAACATCTTCCTGCGGACAGGAGTCTACATTTTCTTTACCTAGAGCCCGGGAAACGGTAACAGGTGGGTCCATATTTAATGTTATAAGAAAATGGAATTTTCCCAAAGAAATTGTATCATTTCACACAGAATTTCACATCAAATAGTGGTGTAGGCAAGTTCTAGTCACTCTACTTTCTCACCAATATTTGCCATGGTCAGGGTTTTGTTCGTTTTGAATTGTAATCAGCGTGAAATGGAGACTGTTTCATTGTGGTTTTAATTTGTGTTTCCTTGACAACCAGTGATGCTTAGTGTCTTTTATGAAGTGTCTTTTATGAAGGCTTTGGTCCTGAGGTAAGAGCTTTGATTTGGTTTCTAGGTAATAAGATGCAGCCTGGGGAGTACACTGCTTAGTTTTGCCAACTCAACACCAACTAGAGTGAGGCCTCTGGGAAGGAAGACCTCAACTAGGAAAAATGCCTCCATCAGATTGGCCTGTGGGCAAGACTATGGGGGCATTTTCTTATTTAATGATTGATGTGGGAGGGCCCAGACCATCTTGGACAGTGTCAACCTGGAGCCTGGGTTGTACAAGAAAGCAGGCTGGGGCTGGAGAGATGGCTCAGAGGTTAAGAGCATCGACTGTTCTTCCAGAGGTCCTGAGTTCAATTCCTGGCAACCACATGGTGGCTCACAACCATCTATGTGATCTGGTGCCCTCTTCTGGCCTGCAGTCATACATGCTGTATGCATAAAAAATAAATAAATCTTAAAAAAAAAAAAAAAAAAGGAAGCAGGCTGAGCAAGCTATGAGAGCAAGCCAGTAAGCTCCTCCATGGTCTCTGCATCAGTTCCTGCCTCTTGGTTCCTGGCTTGAGTTCCTGCCCTGACTTCCTTCAGTGACGCTGTGATCTTTAAGCCAAGGAACCCTGTTCCTTTTCAAATTGGTTTTCTTCAGCATTTCATCAGAGCAACAGAAAATAAAGGAATACAGGGAGAAGCAGAAGGCTGAGGACACCTGCCTGTGATGGCCTCAAGGGCAAGCTCAGGCTGAGCCAGTGGTGGAACATGATTGGATATTAATCATGGCCATGAGTGGAACTTCTCTGGGACACAGGCAGGATTCCAAGGGCTCACAAAGGAGAGGTGATCTTGCAGCATTGCCCACACAATGCCTGCTTGTCTTTGGGTCCTGGCTTTGTCAGTGTTCCTGCGTGTCACACACTGACTCAGCACCAGCCCCCTCTGTATTTCAGCTTTCTAATCTTTAGACTGAGGATGGCCATGTCTGTCAGAGCAGAGAAGGTTCTAGGGAATAAAGCACTTGCAAGTACTCAGGAATGACAGAGTTCTTCAAACAGCAAGCCACCAAGTGGGACGTCCTGAGTCTGCTCTCTTGAATATTCCCTAAGATGCCTTAAATTTATGTCAACTGAGACTTCCTACTTAACGGGCATGGGAGCAGGCTGCTTGCTGGATTATGTATCGGTGACCTCAAACTGTGGGCTGCTGGTGTTGGAGTTGGGAGTCTGAACCATTGTCCCCACTGAAATCCTGAGCAGAGCAGCTTGGCTTGTTTATTATTTTGCTTCAGAGATAGAGTAGAGATAGTGTCGGTCCCACAGCCACAGACTGAAGCAATTGTGGATTGCAAATATTTGAATAAAAATTGCATCTGTCCTGAGCATGTGCAGATTCCCCCTAGCCATTGTTACTAACATTTCAGCACGCTGAGGGTTTATGCAGCACTTACATTGTGTTAGGCATTCTAAGGATCTGGAGGTGATTTAAAATATACTGGAGGATGTGTGTAGCTTCCATTTAAATTTGAGACTGTCTCATATATCAGACTTCAGCATCCTCAGATTCTGGGTACCCACGGATATCCTGGCACCAACTCTGCATGGATACTAAGGAATGCCTGCATGCCCTTTCCTTCCCCTCAGATAGTCCCACCTGCCAGGCTGGAACTGGAGCAGAATTGCTTAATGATTTCCTTCAGTGATGTCTGCCCCCGCCACTCCCCACCTCAATCAGCTGCTTCCACAGGTCCAATTCTGACTTATGAATTATCTTTCACTTAGCTGAACTGACACACCTTGAACAAAAAAGTGAGCCCGTGTGCTTCTTATTAATGTATGTCACGGAGGAAGCAAGTCATCTTGACTTTGCTTCCATCAAGGCGGGAATAGCCAGGTACAAGAATCACGACTCTAGAAGTCATCTATGGTTTTAATCGCTAGAAAGAAAAGGGTGGATAGGGTCGGGGGAGGGGGCTCTGATAACAAACAGGGCGAGGTTGCCATGCAGCCTGCAAGGTGGGGAACAGAGGGACTTTACTGGGATTTTTCTTTTTTGGAAAAAAAAAAAAAAAGTCTCTTCAAACAGCCACTAGATTAAAGGTCTCATATCCCTTTTCGTGTGCTGAAATTCCGAATTCTGAGCTTGCTGGTTGGAAGGAAGCACAGATAACTTTTTTTTTTTTTAATCCCAAGAACTCAGAGACTCAAAGGTTTTCAAGTCCTGTGCCCATGGAGAATTGTGGACTGAAAGGGGGTGGGGGCAGAGCTGGATCCCTTGGTATGGGGACCATTGTTAGAAGAGCGAGGGAACGAAATGGCTCTGGATGTGGGTCAGCGACCTTCTGGCTACTGTGAGGTAAAAAAACATTAAGGATGACCTAAAATTGACTATGTATAAAAGATCCCGGAGAAGGCAGTTCTTTCTTGTCAAAGTGACAATGTTTATACTCCCTGAAGCCAGACCTCCTCAGAGTCCTGCCTTTGGGAGGACTTTTTGGAGCAGAAAAGTCTGCTTGCTCCCTCACATCTTTCCTGACATCTATTAACATTTTTTTCCTCTTAGGGAGTAGGCTACATTGGTGTAGAGGTGTGTGATGGAATCGGCCTGTGTTTTCAGCATGATCATCGACATTGGAGGGGTTCTAAGTTGGCTGTTTCATCGTTCTGCCTGAATTTCGGGTTTAGTCATCATTTAACTTCAACTGCCTCCCCGACATCCCATGCCAAGGATTTAAATGATACAAGACTCCCAGATTAAGCAGTCGAAGGGAAAGGTTCACACACAGAAACAGAAGAGAAAATGATCCAAAAGAAGCAAGAGGATGGCAGAGGAAAAGAAATTTTAACTAACATCATCCTGTCCTGACATGTGTTCAGAGCTCTAATGAAACAATACCCCAGACCTGCACGGCACTTAAAAATCAGCTGGAGCCAGGAAGCTAGTTTCTGTCCAGTGCAAAAACTGAGCAATGTTACTGGCGGCACCAGGTCTCAGGGGCTTGTGGTCAAAATGCAAACTTGTAGGCTTATCATGCGGGCTGCTCTCAGGGCTCACAGTACTTTCTGCTCTGAGTAGGTCCTGCATTCTCAATTCTAAGTAAAATGTTAGAAAATAAAGTATAAAAGAAACCACCTGTTAATTTTATACTCATTTCAGATTCACAGGAGCATTGGCAAGGCAGGACAAACAGCTCACAAATTCCCTTTATCTAGCTCTCCCTCAAGTTAAGATCTTGTGCTGTTATGGGACATGTGTCTCCATTAAGAAACTAACATTGGTGATGAACTAATGGTACTAAAAATGGTGATTGAATTTGGCTCTCCCACTTCATACCCATGCTCTGTGTCAGGATCTAATCTAGGGTACCATGCTGCATTCGAGTTCTCTAACTTTAATTCTGAATAAGACACAAATAAATAATATATGTGTGCCCTTAGGTGTACGGGTTTTTTAAATACTATACATGGAATATCATTGAATGGGTTATATTTTCTATTGGAACATGCTATGCTTTGGAATTTTGTTCTCAACAAAGAACATTCCAGCAAACAAAAGGTCACAGATGACCAACAAATGGATAGGTTAAGGGAAGAAACAATAAAACCTCAAATGAAATGGAAATAGTATTTCAATCTCCATAAAATAAATATAGCAATAATACAACTGATGGGAAGACCTGCTGTGGATGTGGGTAGAACCATCCGGTGGCTATTTTTTAAAATATTTATTTATTATTCATACAGAAGAGGGCAACAGATCTCATTACAGATGGTTGTTCATTACAGATGGTTGTGAGCCACCATGTGGTTGCTGGGAATTGAACTCAGGACTTCTGGAAGAGCAGCCAGTGCTCTTAACCTCTGAGCCATCCCTCCAGCCCCCGGTGGTTCTTAAGATGAAGTAAGGAGTGGGTGGAACCAAGAGAGGAACATAGAGGAATCCATCCTGCCTCCAATGAGGTGAGTAGCCTTATCCACCATGCTCCTGTTGCCATGAGGGTCTGTCTCACCTCAGACTCAAAGCAACGGAGTCAGGTGACTGTGGATCAAAGCCTTTGACACCATGAGCCCAAATAAATCCTTCATTCTGTAAGTTGTTTACATCAGATGTTTGTCATAGTGATGGAAGGTCTATTAGACATACGAAATCATAACTGTCAACACATTTCTCAGTTTGGTAAGTACATATTATCAATTGCTTAAAGTGAGACATAAATAGAAATTCCTAAGTCTGGACAGGGAAGACAGTCGATTTCTTACTGAAGAAATGCAGGTTATAAGACAGTGGATCGGCGTGTCTAATGTGCAGGTAGAAGGAAGAGCAGAAGAGGAAGAGAAGGAAGAAGATGGAAGAATGGGAGGGAATGGGAAAGAACAAAGACCAGGTTGTTGGCCCAGAGTTCCTTATCAGCAGAGATGCCTTTCAAACAGTCAAAAGGAATAACTGTTTTCAAATAGCAAACACTGTGAGCATTCACTAGCAGCAGACTCTGATCCACTGAAGAAGTCCTTGGAGCAGAAGGAAAATGATAATATGATGAAGTCTTGAATTTCCACAGAGCAATGAAAAGAAAAAGTATCTACATAAGTAAAAGTAGAATCTTGTTTTGTATTCTTTCAACCTATTTAGTAGATAATTGACTGTTAAAAACTAATAGCAATACATTGTGGCACTTGAATGTATAAGTAAAGTGTACAATACCAATAGCACAGAGGACAAGAAGAGATAAGTGGTTTTATACTGTCATATAATTTTATAGTATGGATTATTATTGCTTGAGGTCAGACCAAAATAAGGTAAAAATGTACAGTGTAAAGCCCAAATGGAATCACTGCAATAACACAACCAAAATCATATTTATTATGGTATGCCAAAATGGAGATAAAATGAAAAATGCTCAGTAGAGAAGATAGAAGAAGATACAGAGAACAAAGACTAGACTTAAGATTTAATTTGAGCTTAAGTAGACCAAAAATTACGTTAAATGCAACTGAGCCAAACACCAAATTAAAAGGCAGAGGCTTGTGGGATTGAGTAAAAGAAAACAAGATTCAATTGTAACCTGCCTGTAAGAAACCCACTTAAAACATAAAGTTAAAAGTTCAGCCTTTAATCCCAGCAGAAGCAGAGGCAGGTGGATCTATGAGTTTAAGGCCAGCCTGGTCTATAAAGTGAGTTCCAGGACAGCCAGGGTTACATAGAGAGACCCTGTCTCAAAAACAAAACAAAGCTGAAACAAAAACAAAGCTTCATAAGCTGGGCATGGTGGTGTATGTACATTATCTCAGCACTTGGGAGATGGAGGCAAAAGAATCTTTCAAAGTTATTCTTGGATACATAATGATTCTGTGGCCAGCCAGGATATGTGAGGCTCTGTCATCAAACAAACAACAAACAAACAAACAAATCAACAAACAGTTAAAGTTGAAAGGCTGGTTCAACAGGCAGTCGACATCTATCTTAACATTTCCTTTATTCTCTCTCTTGACCATGGATGGGACTTCTGTCATAGTTCTAAAAAATAGTCTATAAAAAAAAAAGATACAGGAGATTTTTTTTTTAATCTGCCAGTAGGTCAAGAAAATTATGACTTCTCCCTTGCTAGTAGGCTCCATTGTCTTCTCAGCTTGCATACACTGATGAAACAAGTTATCACACTAGAAAGGCCTACGCAGCAAAGGTTGTGGGTTGGATGTTTGCGTGTCTCCAAGATTCACCTTGAAAGCCAATCCTCCATGGAAAAGTACCAAGAGGAAATAAATGGATGCACTTTAGGGAGTGGTTAGGTCTGAGGTCTCTGTGGTCACAGGCAGAAGTGGTGCTTATAAAAGGCCTGGAGGGAAGTGAGTTCACTGCTACCAGTTCTTCTGCCTCTTCTGCCATAGGAATATGCAGTTCAGTGCCAGAAGCAGACAGAGCCCTCACTAGAGCTGCATCTGCTGGTGCCTTGATCTTGGACTTCTCGGCCTCAGAAATGGGGGAAATAAATATGTATGATTTATCAATTACCCAACCTAAGACATTTTGTTGTAGCAGCGGAATGGACTGAAAACAACAAGGAACTGAATTCATCCACTACCGGTGAGGAATGGAGACGTCCAACCCAGCAGTCCTTAAGGAACTGAATTCAACCGCATGGGCTTGTCCACAGGTTTTTCTCTAGTTGGCCATTCAGATGAGACCATAGGCCTTCGTGTTGTCTACAGTGCAGTCTTTTGAGAGGTCTGGAAGAAGAAGACCTGACAAAACAGTGGCCAAACTCATGACCCTTAGAAATGATGAGGTAATAAATGCATTTTCAAAAAGTTAATTTCAATTTTATGTGTACACATGCATATCTGCATGCTTGTCTGTGTACCACATTTATGCCTGGTGCCCATGGAGATGAGAAGAAGGCATTGGGTCCTCTGGAATTGAAGTTAAGGATAGTTATGAGCCACCATGTGGGCTCTGGGAACTGAATGAGATTTCTCTGCAAGAGCAATCAGTGTTCTTAAATGCTGAGCCCTCTCTCCAGCCTTTCAATGTAGTGTTTGAAGTCTGTTTGTGCTCATTTCTTACACAGTAGTAACAGAACTCACGAGATGTAAAATGCTAATACCAGTAAAGACAGAACCATACTGATGTTGAAGTAGCTGTTTTAAATTATTTCTTTCATTTTTTAATTTTTGAAATTAAAATGCAATTATATAATTTCCCCTTTCCCTTTCTTCCCTCCAATCTCTCTTATGTATCCACTTCCACACTCTCTCAAATTTAAATTCATGGTCTCTTTTTCTTTAATTATCATTTTATACACATACAGAGAGAGTTTGTTCTAAATATGTAAATATAACCCACTCATATACATACAAGTAATATTATATAGACACCTAACATCATGAGTGACAGAGGTAATGTGACAGAATTTACAGCCAGTAAAAGAAAATAAACATCAACTTCCTGCCAACAACTTAGACAGCTTCGCTGAAAGAGACAAATCTCGGTGAAAGCTTGCTTTAGAGAAAAACCTACTTCTGTCTAGGAGAGAACCGGAGTTCACAGTTAGAAACCTCTGGCCAAGAAAACACCACATCCACATAGCTTTGGTGGTGAACTTCATCAAACACCTGAGACAGTTTAAGATCTAGAAAACAGAAGAGGACAGAGGAGGAGGGACTGCTTCTCAGTTCATTACTGAGATTGTATCACTGATGCTCAAATCAGTCAAAGATGGTGTAAGACAACTGTAGACTAATACCTCTCATGAAAATAAATATAGACATTAAAAACATCCTAGCAAATGAAAACCAATTATCTATCTGTCTATCTATCTATCTATCTATCTATCTATCTATCTATCTATCTATCCAACTGTCTGTCTCCATCTATCTATCCATCCATCTATCCATACAACTATCTATCCACCAATCCACCTATTATCTCTCTCTTTATCTATCTATCTATCTATCTATCTATCTATCTATCTATCTATCTATCTGCATATATAATCCATGAGTGTAGTTAATAATCCTAGGAATACAAGGTTAGTGTAACATCTGAAAAATCAATGTTAAGAGACAAAGTAATATCATATGATCATTTCCATACATATAAAAATTTAAGAAAACTCTATGTCCATATGTAATACAAACTCTCAACAACCTAAGAGTAGAAAGAAGTGCTTTGTCTTTTAAAAAGACAATCTACAAGAACTCCTCAATGGTGAAAGACATTAAATGCTGTGCTCTAAGGCGGCAAGGGACAAGGAAAATAGACTCTTCATCACTACTCTTCAGAATTGCACTGGAAGTTCTAGTCAATGAAACAAATAGGAGAATGAGAATTCAGACTGTAAAGGAAGCCAAGCTTAACTTGTTTGCAGATAATATAATTGCCTGCGTACAGATCCCATGGAACTTATAAAAAGCCTTTAGAGAAACCAGTGAGTCCATTGAGGCAGAGGGCTGCAAGGTTACTACACAAAAAGAACCAATTTCATATGGTAGCTACACAAAATCAGAAACTGAAATAAAAATACCTTCCACGGTGGCATCAAAACTATGAAATGTTAATAGCTGGCCATAGTGGTGTTCTGGTTTCCTTTCTATTACTGTGGTAAAACACTCTGACCAAAAGCAACATAGGGTAGAAAAGGGTTTATTTATTTTATACTTCCAGGTCATAGTCCATCATGGAAGCAAGTAAGGGGAGGGAGGAACTCAAGTAAGAACTTGAAGCAGAAACTATGAAGGGTTGCTCCTTGCTGCCTCACTCACAGGGTCATGCTTGGCTGGCTTCCTTATGCAGACCAGGAGCACCTGCCTGGGGATGCTGCTGCCCACAGTGGACTTGGGCTTCCGGCATCAATTAACAATCAAGACACTTATCCACAGACATGCCTGCTAGCCAATGTGCTCTGTGCAATCCCTCAATGGAGAGTTCCTTCTCAGGTGACGCTAGGGCATGACAAGGTGACGGTTAAAGTTGACTAGGGCAGTAGACATGGTGGGCGTTTGTGACCAGATTTCAAATAGTGGAGGCAGGGAGATCATGAATCTGAAGCCAGCTTGAGCTATACAGCAATACCCTTGCAAGCCGTGTGTGTGTGTGTGTGTGTGTGTGTGTGTGTGTGTGTGTGTGTGAATGTAAGTATGTGAGTGTGTGTGTATGTGCGTGTGCATATATATGAATCAGGAATAAATCTTATACAACATTTGCAAGCCCCATGCACTGAAAACTACAAATCACAGTTGAGAGAAATCAAAGATGACCTAAATAAATGGAGGATGAATTATATCCATATGTTGGAAACTTAAACCTAGACATTTGTTTATGATGCTTTCTCTCCCCAAACTGATGTATATGCTCATGGCAGTCCCAGTCAAAACCCAGGGGCATCATGTAGAAGGTGAGCAACTGAACCTAAAATTCAAATTACATGCAAATGATCTATTCTAGTCAAAACAACTCTGAAAATAACATTGAGGGCTTACTCTTAGGGTGTATTACCCAGTTACAATAGTCAAGGCAATGTTGTATTGGTGTGAAAATGGATGGTTGGCTCTTCCATCCTGACCACTTGGTGAGTGGCCAATGGCCACACTCTCCGTTTGACTGTCTGCTGAGATGGTTTTAGTAGTACATCCTGCTGTCTTCTTGAATCCTTATGAGGATCCATCATAAGGCCACTTGCCTCCCTCATGGCAATCGTGGGGCAGGTTCCTGTCCCTTCCTGGCTTCCGAAGAGCTATGGGGCTTCTTTCCTCAGAGCTACAGACAGAAGCTGCTCAGGGGAAGTCCAGATCTGGCTGCCTGCCATGGGATAGCCTTACACTCACATGGCTGCCATCCACCTCTTCGGGCTGGTGTGTGAGATGAGGACTGTGAGAAGTCCTCATCCATGGCAGCTCTTCCTCTCAGTGTTTATGTAACAGGATGGCTTGATGTACTATTGCCAGTTAAACTAGCAACACTGTGTCTTATTTTGTGTGTACTTGGCACGAGAGTCTAGAAATGACCCCAGATATGATCGGCCAGTTGATCTGTGTGTGTGCATGTGATTGTTTGTGGAGGTCAGAGGTCAACCTTGGGTGTTATTCTTTAGGAATTGTCCCCATCCCCACCCCCTTTTTTGGGGATAGGGTCTTTCAATGGCCTGGAGCCCACTGTGTAAGCTAGGTTGGCCAGCCACTGAGCGCCAGGGATTCTTATGCCTCTGCCTCCCCAGCAACAGGATTGTAAGTGCATGCCGCAGCATTTGGAGGGAGGAAAGGGAAAGAGGAAATGATAATAATTATGTTATAATTTCAAAAAAAGAAACAACTAAAGAAAACAAATGCATGCCACCATGCCTGGCTTTTAAATATGAATGCTCATTATCAAACTCCAATCCTCAGGCTGCAGGGCAAGCACTTTACTGAATGGGCCGTCCACATGGCCCCGATGGATTGAGTTTTGAGCAATGTGCAAAGGCAGCTGAGTGGAGAAGGGGAGGGGCTTTGACACCAGCAGGTTTGATCCACGTCTGAAGCTAAGTTTTGATAGACCAAACCTTAGACCCTGCTTTCCTCCTGGAGGACCCTTCTAAGTAGTATTTCATACCATTGAATACTACTCAGCATGAAAAATTTATGATCTATCGGCTCTACACAGCAAGAGTATGGGTGCGCCTCAGAGTAAATATGCTGAGGGAAAGAAGCTAGAGGAACCCCTGCTGAGACAGTTTGGTATCCATATGGAAAAGCAAAGACACACGTACACACACACACACACACACACACACACACACACACACACACGTCACTTCTCACAACATATTCACACATGAACTCAAAATGGGTCATAGATTTTTCTGGATCAGCTCAGTCTTGGCCTCTGACAGCGAGTCCCACTGTGCTTGAGACAGTAGATAGGAGATGGAGGGCGGGAGGCCAGGCAGCTTTGCATCTGTACACAATTGTTGGGGGACCTATGGAGTGAACTGTGACCTCAGAGGCAGCAAGATGGCCGTTTGGCTCCCAGAGATTTAGATCAGACACAGGACTGTTGTGAGTCCACAGCAGTGGGAATGGATCTAACTTATCTTGGGCTGATATCCAAGATCCAGGCACACTCCTCAGCCAGGTTCTGAGTGCAGAACCTCTCCCACTATTAGCCTGCTTTTGTCTATTGGGTTTCCTGAGAAACTGCAGGACACAGTATCTGGGGTTACTTTGGCCTTGAAGTTATAACTCAAGGTGGTTGCAGTCTGGGCAAGATGAATCCAGATTTTAACGTAGAACTGTAAGATTTAAGTTTGTAGATGAGAACCTAGAAAACCTTTGTGGGCTTGGGTCAGGGAAAGAAGTTTTAGAGAGCCAGGTGGCGGCGGCGGCGGCGGCGGCGGCGGCGGCGGCGGCGCACGCCTTTAATCCCAGCACTCGGGAGGCAGAGGCAGGTGGATCTCTGTGAGTTTGAGGCCAGCGTGGGCTACCAAGTGAGTTCCAGGAAAGGTGCAAAGCTACACAGGGAAACCCTGTCTCGAAAAACAAAAAAAAAGAAGTTTTAGATAAAATAGCCCAACACATATCCTAAAAGAATAAAATTGACAAACTGAACTTTATCGAAATGAAGACCTATTCTTCACAGACATCAAGAGAAGATAATAGAAGGTGAAAGACCCCAGACCCCTGGGATACTTTCGTCTGCGAGAGGGCTCCCCCAGAAACCAAGATTCCAAACCAGCAGACGCAACACGCATGAGGAATGTATTCAGCACTGGCACAAGTGGGCTCTCTGTCCTGGTCAGTCAGAGAGCCCTGAGCAATGGTTACAAGCATTTTTAAAGGCAGAAACTACAAAATTAGCATAAGATACCAGGTGCCCCGGGTTTGGCCCAATTTAAAAATCATCATATATTTCAGCAATCATTTTGTTACGCTGGAAATTTTGTAACATTCGTTGTAAACTGGTTGGCTCAGGGGATGTCTGGGGGAGCGGTTACTCTGGAGGGGAGTTTACATAGTTACAGGCTTGTGATTGGCTGACATTTGACCTAGTTGTGGACTCACCAGATGGTCCTTATCTTGGGTCCCCTTTGAGGAATTTTTAAACAGAGACTTATTATTATTTTAATCTATAATTGCAGACCTTGTCCCAAGGCCGACGGCTGGGCTCTGAAACTTTTTACTTATTTTTAGGGAGAGGATGGGTCAGTGTCTAACGCAAGCAAGTTTACAGAAGCAAAGTCAGCAATTTGCAATTGTAAAATGTATCTCTAGTTTTTTTTTCCTCAAAGGTAGAGGTTGGGAATTGGTGCTTGTCAATCAGGTGTGACGAGAGCCTCGTACCCTCAATATATAAAGAGATCTTGAAGTTTTAACATGAAAATATCTGAACTGAACATCTGGACAAAGGGTCTGAACAGATAGCTCACCTGGGAAGAAATACGGATGGCAGATAAGTATGGGCTAAGTATCTGTGAGTAAGTCCAATATAATTGGGAAATAATATAATCGGGGAAATGCAAACTGAAGCCATGGTGCCCCCCTCCATAAGACAGTCTAGCTATTGCAACCCTAGGTTTACCCAAAAGTAAAGGACACAAAAGCTCAGGGATATTTGATTTGCAACAGCCCCAAACTGGAAACAATTAAATGTCTTTCTTCTTCATCATCATCATCATCATCATCATTTTGCAGTAACTAGGGATTGAACTCACATTCACAATTGTGTGAATTCACAGAGCCTCACAAATGCCAGCGAAGTGCCTTAACCTGAACTACATGCCTGAGTTCAAATATCTTTCAGTTAGGAACGGACAAAACATACTGTAGTATATCCACACCGTGAAGTACTACTTAGCATGAAAAGGGAATGAACTATGGGATGCTCACGACAGCATGGATGTATCCCAGAAGAAATAAGTTGAGGGAGAGAAGCTAGAATATGAAATTTTAGAAACTGTGCGACTTCCTGATGTCCTTCACCGGGTGGGACCGCTGCTTTGGGCCTTTAGCATCTCCTACTCTGAACCCAGCGCCTAACATCTTGGCCTGCTGGCTGCGCCGTGCGCCTCTAGGGGCAGAAGACCCCGGTAACTTTGGGCAGGTGGTGAGCAGCAGACCCCAGCAAGATCCAAGGGCGAAATGGAGTGATTTTATGTTATCACCACTACAGAGAAAGCAGCTAAGCAGTTATAACGCAAGAGCAGGGGCTAGAATATTCGAAAAGAAATGTTGGGACGACCGAGCACAGGCAGGAAATCCCAACAGCAGCACTGAGGTCGCGGGTGGGGGATGGGGGGGGGGGGATGGGGGTGAGCTTTGCTCCTCCCCGACCCCAGGCAGCGCAACCCCGGGCGGGTGGAGTCCTTGCGGGCCTCGGAAGCCTCTGCCCGAGGAGCTAACCATTTATGTCACACTGTGACAATTATTCTGCATAAAATTATCATTAAAAACCCTAATTTTTCAGCTTCCAACTCCGCCAGTGGCCTTTTAGCATTCTTCAGCGCCGCGTCTGCAGGCCGTGATCAGAGGCTCATTACCGCGGCGTGGCGCCCCGCGCGCTCGCAATCAAGCGCTAATTAACCCGCCCGGGGCCGCGCCGGAGGGGCGGGGTCGAGGACGGTCCAGCGGCCGGTGGGGCGGGGTTCATGGCCTGGGGCTGTGAGTCGGGATCATTGGCCTGGGAATTAGGTTCCGAATCCCAAGCCTGGAGACCAGGGTCAGGTTCTCTGATGTGGGGAGCAGGCTTAGGGTCCTCGGCTTGGAGCCTAGGGGGAGACTTAGGTACTAAAGTCACAATCCTAGTTTTGGGTACTAGGACCCATAGATCTTGTCCTGGGGACCAGATTCGGAAAATCTCCAGCATGTGGGGTCTAGGGATAGAGTGGTACCCAGTCTGGGAAGTGGGTTCAGGGTCCCTAACCTAGTCAGGGGCCTGGGAAAGAAGCAAGTATGAACCCGGGCCCAGGAATACGTGACCAAAGGCCAGACTTGGGTCTAGGCCTGAGACCTCCCAAATCTGGGTCCTGAGACCTGTCAGCGGGGCAGGGATCGGCTTACCCCAGAGAGGCGGGTGTGCGGCACAGGTGCAGGGGTGCCAGGCCCTCGGCGCTGAGCAGATCTGGGTTTGCCCCATGCTGCAGCAGCAGCCGGGTGCAGGCGGTATGGCCCCCGAGGCAGGCCTCGTGTAGGGCACCACGACCTCCGGGCCTGGCATCCGGATCAGCACTGTGACTGAGAAGGTGTCGCACGCAGAACACGTGGCCGTGGGCCGCAGCGATGCACAGCGGTGTGGTGAGCTCCCGCTTGTACTCCAGGGTCCAGAGGCCTGGGAGGGGAAGGGAGGGGACGAGATGTAAGGCTGAGGTAGATGGACGGACCGGTGGGGCGGGAGCGCACTTTGCTAAGGTTGAGGGGTGAAACTACCTAGAGGTTAAGTACCCAGATGGACGTGTGCGTGAGTCACTTGACAGCAGAGTTAGAGATGCACACCCCAGACAGAGAGCAGAGAGACACACAGAGTGAAAGACAGGATCCACGGAGGAAGACGAGAGACTGGGGAAGGCTACGATTGAGATTACTGCGAGATAAGGGGATTTCCCAGATGTGGGGTGACTGGAAATCCGGTAAAATTTAGAGTTAAAGGCTGGTCCAGAAGGAAGGATGAGATGAGATAGGATGTATGTATGTATGTATGTATGTATGTATGTATGTATGTATGTAATCCCAGTGCAGAAGGCACCTCTTCTAGGCTCTGGATTGGGGGTAGCTTGAGAGAAGAGTGGGCTGTGGAATTTTCCAGAATCTAACCTTCTGCCGCCTACCCCTTCATCATTAAAAGGAAACAAAATAGAAAACAAACCCCATCACCAAGGTTTGCTGAAAAAAAGACTTCTTCTGAAAAACAAAAAGTTGAGTGTTCATAGAAGTGGTTGCTATAGAAGGTTGCTTTCACAGGGCTGTCAAAGTCCACATGATTCTGGTGTGCGTGCGTGTGTGTGTGTGTGTGCGTGTGCGTGTGCGTGTGTGTGTGTGTGTGCGTGTGTGTGTGTGTGTGTGTGTGTGTGTGTAGGGCTGTTCCTTCTCTATGGATGAACGAGCAAGCACACACTGTGTGTTTGGCTTCTCTGAACACTTCTCGGCTCTCATAAAGCCAGGGCAAGGTTGTTAGTGGCCAGGAGCACCTGCAGGATTGGGAGGTGTCCCCTGGGAATACCATCAAGGGACAGACACTCACATGGCAGGACGGCTTTCTGTAATGATGGAAGAATCGATAAGGTGCCTGTAATGAGCTGTACAGGAGACCCTTTCTGAGGCCACCGCCTTCCTGGGACACATGCTGGGCTGTTTTGAGAGCCCACACTCGTTAATTATCTACCTGCATGTGGCAGAGAATCCCAGCCTGCTGCTTGTCCCCAAGGCCCAGCCTTGAGCTTGCTGTTTGCTCAGTATGGAAAGTGGGGAGGGACTGTTGTCACTGGTGTGGCAGTAGTCAGAGACCCAGGGATTGTGTGTGTGTGTGTGTGTGTGTGTGTGTGTGTGTGTGTGTGTGTGCGCGCGCGCGCGCGCGCGCATGCCTGGGGTTGGGCTCACTTTTCTAGGGAAAACAGTCTGATTCCAGGGATGGGGTGGGTCTTCCTTGAGGAGAGCGATCCCCTGTCTTCCTCAGGGACCACACCTTGAACTCCTGCTTTGGTGTGTTCCCAAAAATACAGAGTCTGCTCACTTTTCCAGAGCCTTCGAAGTTCCTAGCCTACTCTGCTGCCTTCCCCAATCCCCACAGTTCTGTATGCCCACGCTGATGAGCCAAGACTCCCCAGGTTCTGGGCTGTACTGATAAGATTCCTTCACACTAACAAGAAAACTTAAACTTCTGGGCCCAAGAGATGATGAGGTTGGTACAGGACTTGAGTTTGATCTCCAGAACCTACATACAAAATCTTGGTATGGTGGTCCATGCTTGCAACCCCAGTGCTAGGGAGATGGAGCCCAGAAGACATTTGGGCACATTGATCTGACAGCCTAGCCCAGTTGACAAGCCTCAGGTCAATGAGAGACTCTGTCTCAAGAGTCAGTGTTCCCAGGGCCTGTTTCTGCTCTGGGGAGTCAGGTGACTGCGCAAACAACCAGGGAAGCTAAA
The DNA here is from genome assembly GCF_903995425.1 of Onychomys torridus. Classification (NCBI taxonomy): domain Eukaryota; kingdom Metazoa; phylum Chordata; class Mammalia; order Rodentia; family Cricetidae; genus Onychomys; species Onychomys torridus. Next base: position 5,625,750 of record NC_050465.1, read on the forward strand.
TATCCCCGAGCCCCTTCTTTCCTGGTCCTCACTGAGTTGGGGCTGACTAACTGGACTGGCATTTCCAGGGTACTCCGATGTCAGCACAATCTAGTGTCCTTCCCTGCAGATGTGTGTTATAGAAAGGTGTGGAATATAGGGTTCAAAAGACTATAGGGGAAAAAGGAACTAAATTTTAGACTTTGGCAACATGAAAAAGATGGGGTTGGGGAGGGTGGCTTGCATGTGATTTGAAAAATAAACATAGCTTAGCATTTAAGCAGCTGACATTCTTGGTCTGAGGCAGGTGAAGGAGGGAAGCCCAGAAAGATCCCACTAGGGAGGTGGTGCAGTCCAGATGGATTGACAGCACCCAGCCAGCAGGCCCCATGCTTGTTACAAACTGCATAGCTCTTGGGCAGTGTTTGGGGTTCAGTTCTCCCTCTCATGAGAGGTATAAACAGAAATGTGCTGGTAAAGAATTACCTTTCCACATGCTTAGCCTGCTGGAGCTCCCAGGTTAGGACTTGGGATACTGGCTACAGATCCTCAAATTCCCATGGTCTGCCAGAGCTGTGGTGGATTGCAACACAGCAGCGCATGGCAGGTGGGTGCCCAGTGCAGCCTGAGTCCATCTGGATGGCTCAGCACGTAGCAGTCACACCCGAGTAGCCCAAGTGTGCCTTGACACACAGCACAAGGATCTATGCATTTACTTCCCTTCCTTTCTTGTTTTCAGGCTTCTCTAGGTTCCAAGAGGAGGGTCTGCTGGGAGCCCAGTGTTCTTCCCTCGGTTGAAGCTGTGTGGGTTTTAGGATGTCACTTTCACTGACAAGTTCCAGTGCTGTTCAGTGACTCATAGAAGGACCTCCCTCAGAGCTTTGTGTCAGAGGTCTGTCTGGTCTGCTGTGGCTCCCTCAGCTGCCAAGATCAACAGCTAAACCAAGGCTTTGCTTTCAAGGCAAGAGACACATCCAGCGTCACTGGATGGGTGCTTCTCACCCGTTATTTTCCTTCTCATAGCCCGTCACCCACCAGACCAGGTTTGTTTACAGAGCTCCCTTGGTTACGTGCTCCTGACAGGCAGTCTGTGGACTCCACCTTCACACAGGATGTACACATCTTCAGAGTGTTAGTCAAAGCCTAAAGAAGCACAACTGAGCTTTAGAGGAAGTAGGGTACCTGAAAGCCCAAAAGTGGCCAAGGATGTCACCTGCCATTCCATCTCTCCATTTCTGATCTCAAACACCACGTTGGTGTCCTGGAAGAACTGGTCCATGAGGGATCGAATACGGTCCAGGTCTCCTGCGACCAATGCAGCATGGAACTCAAGCTTGGGAGTCCCAGCTCTGCCTTGAGGCTCTCTGTTCATCTTCTGGAAGATCTGCAGTTTTCTTCCAGCTGAGTTTGGTTGTCTCTCCATTGCAGAACAACTGATTTCAGGGTGGGTTCTTTAGCAGAGGAAGAAGGCCTTACGGAGAGTGGGCTATTTCCATTGTCATTACTCAATTGTCCTCCGGTTGGAGCCCCATGGCAGTGTATTTATAACTCCTGTGGGTTCTGATGTGATAATGGTTACTTGATATGACTGGGGTCATGTGACCACCGAGATGTCACCGGGTTCTCTCCCTTCCTGTGATTGTATAGATGTTAACCCCAAAGGAAAAAAACAATGCTTCTGCTTATCTTGGCGCTGCTCCGAACATGCTGAGTCAAAGACAGACACTGGCTACATGTATTTATCCTGATGGACAGATGCAACATTTCTCTTATTCACTGTTTGGTCAGGTGACCCCAGCCTTACACAACATTGATGATACTTGTTTGTGCAGGTTAAGTGACTAGTTTGTAAATATGACCTCAGTGGCCCAAACACTTAGCAGATAAATAATACTCTCTCAGATTAAGAAAATATCATATTTAGAAATGGTAAGTAAGGGTCTTAAGAGGAAAGACATAGGGGGCCCTGCATGCATGGGTACTGCTACTTAAGGACTGTAGCATCCACTGGGGGTAACAGGCTTGGAGAGAAGAAGGCAGGGCCAGGATTCTCACTGATGTGGTCAAGCTGTGATCGGAGCCCATTACATTGGTGTGGCAGAACCTGCTCTCTGTCCAGTAGTCTATACTGCCCAGATCCCAGGGCTGACAGTGGGATCTGCTCAGAACTCCAGTGGAACTGCTGGAAGCTGCTTTGCAAAGAGGGTCCTGTGCTGGAACTTGCTTTGGTGCTGAAGGAAGGGTGTGATTGTTCCTTGAGTCGCTTGAGGGAGACCGAAGCCCAAAGCTGTCAGCTGTTTGCAAGCAGTGTGCACAGCGCTCAGGTCCTAGCAGTGGTTTCTGCACAGACACATGCTTGAGAGTTTCAAGGTGCTTCAGGATGGCTCCATCAGTAAAGTGCCTTCTGTGCAAGCAAAAGACTTGAGTTCAATACCCAGAACCCATGTAAAAAAGAAGTCGGGTGCAGTGATGTAAGCTTGTATTCCCAGGACTGGGGAAGCATAGATGGGTGGATCCTTGGGACTCCCTGGCCAGCCAGCTTAGCCTAATTAATTAGTGATATTTCCAGAGCACCTCGAGATCTGTCTCCACTAAAGGTAGACGGCTTCTGAGGACAACAGACCATTAAGTCTGTGTTTCAAGACAGCCAGGCTCTACCTCAAGCTGACAGCAAAACTTTGTAGTGTAGTCCACATGGCGCTGGTTCTGTGCTCCAGAAAGTTGCAAGAGTGAAGGGGGTCATGGAAACTTGTACCAACATTCCAGAAAGCAGCCAAGGTCACGTGATGTGTGGCAAAGTTAGATTCTCTGCAAGGAGGTCATGGTAAGCCATTGTCCAATGCTGTGACAGTTTCACTGGAGACCTCAGGACATCGGCAATGCTGGGATCATTGGATGTCCACCCAGGAGAATTCCAAGCACAGGGTAGAGCTGGCCCAGGGGAATCAATGTGTGCTGCAGACTGCAGAGCTGGAGGGCGGGACTGGAGCTCAGACAGCAGATATGGAGCCACGGGACTTGGTGTTCGTCCTGTCTTATAGGACTTGGTGTCTGGTTCTGCTATGGTCTAGTCTTTCATCACTGTGCCTCCCCGCTCCCTTTTGGGCTAGTGATGTTTACTCTGTGCTGTTGGATATTGGAAGTATGTGGCTTGCTTTTATATTTTACAGAAGCTCATAATTAAGAACTTGTCTTGAGGGCCAGCGAGATGGCTCAGCAGATAAACACCTGTTCCACAAGCCTGTCAACCTAAGTCCGATCCCTGGAACCCACATAAAGGTGAAGGAGAGAACCAACTCCACAGAGCTGTCCTCTGACCTCCATATACTCCCTCACACACAAACACAACCATAAGAAATAAATAAGAAAGGAAAATAGGAGAAAAGGAGTTTGCCTTGAATCTCAGATGAGACTTTGAGTTCTCTCTCTCTCTCTCTCTCTCTCTCTCTCTCTCTCTCTCTTTCTCTCTCTCTCTGTGTGTGTGTGTGCATACTTGTAGATTGCACTTGCATGTGGAGGCCTGAAATTAATGGTAGCTCTCCATTTTATTTATTGAGGCTGTGTCTCTAACTGAATTCCGAGCTTGCTAGGTAGCCAGCTTGCCCAGGCTATCCCCACCTCCCATCTCTCTTCAGTACCAAAGTTTCATGCAGCCCTCATGCCTGCCTGGCTTTTCCATGAGCATCTGGGGATCTGACCTAGTGTCCTTGCACTTGTGTGGCAAGTGCTTTATCCACTGAGCCAGCTGCTGGCCCTGGACATTTGAACAGTATTTGGACCATTAAAGACTGTGGAGACGTTTGGAAACGCACTCAGTGCATGTTGCATCATGAGATGAAAATGGAGCTGTAGGTAGAATATGATGATTTAAAATGACATATTTGGGTGTAGAGCCGATGAAGGATGGAGCTGTGATAGTTAATTTTCTTTGTTAACTTGACTAAATTTAGAACCACCACAGATACAGACCTCTGGGTGTGCCTACAGGGCGTTTCCCAAAGGGTTTAACTGAGGTGGAAAGACCCCCCTTCAGTGCGGGCAGCACCGTCTCGTCGGCTGGAGTCCTGGACTGAGTGGAAAGGAGGAAGGGAGCTGAGCGTCCGTGTTCATCTCTCTCTTTGCTTCCTTGTTGCGGACAAGATACCAGCAGCTGCCAGCCCCATGCTCCTGCCGCCACAGCTGGAGTGATTTTTACCATCATACCTTCCCTGCGAGGTAGACCGGGCCTTCAAAATTTGAACCCAAATAGACCCTTCCTTTGCTAGGTTGCTTTTCATGAATTTTTTGTCACAGTGACAAGAAAGACAATATACCTCTCTCCGCTCTTGGTACTGACCCGAGTCACAGGCACAGGTGAGCGTGCACAGGCTGACCCAAAGGCTGGATCCTGCCTGTGATGCTTGGACTCAGCTGTTCCACCAAGTAGGGCCTCAGGATGTACTAGATACAGGGTATGGCTGTCTGTCCACCAGGGATGCCTCCACTCAGGTAGATAAAGGATGCTGGCTGTGCAGAGCTCCAGAGGGTTCACTGGTGAGAGCTAGTGTGGCTGGAGGGGCCTGGCCGCAAGCTACAGCCCCCTTGCTCATTCCAGCAGCAACCTTAAGTGTTTCCATTTCCGAATGCAGGCACTGCACCATCTTATTCTCCTGAAATGGATGGTCATCAGATCCACTTCTAGAGCGCTCCAGCGCAGCTGCAATATGGGGCAACTTGAGTTTGCCCCTCATGTTAAACTGGAGGATGTTTTCCAAGCCATTGTAATCTGTCATTCGATGTTTTTAAGAGAGCTGGAGGGGATCTTGGATGAAATGGGCTGTGCTCTAGGCTAAATTTAGCTTCCTGTGTTTTTGCCAGTTCACTCAATATCTGAGCTGGAATTCAGTAGCTAGGGTGTAGAACTTTAAAAATAACTGCTGGCAGGCAGTGCCGCCTTTGCAAGTGGGACATGAAGATGACCTCACACACCGGGCAGAGAGCTGGCTTTTTTTTTTTCTTCCCCAGAACAAGAATAGAAGCATTGTTGACTATTACATTAAATAAATAAACCAACCGTTTCTTTCTTCTAGTCATTCACCAAGCATTACGTTTTGGGGGGTATATTGTAAGGTTTCAGAGGTTCAGAGATGAAAACTCCATGTGCAAGGATCACACAGAAAAACAACTGTCTGGGATACCCTAACAAGAGTCGTTTAGTCTTCCCCAGCGGTGGGCAGTCCCGCGGGCGGGAGCGACTCCTTTCTGACTCTGCTCTGGATTGGGCTCCTTACCTGCTTTGTCTCTAAGTGACACTACCCATGTACACCTGCCAAATGTTCCCACACGCTCTTTGCCCGCCCCCTCTCTTTCCTCTCTCCATCCCCCTCTTCTTCCTCCCATCCTCACCCCTTTCAACTCAAAGTCAACGTACAGCCCTAAGAATGGACACAGGCTTTACTTTCTTCTCCAAGTCTACATGGAAACCAAACTTGTTTTAAATGTGAATTTGTGGATAAGTTGCTGAAAAACTGTCTAAACCCGAGGACCTACGGTCAAATAGAAGGACCAGAGTCTTTAGTTTTACTTTTCAAGTGCAGAACAAACTGAGATTCCTTAGACTAGAGAACACCACACTAGGCCTGTCTGGAAAAGCCTCCACGGCATTAGGAAAGCTGGTCTGGGGATATTTCAAAACCAGGTGTCACTTGTAGATCAGTGGGAGTCTATCAAGGTGAGCAGGACAAAGTGTGGTTTGGGATGTGATTGTTTGTTACTATATGGTGGGGTGACGTAAGAGGTGTGTGTGCTTCACCCGGAGATGGGTGGTATCCTGAAGACTTCAGAGAAGATGAAAAACCGTGGTTCTTTGGAAAAGAAAATCTGAATGAGTGATTCACAGTGGAGCAGGGCCATGCACGATGCCTCAGAGCAGGGCCTAATACTTTGGTTCCCCTAATACTCGGGATCCCCCAAGGAGCTAGAAAAGCCAGGGAGGACAAAGCCCCAGCCTGAAGACTCTCTTGTGCTGTGCTGGGCTGCGGCCTGGGCATTGGGGCCACTGGGAACTATCTGTGGTCAGGTTGAGACTGTGCTCCAGAAGGGAGCTAGGGACTCTGTAAAATGCTGCCTTAAGGTCTGCCCTGCATGTCCACTGATGGGTGATTTGTATGAATATGAATATACATGGGGAAACAGAGAGCCTCAGAGATGCACTCAGGGTCCAAATGACCCAAGCAGACCAGAGCATTGGGCGGGGTCAGTGTTACAAACCAGTGGGGAAACTCCAGGCATGTCGGAAGGATCCTGTTTCTTGTGAATCGAGGGTATCAGACTGCTACTCATGGCTTTGAATCCTCCTGTTTAAGGCTCTAGAGACTTCTTTTTCTTGTTGTCCAGCTCAGAGGCAGTTGGTGCCAAGGGCATACCAAGGGATATTTGCACCCAAATTTAGGTGACACAAATGTAGCAAGTTATTTGGAGTTATTTTAAACCATCAAAGCATGCCTGTACAGAAGGGTGACTTGTGTCAGTGAAGGGTCAGTTCAAGTTCACTTGGGTTTTCAGAACCCTGAGTCCTTCTTGGAGTCCCCAAGCAACTGTGCTTTGCTGCCTGGGGTCTCCTTTGATCTCTGTTTTGAAGGTTGCATGCATCTGGTTCTGCCTCCACATTGGCTCACAGTTGGTCTGATTTTTCTTGGATAGTGTCTTGTTGCTCAGTTAGATTACTAATTTACCATTTATCAACATTAGCAGTTACATTGAAGATGAGAGTGAATTTTCACACCTCACACAGCCTTAGCAGACCTTTCTCTCCAGTTCCTCTTCCTGTCTTGGGTATCGCCATTAAAATCTCTCTTTTCTTGCATTGAGGTTCCACAGATGTTCTGACCAAAGAGCTGGTCTTACCTGCAAATTCTTCTGAAGGCTGTACTCTCCTGGAAAGAGGATTGCTAATGAATTTAATCTGCCCCAAGTTGGCAGCTATAATTATTTTGTTTCTTCAGACGAACTAACAAATGGTGCCATTTTGACGGTTTGTACGGTAAATGGTGCAGGGCACTAAACAAATGGATGGCTGGGCATGAATGAATGGAGGAGAAGGAAGGGAGAAATCAAGGCAGGAGAGGATGCCCAGCTTCTGTCTGAGTGCGGAATGAGGAGTCGCTTCTCCACCCTTGAGCCAGGTGGTAACTGGATTTGAACATCATATTGCAGAGAATATTATTTGGAAATTTAAATAATAGGCATGAAACTTTGTCCATAGGAGGACACAAATTCATCTTTCCTAACTATCTTGTCATGGAGACAGCTAATGAGAGATTTTTTTTTTTTTGCCTCTGGATCCAGTGAGATGAAGGTGAATTCTACCCTGTGATGACAATGGGTTGTACACATGGTGGAGTCTGAGAGGTGATTCTTATCTTCATGGGGTGCCAGGATCTTGACTTCCTGTATCGGAACTGACAAAAGGCCATCTTTTTCTCCCAAACAGCATTTAAATATTCATACTCTTGGGACTTCGTGGGATAGTCCAGCCAGGTCTGGGTGTTAGGCTGATGGCTTGATGACAGGGCTGGCTATTTTCTCTTCACCAGCAATTTTCTATGCGACCCAGCCAAGAGGAAGAGCTTCCAAAGCAGGACATTGCTGCCGTTTTCCCATACTCTCCAGGTAGAACCAGTGCTTGGCTTTCTTCCCGGGCCATTGGAACGTATCTGGTTTCCTGCTGGGGCCATGTGTCCACGGAAGTGAAAAGTTGAAGGGGCAAGGAGTCGCAGTCACATGGACGCTTTGGAGACTTTGCATAGGCCCTTGAACGTGCTCACTCGCATCGCTGGCCCAGGCAGTGTAGTCCTTTCTGTAAATGGCCAGCGTGGTAGTTTGAATGAGAAAGGTCCCCCATAGGCTCAGGTGTTTAAACATTGGTTCCCAGTTGGTGGTGATGTTTGGCGAGGTTCTGGAATCTTCAGGTCATGGAGTCTTACTGGAGGAAGTATGTCACTGGGAGTAGGTTTGGAGAGTTCATAGCCTCACCCCACTTCAGGTGTGCCTTCTCTACATTTTGTGTGTAGTCGAGAGGTTATCTCTCAGCTTCTTGCTCCCGCGGCCTGTTGCCACACCCTCTGCATCATTATGGCATGTGACCCTCTCATTATATATAGCTCAAGTAAAGTTCCTTCTGGTCATGGCATCTTATCACAGCAACAGAAAAGTGTCTAATACTGCCACCTTCTAGATTCCATAGGACCCCAGGCTGATGGTGTCTCTTCCAACAGCCCCACAGGTGCAGGCTGGGTCACTGGCTTCTCTCAATCCCTTTCTCATCATAGTCTCTCTGGCAGTTTCTGAAGGCCACCTTCCTCCATCCCACACTCTGCATTTACTTTAATCATTATTGTTTTAAACGGGAAGCCTGGCAGGTGCGCAAAGCTCCATTTTCGACTTCTGAGACACAGCTACCTACATTAGTTACACAGACATTAATATGAGGAATGTTAAAGTGTCTTAACCTTTTCTCTGAATGACAATGTGAATACGGCACACCTCATTTAACAAAACATTAAAACATTTACTTCCTCAGATCAAGTGTATCTATTAATAATGACTTAAATTATCTGTACCAATTTCACATTATTAAGAAATCTCATTTCCATTGTGCAGAGGAACACAATATGGGCGCCAGGGTGGGGGGGGGGGGCAAACCACCCCTGTAACTTATTTTCCCTGATGTGCTACACAGCCCAGCACAGGCAATATAAAGCAGCAAGGTCTAGCCCCATCACTGACGTGATCTCAGATAAAGGTCAAGCTCCATTTGTGCAGATAGCCCACAAGTGCTTTTTGGGACCCAGGATGCAAAGGTGCCCTTGAACGTGAGATGCCACTGTGGCTGAACGGAAGGCAGAGCCACCAAATACTCCTCGTGCACGACCCCATGGCAAAAGCTCTGGCAGGACATTTATAGACTGTAGGGCTAATGCTAGGGAGCCTGTTACAGAGCATTCTATGCCCAAGGAGGCGATGTTCTCTTTGCAACTGTCCTGGGGATATAATGACACGGTAAAATTGCAGCTTCTGCCTCTTGAGACAAATTGCATGCTCGGCCTGATTGTTTGCTATGAATCTCACACGGGGAGCAGGATGCTTCCCTCTTGAGGTTGGTTTAGTCTGATTGTTGTGCTGAGCGAGCGCTGTGACCCTGTTTGAAAGCAGAAGTTGATGGGGTCTCTTCCCATTCTTTTACAAAGGGCCAAGCAAAGCCAGTTTCCTCTGATGGATGGAAAATTCTCTGGACTTCTTTCTCCAAAGTTCTCTTTTGTCACATTTATTGATTTACTTAGTGTGTGTGTATATATGTGCGTGCATGAACGTATGATTGCCTCTGAGTTCATGTGCCAGCAAGCAGAGCACCTGAGCAAGCTCTATGGGGCATGTGTGGAGGTCAAGAGGAAAGGTTTCAGAGTCTGTTCTTCCTTTTCACCATGTGGGTCCCAGGGTCAGAACTCAGGTTGTCACGTCTGGAGGTAAGCACCTTTATCACAGAGCCATCTTGCTGGCCCTGGACTTATTTCTTATTGGAAAAAAATGGCGTTAAACCTCCAACAGGAAAAATTACACAAACTAAATGAATATTAAACAAACACGATATCCAAATTTACTAATTTAAAGTGTAAGTTGGGTGGCTGGAGAGATGGCTAAGAAAGTACAGTGCTAACAAGCATGAGGACATGCGTTCAGATCCTGGTGCCCACAAAAGTGACTGGCACGGTGGGCATGACCAACCACCTGTCCTCTCAGGGCTCTGGGCAGAGATAGGGGATTCCCCAGCTCTGGGGTCAATTAAGAGGGTCTGCCTCAACATATAAGAGGACAAGACATCAAGGAAGACAACCCACACCAACTTCTGCCCTGTGCATACCCTCACGTGCACTCATGCCTGCACATACACACGCTCCCATAACCCACACCAACTTCTGCTCTCCACATGCCCTACTGTGCACTCACACCTGCACGTACACATGCTCCCACACACATTTGAACATACACATGCACACCAGACACATGCATACCAGACACATGCACACCAGACACATATACACGTGCAGAAAATGTAAGTTAGGGCTGGGGATGTAGCTCAGTTGATAGGGTGCTTGAATAGCATGTATCAAACTTGGGGTTCAAGCCCCAGCACCGCCTAAGACTGGATATGATGGAGCATGCCTGTAATCCCGGCACTTAGGAGGTGGAAGAAAGAGGACCAGAAGTTCAAGGTCATATTTCAAGTTCTAGCTCAGCTACATAGCAAATTGGAGGTCAGCCTGAGCTAAATGAGACCCTACCTCAAAAAATATGTCAGTTACATTTTCTGGCTAAATCATGAAAGGGTTTCTTACAAAACTGGATTTTGGATGTCCGTTGATGCTGATGGAGGGTTCATTTCTACTGAACTGGAGACATACATGTATGGAGTTAATGTATGCAAAGCTTTCTTCAGTTACTAGAAGCAAATGGATGGTGTGGGAGCTCCTGCCTTGAAGGATTTGAGTCTAGTGGGAGGTGGACAAGGCAGCCATTAGCAGTGACTGGAACTGTGTCATCAGAGGCCTAAGCATTTGTGCTGTGGTTACCTAGGGTAAGGTAAGGTGTCAGAGTAGCTGGACAGCAGGTACCTTCCGAAGGTGGCATATGCCCAGAGCAGTGGGAAGCTGGTGTGTTTCTCTCTGGGGTGTGTGCTTCCTCCCTGATTGCTGCAAGGGAGCAAACCCTGTTATTCTTCACTGAGAAGGAGGCACGGTGCTATGATGCCCAGGGTGGTGTTCTGGAGTCTAGATGGAAGGGATATAGGTAGAAAAGAGACCAGTCTGGCAGAGGGCCTGAGGGTGGGAGCTGAGGGTCGTCACAGGCTGAAACTGCCACTTGTAAGAAAGGCTTGGCCCTCCAGTTGCCAGTGCCCTCAGGATTGAACACAGCTGTAGACGGTCACCAGGCTCACTACTTTCCAGTGTAGCCAAGGGTAATGAAGGCTTCAGGTACCAGTGGGAAGATCTGACGTTTTCACCTGAAAACCGTGACAAGCCACATGGGCTCCACAGCTGCAGGGACAGACCTGAGTCACCGCTTCCACCAAGCATGCGTCGTTCTAGGTTGATCCTAGCCAGTATCCCATGAGTCCAGCCCTCCCCAGTGGATACTGTGAACCCCAGGGCTTCCTGGAAGGAGGAATTGGCATGCTGCCAGTATCCAGAGAGCCCAAAGGTCTCAGAGGCTGAGAGGGTTTCAGGACGGACCCCCTTGCTGAGGTGTAGTTTAGTTTTCCAACCACCTGAGGTGAAGGACCAGGGCTTTCTTTTTCTTTTCTTTTCTTTTCTTTTCTTTCTTTCTTTCTTTTTTTTTTTTTTTGGAGGTTTCCCAATTTGTTATAGACTTGATTCTTTTTCCAGATCCATTGAAAAGTAATTACTGGAGAAAACAAAATGAAAATAGACTTGGAAGTCCATGAATCCTACCTATGAAACTGTGTTATTGTATCAAATCGCTACAAACATTTCTAAAGGCTAGCAGTCAATGTCAGTGTCAAACATTTCCCCCAGACGCTAGCCTCCCAGCAGACTAAGGGTCGCACTGGAGTGTGGAACAGGCTTTAGAGTCATATCTGACAGGTGAAAGGAGACTGGGACGGGATGGCTGGGGCAGGCAGGTCCTCCAGTGTTTGCCCTAAAACTTAAACCATGTGCTGTTGGGTAGATGATGCCACACTTTCTCTGTGAAGCACCAGACAGTAAATGTTTTAGGTTTTATGGGCTTCATGGTCTCTATGGCAACTACTCAGCTCTGTCTTTGGGATATATAAATAGCTGGAGATTATTTGGAAAAAAAAAAAAAGGAGGTGTCAATGTGCCAATAAAACTTTATTCATAAAACTTGTTGGCTGATTTTTGCTGTAGGGACTGTCTTAGTTTCTTTTGCTGTTGGTTTGATGAAATACTCGGCGAAAAACAACTGAAGAGAGAAAAGTCTTATTCTGGGTCATCGACCAAGAGTGAAGTTCATCATGGTGGGGCAGTAAAGGTGGCAGGAGCCTGAAGCAACCATCGCATCACATCCACAATCAGGAAGTGGAGGGTGATGACTGCGTCAGCTCCCTTTCGCCACTTGTACAGCCAAGGGGATGGTGCCCCCCACAGTGGGCATGCCCATAGGTGCATCTCTCCGGTGATTCTAGTCTGTCAAGTTGACAGAGAACACCAGCTGTCACAGAAACCTTTGCTGGCTTGTGGAAAGGAGCACATACCAACTCATCTCCAAATCGACATGCTCTGTCTTACAGGGTAAATGTGACTCTCCCATTGTAACCAAATGCCCAGCATCCAGGCAGACCCTGCTCCCCATCTCTACCTCGGGTATACAGAACATGGATCTGTAAATTCATATCAAACTCATCCTGGAAAATGTGGGGATCAAAGTTATTCCTTCAATCATTTTTAAAAAATATTATTACATTTATTCATTTATTTTACATTCCGATGGCAGTTTTCCCTCCCTCCTCTCCTCCCATTACCTCCCCTCTCCTCTCCTCTGTGCTCCTCTCCACCCAATCTACTCCTCCTCTTTTTCTGTTCAGAAAGGGGCAGGCCTTCCACGGGTGTCAACAAAGCATGGCATTTGATCTTTCTTGTTTCTTGCCCCATTCTGCCCTTTTCTTGGACCCAGCTGTGCATGTCAGCTTTTTACACTATGTGACAGTCCACCGTCATTTTATTTTCATTCACTTTCCTTTCTGTTCTTCAGGTTGGGAACTTTGTGCTGATATGTTTTCAGGTTTCCCGTGTCTCCCCCATGCCCCTCCATCTCCTCTTTGATCTGCTGTTAAGTCCTTTGTAGATGAGAACAAGATCAGCCCCAGCATCAAGGAAGGGGACATGCTTGGGCACATGGCACTGTTCTAAGGACTTTATCAGTAAAGGCGGGAGAGATGGGGAAGCACAGGGGGTGTGTGTCTTGGCACCAATCTCTCTACCTCCACCCTTCCTATGTCTGTTAAGGACTTGTAAGTTTTCTTTCCAAACTGTATGCTCCCAGTCCTCTGCCTAATGGCTGCTCATTGTCTTTTCAGACAAGTGTTGGGAGTTCATTTGGGTCCCACTTCCCTGGACAACGTCTCAGACCCTGTGTGCGCCTCACCCACTGCTGCGTTCATCACAGCCTCTGGACAGTTGCTCATCCGTCCAAGGCCAACCTGAATATCCCATCATCCACCTGGTCTGAAAATATTGACCACTGTGGAGAAGAAGGTCAAAGTCAGCTCGCCCTCCATATCCAGGTTCTGATGTTGGTGTCAAAAGGCAGGGATGCATGGTTCTAGGAAGGTCGACCTACAGAGAGCGTGCCTGCCATGGCATACTGCCTTTGCCATGTTTCAGAGGCAGAGCACCATTTCAGGAGCTGGAGTCCTCTCGGGCAGGCAGAAAACCTCTCTCCTAATTCCTCCCTTCCCTTTTGTTCTTCCCAAACCAAGCTCTCCAGCATGCCTGGCAGTGATGCTAATGGAGAGATGCCATCAGCATACATTACCGTTTTATTAGTCTGTTTCTCCATTTTGATTCTGAAAATATCCTGATTTAGTCTAATTGCAATTTCACCGTGTTCCACAGGCAGGGACAGTAGGGATGGTTCGTCCTGGGGGTGGTGGTGGTGGTGGCTGAGACGTGACCTGGTAGGATTTTTCTTCCTACTCATATGTCTTTTAAGCTGGACCATTAGCTCTAAGGCATGCATTTCATCTCTTCACAGTGTGACTCAACCTGCTTCTGGGACAAGTAAGCACCTAGGGTGTGTGTCTTGCAGAAAGCAAAGAAACTCTCTAATTCTAGGTATTTTTGTGTTATCTAATGCGGGAGCGGCTGCTGTGGCCATCTTATTCCTAAATAATTTAACTATATTCAAAGATAATCTGATGTTATTGTAGGAAAGTGTATTTCTAATAAATTCCACTTGATCTGGGTGAATCAATTCAGGCGGTACATAATTGAGTCTGTTAGCAAGGACTTTAGCAAGAATTTTGCAATCAGCGTTAATTAAGAAGATGGGACAATAATTTGTGCATAATTCCGGATCTTTTCCTGGCTTGTGAATCAAAGTAATAAGAGCAATGCTCAGGCTGGTGGTGGGATAGTGTCATTAGGTTCTGATTTATAAGTACTTAGAAAGGTTTAATTTCATTTTGCTGCGAGCAGGGTCTCCCAGCCCCCACATGCTCTGACCGGGTGAGCAGTAGAGTTGGTGGGGAGCATGTCTGTTTCCTTTCCCTGCCATGGATCCCCTCCTGCTTCTAGTGTCTGCTCTTATTCTGTAGAGGAGCATCTCATGTATTTGCCCCTCCCTCCCTCCCTCCCTCCCTCCCTCCCTCCCTCCCTCCCTCCTGCCCTTCTGTTTTTCCATCTTTTGCTGAAATGTTCAGAACTAGGGTTGTGTGACTGCACATGCATGCATGGGTGCTGGTGGGTTATGTCCCTGGGGCACCAGTTCAGTTAGTTGTAACATCTTCCATGGGAAAGTGCCTTTATGAACCTTCTTGTACAGAGCCTTTAGGTGGGCAGGGAGCATGAGCACCCTGGCTGCAGGCAGGAGGACCTTTGCTCCATTCTTTTTTAAAAACTAATTAATTTCTTAAAATTTATTTTGCATCCCGGCCCCAGCTTCACCTCCACCCCTCTTCCCATTCCCTCCTCCACTTTCCTCTGCCTCCCCTCCCCAACCCACCCCTCCTCTACCTCTGTTCAGGAAGGGCCAGGCCTCCCATGGGTGCCAACAAAGCATGGCCTATCAAGTTGAGGTGAGGCTAAGCTCCTCCCCTCGTAATAAGGCTGGGCAAGACAACCCAGCATTAGGAACAGGTTCCCAAAAGCCAGCCAAAGCATTAGAACAGGCCCTGTTCCCACTGCCAAGAGTCCCAAAAGCAAGAAGAGCAGCTAGGCTGGTCCCATGCAGGCTCTCTAGCCATCTGTGAGCTCCCATGAGCAGGCCAGTTGCTTCTGTGGGTTCTCTTGTGATGATCCTGACCTCCTTCCCCCAACCGGCTCATACAACCCTTCCTCTCTCTCTTCAACAGGATTCCCTGGGCTTGGCTCAGAGCTTGGCTGTGGGTCTCTGCATCTGTTTCCATTGGATATTGGAGGAAAGCTCCCTGGCGACAATTGGGGTAGTTATCAATCTGATCACAGGAGACAGCCAGTTCAAGCTACCTATTGACTGTTGCTGGGAGTCTTAGCTGGAGTCATCCTTGTAGATTTGAGGGAGTTTCCCTTGCGTCAAGATTCCACCTGACCCAGAAATGCCCTCCCACCCACATCAAGTCATCTCTTTTATTACTCTCCCCCTCCATCCACCCCTCAACCCCATCTCCCATATTCCCATCCCCCCTGCCCCCAGTCTACCTAGGAGAGCTCTCCTATTTCCCCTTCCCAAGGAAATCCATGTGGGCCCCTTTGGGCCTTCCTTATTACCTAGCCTCTCTGGGGCTGTGGATTGTAGACTGGTCATCTTTTCTTTACAGCTAACACCCACTTATGAGTGAATACATGTGTTTGTCTTTCTGGGTCTGGGTTACCTCACTCAGGATGGTTCTTTCTAGTCCCATCCATTTGCCTGCAAATTTCCTGATGTTTTAAACACATGCTCCTCTCCACTCATACCTGGTTGGTGTTTACAGAGTGAGCACAGTGAGCCTTGGTGTCCTGCCAAGTGCAGCCCCGGGGTGAACTCTGAGTATCATGAGGTAACCAGGGGAGCATTGGATACACAGTGGCTGGGAGACCTCAGCTGGGTTGCTTAACACCTCTGAGCCTCATCCGAGCCATTTTCTTCCTCAAAGTGGGAAGGTAACACCTCTCGAGAGCAGCAGGTCAGTGTGGCATCACATCACTGATTCCTGTCTCTCTGGGGTGGTTTGAAAGAAAATGGCCTCCAAGGGGAGTGGCACTATTAGGAGGTGTGGCCTTGTTGGACTAGATGTGGTCTTTTTTTAAAAGTGATTTTTATTTATTCTTTTTTTTTTTTAAATTTATGTGCATCGGTGTTTTGCCTGCATATATGTCTGTGTAAAGGTGTCAGATCCCCTGGAACTGGAGTTACACACAGTTGTAAGCTTCCATGTGGGTGCTGGGAATTGAACTTGGTTGCTCCGGAAGAGCAGCCAGTGCTCTTAACTGTTGAGCCATCTCCCTAGATGTGGTCTTATTGGTGGAACTGTGTCACTGTGGAGGCAGGCTTTGAGGTCTCATAAATGCTCAAGCCACACCCAGAGAAATAGACCACTTCCTGTTGCCTGTGCAAGATGTAGAACTCACAGCTACCTCTCCAGCACCATGTCTGCCTGTATGCCGCCATGTCCCACCATGATGATAATTGACTAAACCTCTGAACAGTAAGGCACCCCAGTTAAATGTTCTCCTTTATGAGAGTTGCCATGGTCATGGTGTCTCTTTACAGCAATAGAAACCCTGACTGAGACACTCTGCTGCCTCCATGGGAGGCTGACGGCAGGTCTGGTCCACTCTGCTGAGGGACTTGCTCTCCTTTGCCTCATAGCCAGGCTTTGGCTCATTCTGTGCACATGATGTGCAACTTGGTTTCCTACCAGCCATTTAGACAATACCACTGCTTCCCAGTGACTCCAGAACTAGTCAGTGGAACTCTCTGCTAAAGGCAGGGCATGGTCTGCATAGATCTCTGTGGGAAGACCTACTCAGGGAGACAGGGTGGCTGGGAATGGGTGATGCTAATCTCCTTCACGGACACAACTCCTTCTCAGTTTGTGAAGAGTGTCAGAGTTGACACAAACTGATAGGAAAACTAAGCTTCAGAGGAATGGGCTGACATGTTCAAGGCTCCACTGACAGCAGCAAAGTGAGAGTCATGGTCACTTCATTGAGACCTTTGCCTTGCCCACTGTACCACTAGTCTGGCCCTGGCCCTCATGTTTATTTTGTGGCAGGAGCCACATGTGCTTTCTCAACTTAAATGTCCCATATGGTGCCCCTCTCCATATGGAAGGAAGTATGACATTGCGGCATGGATAAGGCTAAGTGTCATGGCGCCTTCAGTGTACAACCTTGGGTAAGAAGTCCCATTCACAACTGGTCCCCATTTTCACATGTGTGCATGTCTGTTGCATGTTCGTGTGTACTCATCCCACCTATAGATGCTACTGGGGAGACCTCTTAATAAAAGCCCAATTAGTTTTTCGTTAGCTTTCCCCTGGATACTTAAACACCATTGCCCTAAACACAACATCATACATCCATTCCTCCATTTCCATCAGGAATTCAAGTAGCATCTTGACTTGTATATGACGTACCCTCAGCAGAATCACAGAATACTGATACCCTTAATAATAGCAATTAGCAATCAGTTGTTTCTTAAGTATGTGATTATGGCAGTTACTAAATTGTACAGTTGATGCATTTGAGGGGCTAGGTGGGTCTTGCCACCCTCCTCTCAGCCACCCTTTCCCCGTCTCTGTACTCTAGTAGATATAGGAAAGGAGCCAGAACAAATGATACGCTTGTCATGAATAGTAGGAGGTCGGCTTTGGCTTGAAGTGGAGTGAAGTATTTCTCTGCAGAAGCTCACTGTTACAGGGTCTGCATCCATCCAGTGCAATGTCAGTAGGGGGGCTTGGCTAGGGCATGCCAGCACTGTACCCCATGACTGAGCTTCTCCCCAAGACTGAGACCCTGTTCAAGGCACTGGACACAAAGTGTGAGGCCTGGGAGTGGTATGTGAATTTGGAATATCTGGTGGCATACCAAAAAGTAGCCCAGGGAGACAGCTCAGTGAGTATCGTGCTTGCTACCCACTCTCAAGGATCTGAGTTCCGATCCCGAGCAGCCACACAAAAAGCCAGGCACAGTGGGTGGCACAGGTCTGGGCTCAACACCTGGAGGTGGAAACAGGATAATTCAGGCTTCTGTGAGCAACATTAATTAAACTCAATAGGATACACACACACACACACACACACACACACACACACACACACACACACACACACACACACTCTACAAGGACAACCTGATTGGGAAAAAGAATGGGATCAGCAGGAACATAAGGGAGTCAAGAGAAGTAGTAGGTGTGACTATGATCCAAATACATTATACACATGTATGCAGTATCATAATGAAACCCAGTCTTATATATAATAAATGTATGATTTTATATATAATATATAAAAAGCACATGACAAATAGTATAAAAGAAACCTATTCTCTTCTGTTTAGAATGATTTTGCCCATGACACATGGCTCTCGCTTTCCTCATGTGGTGGATATTCCCCACTCTGCCCCTCCCGTCTCCCCACTGCCTGTTCCCAGTCTTCCACATCCCCGAATTCTGTACAGTGTCTATGTGATCTTGAGTCTTTATGCCCTGTCCAGGCTGCAGTCACATATGCCACAGTGTCCCAAAGACCTGCCGTACCTGTCAATCCCAGTAAGTCTTGTGAGAACAAAGGCACACAACCCGTGACCTAAGGCAGTGGGTCCCAAAGGATAGCTAAAAGTTAGTAAT
The DNA here is from genome assembly GCF_903995425.1 of Onychomys torridus. NCBI lineage: Eukaryota > Metazoa > Chordata > Mammalia > Rodentia > Cricetidae > Onychomys > Onychomys torridus. The sequence continues at coordinate 5,644,275 of NC_050465.1, forward strand.
CTCATGGGTCAAAGTTCATATAAGAAAAAAGCATGCCAGCTTCACCTCGGGATCACCGTGAGCCTTTGGGATGCCAGTGTCTCTGGGGGCAGTGCAGAAAGCAGGTCCAAGTTCAGCCCGTCCAGGAGCTCCTCTGTGAGGCTCAAGGAAGTACCAAGGAAAGCCCACTCTTGTGCCCTACAAAGTGCTCAGAAACACTGGCCAGACAGACACAGCACCACTGTGGGCTCACACAGTGTGTGGCGGTAGCTCACTTTCCCCTCGAGCTGAGGAGAAGTCTGGGCATCAAAGTCTATAACCAACAGACTTGTGGTGGGAGGATTGTGACTTCCCTGACATATTCTGCCTGTTTCCAGCATCATTGGTGACATGGGAAGAAGCGACAGTCTGAAGAGAGGATTCCATTGTACAAATCTTAGCCGTTCAGGACATGTTAGCAAGGGATGTGCGGAGATCAGTCTCGCTTTGGCCAGGGTCCCAGCGGCTGGCAGGGGGCATGCATGTCCAGAGGTCAAGGAGGAGGTGAGGCAGTTCATGATGCTCAGCCTCAGGGCAGGGTGGGTCAGGAGGGAAGTACATTACTTCCAATCCCATCGCCACCTGTGAAGACACGACCTCCTTTTTTCGGTTCTGGAGCCTGGCTCCTGGACAGATGTGCTGAGCTGAAGGTCAAGGCTGATGGGCCTGAAGACCTCAGATGAGAGGAATAAGAAATGCCTCTCTGAAATGAGCTTAAATACCACATGCCACAAGGAACGTTTGTCTAGGAAAGATACTTCAGTCACAGGCATGGGATGGATTCCTCAGAGGTTTCAACCTTGGACTTCCCTCCTCATCCATTCTGAGTTGTTCTCCAGCAGCAATGCCCAATGCATGCTCCTCATGCTGGTGCATTCATATACTTATGTGTGCATGAATGTGTAATGTCACATGTGCTCATGGATGCACATACATTGGGAGGTCTGACCAGGGGATCGATCAGGGACTCAGAACCAGCATCACCAGGACACATTAGACTGGCCAGAAAACAGTTGATGGTCAACTACAGGCCAGGATCAACTTTGCAGCATCTGTGACCAGGAGACCATGTCAGGTAACAATGACCAGAAGGATTCAAGGGGATAGGAGACATTGGCCATGCATCCACACAGACATGGAACACTACGAGAGGAAAACTGTAAGGCAACACAAAAGCCCATGTCTGGTGAGAAAAGAGAGGATAACGGAGGGCTGGGGAGATGGCTCAATTGGTAAAATGCTTGCCAGACAACCGTGAGGACCCATGCTCAGTTCCCAGACCCAGGGAGAGATGCTGGGTGTGGCAGTACGTGCTTGTAATCCCACAACTGGGTTGGCCAAGATGGGTGGATCCCTGGGCTCTCTGGCCTGCCAGCCTAATATAATAGTGGATTCCAGGCCAGTGATAGACCCTGTTTCAAAAACCAAGATGGATGGAGCCTGAGAAACAATACCTGAGGTTGGTCTCTGTGTTCCCCAGGCACATATACACATGCATGTCACTTCCCCAACACATGCATCCTGTTAATTACATATGTACCCCTGTCCACATGTGCACCTATGTGAGCACACACACACACACACACACACACACACACACACACACACACACACACACACACAGGAATGGCCTACCAGGCAGTGAAGAATTGTCAGCATATCCTCATTAAACTGACAATTTCAACACAAAATTTCAAAACCAACAATGCTTGTGCTCTTAGGGCCATGGCAAAACATGTTTCCTTACTTCCTTTTGAATTTTGGAAACACATCCCAAGAAAATTTCATATTTCTGTACCTGTCACACGGTTCCCAAGAACTTATCTAAAGATATGCCCTGTATAAGAATGAAATACTTTGGTTACAGCATTGTTTATAAGAACAGTAGTGTAAAGACATTCTTCTTCAGGTATTTGGTTTAAGGATTTTTGGTTAATTTGTACATGGGATGGATTTATTTATTTTTAATTATGCATGCATGTGCACAGTTAAAAAATTAAATTAATAAAATTGTGTGTGTATGTGCACATTTGTTTGTGAATGCAGTACCTGCAGAGGCCAGAACAGGGTGCCAGATTCCCCCGAGCTGGAGTTCTGGGCAGTGGTGAGCTGTCTGACTTGGATACTGGGAACTCCACTTGGGACCTCTGCAAGAGCAGTACATGCTCTTAACCACTGAGCCATCTCTTCTGCCCCTACTGTCAATCTTTTTGGATATGAAAAAGACCATCAAATGGCCTCTGTGATGTAGGAGCGGGTCTGTGAAAATTGCACCATAAGTGGATAGAGGAGGAGAAAGATGGATGTGAGCACAGCTTGCCCTGGGGCGGAGCAGAAGCTCAGCTCTTCTCTTGACTATTTTGTGTGATGTTGAACTTGATGCTGAGGTAACATACACAAGTCCTTAGCATGTGTGATAGGCAAGTTTGTAAGCATTGTTGAAGATGAAGTCACCTGTGTTAAATCCTAAGAACACTACAAAAAATGCAGCCAAAACTGGGGAGGAAGGGACTTTATGCCAGAACAAAGGCCACCAAGATCTTACACAGAAAGTGTTTCTGTAGGCGTCTGCCTGTCCAATGGCTGCCTGTCCAACCCAAACAGATGTGGCCCTGGAGACCTGTGTATTCTGCAGTTTTGGGGATGGAGCCCAGAGTCCTGGGCATGTCAGCCAAGCCATCTGTCACCCAGTGACGCCTGCAGCCTCACCCTTGTTACTGACCTTTGCAATAATATCTTACGTTGTTCTTGCTTGCTATGGGGGTTTGAATGGAAATGGCCCCCTAGGCTCAGGGAGTGGTGCTGTTAGGAGGTGTGGCCTTCTTGGAGTAGGTGTGGGGTTTTGGGGGGAAGAGTGTCATTAGGGAGGGTTTTGAGGTTTCAGATGCTCTAGCCAGGCCCAGTGTCACTTCCTCTTCCTGCTGCCTGAGGATCCAGATGTAAAACTCTCAGCTCCTTCTCCAGCACCATGTCTGCCTGCCATGCTTCCTGCCATGACAATAGTGGACTGAACCTCTGAACCGTAAGCCGGCCCCAATTAGATGTTTTCCTTTATAAGAGTTGCCCTGGCCATGGTGTCATTTCACAGCAGTAGACACCCTCACTAAATACTACCTTTTAACAGTTTCCCTTGACATTCATCCTTGAACACATGCACAAATTACTGCCCATTACAGTGTCTACCTGCCGATACACTTACTGTCCTGGAGAATCTCTCCATTTGTTATTTAGTTAACAAACAGCTATCTGAGAATCTCTCCATTTGTTATTCAGTTAACAGCTATCCGAGAAGTGGATATCAAGGATGTATCACCTGTCTGAACCCTTGCCTTCTCTCCCCAGGGCAGACCGTAGCATGCATTAGTAATTGGCCTGTGGCCTTGTGTGGTTGTTACCTAGGAGTGCTCCTGTGGGCAGCTGAGCTGAGGGCTCCTTCATCCAGTCGTCATTAGCCAGCTCTATCACGGCGTCCACGGGCTCCACCTCAGTGCAGATCAGTTCCTGCACAGTGTCATTGTCCCCAGCGGCCAGGGCACACTTTAATCTCCTCACTAAGTCTGAACTGAGGGGATAATCTGGCGGAGAGTCCCAGCTGGACATTGTGGTGTCCCTGTGCAAGAGCAAGGCTTCTTCTCTTCTTCTAAAGCATGTCCAAAGTCAGCCCTGTCCTCAGAGGAGCAGAAGAGGCTATAAATAGAACCAGGGCTGGGTTATGAGCAGCAGGGAGGGCCCAAGCTGCTGCCCCCTCCATTGCAGGGCCGAGGAGGTCTCTTCTCAGGGCCACTGTGCAGGCTGCTAGAGAGATGGGCATAGGCAATTCAGTGTGTTTAGAGAAATAGAAAAGCTCTTTAGAGAGAAACTCTGGAAGTGACATTGTTTGAGAAGGTTGGGTCAGTTATCTTTCTTATTGTGGTAACCAAATTCCCAGCAGGAAGCAACTTAAAGTGTGTGTGTGCTGGGGGGATGGTGGCGGGTGGCGCTGATTTTGGCTCACAGTTGGAGGGGCTGCAGTCCATCTGGGAAGTACAATACAGTAAAGCAGAGAAGGCATGGTGACATGAGTGTGAGGCAGCTGGTCACAGCATCACTTCCACGGTCAGGAAGCATTGAGCAGACAGGAAGTGGGATGGTGCTAAAAGACCTCAAGGCCGGCCCCCTGTGACTCACTTCCTCCAGTGAGACTCCACCTCCTAATGGCTCCACAATCTTCCAAATCAGAGCCACCAACTGTGGACCAAGTGTCAAAACACAAGAGCCTTGGGGGACATTTTACCTTGAAACCACACCACAGGGTTTCACTGTGTAGCTTAAGCTGAATGCGAACCTGCCATCCTCCTGCCTCAGCCTCTGGAATGCAGGGATGACAGGGATGTGACTTAAGGCCAGCTTAGAGGTATTGTTGACTGTTTCCTTTCTTAACACAGGCCACAGAAGCATCTACCTGACCTGGTCTTGGGTCTTCTGTTGTATTGAGAGGGAGGGGCACATGCTGATATTCTATATCATTTATTTACAGATCTATTTAAAGACATCATGTGGTCCAGGATGGCCCCAGACTTATTATTACTACAACCTTAAACTCCTGATCCTCCTGTCTCCTCCTCCTGAGAGCTGGGATAATAGTCCGTGTGCTACCCTATCCAACTGTATGTGGGGCTGGGGATGGAACCCTGGTCTTCCTGCATGCTAGGCAAGTGTGCCATCCTTAGTCCTGGCATTGGGGTCTTGAGTTTGTGCTCCCACATGCAGGTGGTTTTCTGTGTGGCTGGGGAGTGGCCACAGGGACTAGTGACTGGTGGGGGAGGGGAGAAGTGTACAGAAACACAGTGGCATTGTGCAAGGCTGCTATCAAACCCCAAATCAGAAGGGAGGCGAGGGCCCAGCACTCGTTAGGCAGATAATAGGATGACAATGTCTCAAAATACGGCCCTCGCCGATCTTAATTACCCAGCGATCTGCTGGGTGGTTAATCAGCGGCACATACACTATGCTAATGATCCTGGCTAATTTTGTTATAATGTAATCCTTTATCAAGCCTGTGATGTATAAATTAGGAATTGAAATGTAACTAACACAAATTATATTTAAGGCAACATGCATTTCTTTATTTCAGTCTGAAAATTTCTCATCTTGGCTCCTTGCGTTGATGGACTTTCCCTTGTCCCTAATGCATCCCCCCAAAATAGTAGAAAGGAAGACAGAACCTCTAGTTTCCCCACCCAACGTACTTCTTAGAAGCCATGGTTCTCACTTTCTCCTTCAGTGGTTGTCTTTGGAAGGCTCACAATGGTAGTCATTGCAGGTAGATCCCGGCTTCCGCTAAAGGGGGAAGCTCCCTTGTTCTCTTTTAACTTTTAAACCATCACTGGTGTGGATGAAAGACCAACATTCAAGGAAACTGCTTTCCCCCTCTTTTTATGTGTGCGGTGTATGTATACCTCTGCATGTACGTCCACATGTGTTGTGGGTGTGCATGCATGTGTGCGTTTGTGGGGGCCCGAGGCCAATATCAGGTGTCTTTATTTTTTAATGGTTCTACTATATTTACCAAAGCAGGGTCTCTCTGGAGTCCACTGATTCATCTGGCCTGGCTGACCAGAAAACCTTGTGTCTGTTACCCTGTGCTGGGGTTGTAAGTGCTCATCGCCATGCCCAGCTTTTAGATGGATGCTAGAGAATTCAGGTCCTCAAGCTTGTGTGGCAGGCACTACATTGGCTGAGCCATCTCTCCAGACGTTTGTCTGCCTGCACTTATAATGAAATTTAGCCAATTCTGAGGGGTCCGAAGGGCTATGGCACAAGGTGTTCCTATATAGCTGAGGCTGGTTGAAACCTGTCATCTTCCTGCTTCAGCCTCCCCATTGTCAGGTTTACAGGTGTAAGCCATCATGCCCAGCTCAAGGTAGGACATTTGGAAAGTGATTAAGATAAAAGCCATTAGAGTACAGGCCCCACGATTGAGTCTGGGTGATTTTATAAGAGGAGAGAGACACACACACAATGCTCTGTGTCTCTTGTCACACAAGAGACCACCTTGGGACTCTACCAGCAAAAAGGCCATCACTATATACGTCCTTTGACTTTGTACCTCCAGAACCTTGAGACACAAAGAAACTTTTTACTTTATAAAGTCGCCTGCTTCAGGTATTTTGTTATAGCAACAAAGAGGGATCTAATTGATCTTTCTAGTGGCTTCCCTTATTGAGAGCTAGGGGAGCCAGAAACTTTACAATCTGGCTGAAAAATCTCTGATTCTTTCTAGCTGTGTCTTTCACACCTTTTCAAGGGCAACAGTTTTAACCTAGGCGTGAGGGTGAACATGTTCACTGTTTTGTGTCAGGATTAGCTTTTCCATCAGCTCAGTGGGTGACACAGTGGTTTTCATGACAGCTTTTTGTGCAATGAGGGAGAAGGGGCATTCACTCTTCTCTGTGTTTTGACTGGGTGTGGCATAGTAGGTATTTTTGGTGACTCTGGCAGGAGTTTTTGTTCTGAAAGGGATCGACTTTGAAGGTCTAAGCATTGTGCTGCCTAGATGGAGGTGATGGTGTGTTTTTGAGAACAAACACCTGGGTTTCATTCACCAACTCCACCCCCTACTTATCATTTTGAGACAGGGTCTCACTCAGTAGTCTGGAGTGGTCTTGAATTCATGGCGCTCCTCTTGCCTTAGCCCCCTTGAAGGTGGTTGCAAGTCCAGGCATGTACTACCACATTTCACTGGTAAACCCCTTCTGAATCCTGACTTAGGCCAGGCACTTACTGTGTGGAGAGCGTAGCAAGCCCTACACTCCAGGCTGATGACAGCTCTGGCCTGTGCCTGCCCGTTTCTGAAGTCTTGTGTTTATCATTGTGCTTTCTTTTCTCAGAGCTCAGGGACAGGGACGTTTATGTCCTCATGTGGCTCATGAGGAACCGGGCAGGACATCATTGACTGAGGTCACACCGCTTGTCCTAGTTAGGGTGACTATTACCGTGATGAAACACGGTGACCAAAAGCAATTTGGGAGGGAAAAGAATTTTTTTAAATTTTATTTTTTAAAGTTTTTTTTTTTAATTAATAAAATCTATTTATTCTATGTATTTTTCACATCGTATATCTTGATCCATTTATTCCCTGTCCCTTTGCATCTGCCCACCACCCCAGTGGGCCCCCTCCCCAGAATAAAACAAAATTCAAGAGAAAAAAAAATGAAGAAAATAAAACGAGAAACATTTGAAAAAAAAAAAAAAAACAAGGGAAGGAATTAAAAATCTCATCGTGAAAACTTCAGTGCAACCCAACCAGTCACGCCGTGTACTCCTTGGTCCATCCATCTCTACTTGCAAGTGTTCATTGCAAGGAGTCTGGTCTGATTCGAGGCCCCGGTCTCCACTACACGTTTGATGCTCTGTCCCCATTAGGACTCTTCCCGGACATCCTCCTGGTACCCTGTATTGTGGAGATCCTGCAGCTTTGGGTCTGTGGGTCAGGTTCCTTCACGTACTCCAGCAGATCGTAGATGGAATGGATGTTGGGGCAGGCCGAGTCCATGGAGTTGGTCCTCCAGACGGGAGATGGGGATAGTTGTCCCATGCCCACTGGTTCAGGGCCAGCTCACCCACACCTCCGCTAATGGAGTTGGCTCTATTGCGCTGCCCTGGTGAAACAGGGGACCTGTTCTCCTGAGTGCTGCAGCTGGTGGGGGTCAGGGACAGCTCTCCCTTCCACTTGTCTCAGGCGTTGATGGGCGGGGTGGCAGGAAGGGGAGGACACTTCTCTTCCGTCCATGTTGCCACAAGACAGATATCTGTGTGATGGGGGCAGCTCTCCCACACTCAAGACTTCGGGGCTGGCTCACATCTGTGCCAACAGTGTTGCCTTTGTTGTGTTGCTCTGGAGGGGTGCAGGGCCTGCTCTCCCACCCTTATAACCACAGGACCAGCTCTCCCACCTGCCCCAGGTGTTGATAGGTGGGGGAGGCATCTCTCTTAGCCCATGTTGCCATGTGGCAGATGAGGGGTGGGACTAGGCCTCCCACAAGGTCAAGTTTTATTTGGCTTACACTTCTATATCACAAAAGGAAGTCAGGACAGGAACTCAAAGAGGGCAGGAACCTGGAGGCAGGAGCTGAAGCAGAGGTCATGGAGGAGTGTTGCTTATTAGCTTGGTCCTTATGGCTCGCTTAGTCTGCTTTTTTATAGAACCCCGGACTACCAGCCTACTGGTGGCCATCCACAATAGGCTGTGCCTTCCTATATCAATTGCTAATTTAGAAAATTCCCTACAGGTTTTCCTATAGCCAGATCTATGGAGGCATTTTCTCAATGGAGGCCACCTTCTCTTGGATGACATAAAACTAGCCATCACTCTGCTGTTCTTCCAGAACACCCCAGTTCATTTCCCAGCACCCAGATGGTGGCTCACAACTGCCCGTCACTTCAGATCCAGGGAATCTGATTCCCTTTTCTGACCTCCACAGGCACTTGTGTTCAGGTACACATAGACCCTTGTGGGCACAGACATACACATAATAAAAAATTAAAAATAATAAAAACAAATCTTGACAACACCATTTGATAATCTCTAGTATCCATTTCTTACCACATCTTGTAGTGAACTAGAATAAGTGTAAGAAAGACTGTCTTGGCAAAAGTCACAGCTAGCATCTTAGCTGATGTGGGGACATATTTTTCTCTACTATCAAAAGGGAAAATAAAGCAGCTCACTGTCCCCATTTCCTGCCTCTCTTGGTTTGGAACCAATTGGAAGGAGGCGCCAGACCTAGGAGGTCAGAGTGTCAGCCTCATTACTGATGAGCCATCTGCAGAATGTCGCTTCTGATCTGAAGCCAGATGATCTTTCTAGCAATCCCTGAATTAGAGGACATTCGCAGTCACTGCTGCCTGGTTTCTTCCAGCCATGCCTGACTGGCCCCACCCAGGAAGCTGAAGGAGCAAAGAATACTTCTCAGTAACAGAACCAAACAGAACCCAGAAGGGCAAAGCCACACAAGCAAACTCATTCTCCTAAATGAAATCCTCGCCAGGGAAAAGCATGAGAGATAAGACGGGGCCAGGAGCATCCAGGAGTGTCACGTGGACGCAACTTCCTAGATGCGACTTGGTGCGTGAGGAAGTGTGAGGCCAAAGAGACCCCTGAGGTGTTCTCCCTCCTTTGAGATGTTTTAGAAATTGGGCTAGGACAGAAACAGGAAATAAGAACAACACATATCTTAAAAGTCACAAAATGACAGGGCTAGAGAGATGGCTCAGTGGTTAAGGGCACTTATTGCTCTTGCAGAGGACCCTGGTTCAGTTCCCAGCACCTACATATGTTGGCTCACAACTGTATGTAACTCCAGTTCTAGGGAATCTAACGCCTCTTCTGACCTCTGCAGACTTCTTTATCACATGGTACACTCAGACAGACAGACAGGCAGACAGACAGACAGACAGACAGACAGACAGACAGACACACACACACACACACACACACACACAGAGAGAGAGAGAGAGAGAGAGAGAGAGAGAGAGAGAGAGAGAGAGAGAGATCGATTAAAAGACCCATGATAATCAATCACTCTCTGCAGACAATATGGCTTATTAGAAAACACAAACATACACGGTGGAGCTGGCTCAGTGTGTAAAGTGCTTGCTGCAGAAGTATGAGGACCTGTGATTAGGTTCCTTTTGACACAGGTCAAAAGCCAGGGCAGTGCTGTGCTCCTGTAGTCCCAGTGCTGGGGAGCCAGAGGCAAGAGGATCTTGCCTGGCCAAGTCTAGCTGAATGGGTGAGGTCTCGGTTTAGTGAGAGGTTTTGTCTCAAAAAATAAGCTGGAGAGAGATTGAACAAGGCACCCAATGTCAGCCTCTGGTCTCCAGATTCATCTGCACATGTATGTGTGTGCACAGCTGAACACACACGTGCCCACATATACAGAGAAGAAAATACAAGCAGATCAACTCAAATGTATTTATTAGAACCTATAAAATGTTCAGTAAGCCAGACTTATACCCCCACTGAACGACAAAAATGACAGCTTTTCTATAGACCAACAAAGTAGAAAACTGGACTAGGTGTGAGGAGGGACTCCTAAAAAACAAACCACACCAGCGTTGAGGGAATTTAACAAAACAAGAGAGTTGGGAGAAAAACCCATTCTACCAAGCGCGAGCCGCACAGGGTAGCAGCGGAAGAGCCCCGGGCAGAAAGGGGCTGAGGACATTCACAGCAAATTCACAGGAAGGGGAACTACCAATAGATCCCTCAAGATGATGCTAAATCCCACCATATGTGAAGAAATACAAATTGAAAAGAGACATTAAGTTGATAAAGGAAGGCCTGTACCCACCTGAGCTGGACGGGAAACTCTGGAGGGAAGAGCATGTAGTCTGCTTTTCCTTTCCGGCGGCATGCACATAAAAGGATGCAGAGAGAAAGGTGAAGGAGTCTAGGTAATGTATTAACAGCCATTGCTAAGCAAGCACCTTTAGTTTGTAAGAAATTGGCACTAGTTCTGTGAATGGCTGATGCTGGGGATAAATCCCAGCACCTCGTTATGCTAAGTGTGCGGTCTACCACTGAGCCGCATCTCCAGCCCCCAAAGCGGTTACTATTATTACTATTTATTTTACAAAAGAATACATTTGTGAGAAAAACTCAGAAAATGTGGAAGAGTAAGCACAAACGGTGCTCACAGAAGAGAGGAGAGCGTGGTTGGGAGCGTGTTTGTGGGCATGGGGATCGGCGTCTGATGGAGCAGAAAGCCACAATTGTCCTCAGTGGATGGTGGGTCTGGAAACCGTTGGGCTGGAGAACCGCCATTTGCAGGAGAGTGAGCCCTTTCTCCAGGGGGGACTTTTCTTTGGGAGGGGCCACTTGATGAACCCATGCAATCTGGAACCAGCCCAAATATCCACAAAAGGGAATTGGTTCAGTAGGCTGTGGTGCATTAATCCAGTGGGGCTCTGTGTTGTGGGGAGATCATTGTGATGGTGGGGTATTTAATGGCATGGAAATTTGCTTACTGTTTATTGTGAAATGAAAATCTGTTTTTAAACTGAGGGAAGAGTGAATTTGATCACTGTTTGTCAAGGATGCACTTTTTAGGGGAAAGATTTGCAGGATTTTTTTTCTTTTTCTTTTTCTAATTTTATCTGAGTTTAAAAAATTAGTCAAAAGCAGAAAAAAAGAGATGTATTCAGTGTGGTCTTAAGAGAGACAGAGAGATCCAATGACCCCAACAAAGTCTACCTTTGGGGTCCTGGAGTGAGGCTGAGGTTTCAAAGCCAGAGTTGTACATATTTAAATGGTTCCCCTGGCAAGATGTGTTCCTATCCTCTGCTGGCCTACCACTGTCCCCTCTGTAAGACGATCTAACAAGCTGTAAATCTCTTCCTCGAGAAGCTTCCCCTTCGGCTGGCCCAGGCATTTCTCTATAGTGATTTTTTTAAAGCAGGAGAGCACTTTTCGATGGACATCCACTTGATAGATAATATAGGATGGTTTTCCTATAAAATGTGGCTTTTAAATGGTTGAACAAGACAATAAATGCAAGAAAAAGTCAACCAGAAGGTGGTTGCCGAACAAAGAAAGGCCGAGGGTCAATTCTGTGTGTGTGTGTGTGTGTGTGTGTCTGAGAGACAGGGGTAGGGAAGGAGTTCCTAAACCCCACCCATGGGAGGAGAACTTTAGCCTCTGGACTCAGAAAGCTAGATCCGAAGACAAAGCCATGGTTTTGTGAGATGGATACTCAAAGCCACCTGGTGCCTTTCCTTTAGGCTCCCTCTGGCTTTTGACAAGGTTTGTACAGCTAACTGCTCATGTTATTCTAGACTTAGATGGTAGAGAATGGATTAACAACACGGGCCATCACATTACATTAGCCATGTTTTTCTAGAGAGCTGAGCAATGGCAGAAGACACAGAGATAGTGATGTTGGAAAGGACACAAGACCCACAGGCTACACGGCTATGGGAAGAGAGAGGAGGGTTGCACTGGAAAGGGATAGATGAGCTCGGGGTCGTCTACTCCCACACCAGGACCTGCTGACCTGCAGATTTGGGTCAGCATGTTTAGATACCCACATCTTCCAAGACTCTAAACATTTTTTTTTTTAAGTTTTAGTTCTTGAGTGTATGAGTGTTTTGCTTGCATGTGTTTATGCATATCATGTGTGTACAGTACCCACAGAGGCCAGAAGAGGGTGTTGGACCTCCTGGAACTGTAGTTAGACAGGTGTGAGCCGCCAGGTGGGTTCTGGGAACTGAACCTTGGTCCTGGGCAACAACAGCCTGTGCTCTTAACTGCTGCGCCGTCTCTCTAACCCAGGACTCCAGGACTCTTGGCTGGAAGAATGGGTACAAGGCACCCGTACATCAGATTACCACCAAACATAGAGAACGGGAGAGACAAAATGCTGAGGACAGGGCTGTTGCCATGGTGATGCTTGACACTCGGACAAGAAGGTGGGGAGGGTCCACAGGCGGTGGAAGGGACTGACCAGAGAAGTGGAGTTCTGCATGCAACTCAGGGAAAGTAGGAATACAGATGTGAATGGGACACTCCGAGGGTAGGCTTTCATGCAGCGGCGGCTGGGTGTGGAGAAGGAAATACACATCAGGCATTGTGGGGGAGTGTACAGAGAGGAGCGAGTGTGTGCGCCCCGGAAGGTGGACGCTCGTTGGAAGGGACTTTACTGAGAACGCTGCTAACAGAGCAAGTCTAGAATGGGATGGAGGAGCAGATGACCTGAGAGCCAGAGATACTGGCGGGGACATTCCACTGATGTGGGAGAGATGAGATAGATGTGAGGCTGTTCCCCATCCAGATGGGTGAGAGGAGAGTTCTCACGGTGTCCTCTCTGCTGCTGACGTAGAAGTCAAAATCACTTTCCTGAGCAGGGCCCAAGATCAGGGTAGAGAGCTGAAACATAGCAGGAAAGACTGGAAACAGCCTTGGCGGTTGGTGGGGCAGGAGCTCAGGAGGGTCAGAGAGGTGAGTGAGTGGAGTCTTATCTGTGAGTCAAGGAACGGGCAGAATTTTGGAAGATGGAAATGTGTTTGCCTAGATTTGTGGTTCTCAACCTGTGGGTGGTGACCCCTTGGGGAGTCAAATGGCCCTTTCACAGGGGTTGCCTAAGACTATCAGAAAACACATATTTGCATTATGATTCATAACAGCAGCAATATTACAGTTATGAAGTTGCAACACAAATAATGTTATGGTTGGGGGTCACTGCAACGTGAGGAGCTGTATTAAAGAGTGGAAGGTCAGGAAGGCTGAGAACCCCTGCTCTAGATGGAGGTAGGGAAGAGAGTGAATAACAGGGAGACAGGCACATCTGGGCCCCCAAAGGTGGAAGGTACCATGTGACCATGCAGTCTTGGGGAGTGGACACTTAGGCTGGGTCCCTGGTGCCAGACATGAGCTGTCAGTGAGAGACTATCCAAGTTCTCCCGAGGCATCTTGTGACCCTGGAAGGATGCGGTTTGACGAAGGTTAATCTGGCATAATTTATGGACAGGAGCGGAGAGGGGACCCTGGGAATAAGGAGAACGCTCTCTTGTCACAGACATCTAGAAAGAATGGCTAATGAGTGGCAAAACAATGAGATTAAACAATCCATTGATTGTGCATTTAAACTTCTAATTTTAAATCTAGCACACTAATTAAGCATAAATTATTTTGCCATTCAAATGTATTCTGGTTGAAGCTTTCTCTCTGTTGGAGGTGACAGGGGAGGAGGGTGGAGGGGAAGTAACCTCAAGTCAATAATCAGCAACATCTCAGCTTCCCCCGAGAAGCTCGGGTAGTGCAGCCTTGCTCAAGGCTCTCACCTCCATATGCACTCTGCACCTTGCAGTTGGGACCAGCTTCTGCTCTCTGAGAAGTGCTGTCCTTGAAGGTGGATTGGAACTGCTGTGGCTTTTTCTGATTCCTCAACTTGCCAAAGATATCTGGAGTGGAGCACGGGAGCCAGGTGCTTCCAAGCCAGAACAAGCCAGAAGGCAACCCAGATACCACTGAATAGATAGCCTCTAATCAAGGTTGTGTGGGACACCAGCCATTTCCTCCAAGGTAGACCAGAAGGTGCTTGGCAAGTTTAATGGGGAAGGCAGTAATGCAGTATCTCCAGCCCTCCATGATGGGCCAGGCTGCTTGGAGGAGAAGCAGGGTAGATGGAAAAGGAGGCAGAGAAGTGAGGCATGCTCCCTGTTCCCTTACAGGTGTGTCTGAGGACCTGGGCCTCCACAGAGCTACTGTTCTCTCACTGCTGGGGCAGATTCACCTTACTCACAGTCTCATTGATTCACCTACTAGACAAAGCCATATTTACAGTGAGAAAAAGCTCGTTTTCCTCCAGCGGACCTGGAGGATGGGCCCCCATGACTGGAAGAAACTCTCTCTGAGTGCTCGATTGGCCTGAGTTTAGACTCAAACGAAGTGAGTTCCTCCTGGTCCTGAGAAGGTAGAGAGTACAGACAGTGTGATTCCATCATCCCTGTGTGAGCTTTGTGACGAGGCTGAGACGACAACCAGACAACCTTGAGTCGTAGGACTTAGAGGTAAGGGTGCAAAGGTGAACCAGATGATAGGCATGCAATGGCAGAAACATAGATGTTCGGGAACTTCGCTTTTACTCTGGAGAATTTCTCGAAGAGGTGAGTCTGAGCTAGTCTAGAACAATGGATGATGCCAAGAGGTAGACGGAAAGAAGACCCCAGCTAAGGGGACACCAACAAATGCAGGATGAGGATGCAGCAGGAGCCTGAGGGACCATATGATCATCAGAGTCCTGGGGATATAGCAGTGAACCAGAGAAGGTCCTTCCATCATGGAGCATTGGCGGGAGGGGGCCGGGCAGTGAATTTACACAAGGTGCCACCAAGGAAGATGAGGGCTGGGGAACGCTGGGGGGGGTGGGTGGCTGCTATGTATGATGACCAGGAAGTCTCTCTGGATTAGGTGACTTTGGGACAAACACCGAGGAGAGAGTGGGAGAAAGTCATACGGGTACAGTGGTTTGGAGTGCTGGGGGACTTTCCAGGCACTTAGCTAGCAGAGATAAAGTCATCACAGCAAAGAAGGTGATGGGTAACTGGAGAACAGCCTGAGCTGGAGCAGAGTGAGGCCCAGCCAATGGGGGCTACGTCATGGAGGGGCTTCAAGGTCATGGTAAGGACACTGGCTCTTCTAGAAAAGATGGAAGCCCATGGAGGGTCTGAAGCAGGGTCTAAGCTCACCCTCCTTAGTTACTGAGACAAAGTCAGGGCAGACTGCAGGAACAGGAACCTCCATGGATGGGCGTAGGGGCAATGTGGAGGCAAGGGGAGGAGGAGTAGAGGGAGCCTGGGGTTTTCATGGGCCAAGCTGGGGAAAGCTGGAAGAAGAGCTTTGTGGAGTTAATATGGACTTTTGGAAGAGTGAGTGGCCTGTTCTGTGTCTAGGGGAGGGCTTGAGTAGGCAGTTGGAGACACACCTGCCAATTTAGTTAGAGAGAACAGAGGTGAGGATAGGAATTTGAGATGATTAGCATGTAGATGACATTTGGGACCTTTCATCCCTCGGATGCTGTTATCTAGGGAATCAGAATGATCTAGACGACCAGAATCAGGCAGCTAGGAAAAGAAGGTGAGGGGACCACAGAAGAAGAGACCCAGTCAAGTCCCCTCACTTCAACGGTATGCTCTGAGTTTTGACAACGTATTTGGCCACTGAGTCGCCATTTCGGCACCACCACCTGGGGGAAAGTGAAGAAGTGGAGGTGATGTTTGTGGGTATGCTGGCCAGAGGGACTGTCCCCTGCTCTGGTAGTGTGAGAGTCTTCTGAGCTGGAGTGAGTACCAGCCTAGGAAAGGTTTCGACATACAGATAGGTTGGAAATGGTGCTATTAACTGGGGTTTCCCCAGGAGGATGTGCCATAGAAGGCCAATGGTGAACCTCTCAAAAAGGAGTCTTTGTCCTTAGATAGAGGAAAACCCCAAACAAATCCAAAAAGCCTTCAGGCAGTATTACATATATGGTTGAGTTCCCCCATTTAAAAAATACTTTATTTAAAATTCTCTCTCTCTCTCTCTCTCTCTCTCTCTCTCTCTCTCTCTCTCTCTCTCGTGCGTGCGTGCGTGCGTGCGTGCGTGTGTGTGTGTGTGTGTGTGTGTAGGCCAGAAGAGGGTATCAGATCCCCAGGAACTGGAGTTACCAACAGCTGTATGTGAACTGTCCAACACTTGGATGTAGGGAATTGAGCTCAAGTCCTCTGTAAGAACAGTGTATGCTCTTAACTGTTAGGCCAACTCCTCAGCTCTGAATTCCTTACTTTAAGTGAATAGTTTGAGTTTTGACAAATGTATTAGGTCTTGGGTATACTGGTGGAAAACAAAAAGCCCTCCCTCACCAGCTCTAGGCCAATGCTATTGCTTGTTCTTGGGCAGTGTTTCTGTAATGGCTTCAGGTATCCTGTTGGCCTGGCAGCCAATGGCTGAATACTTTAGCAGTTAGTTAACAAAACTCGAAGTTTAGCTTGTGCAGAAACAAGTAAGGTAGAATTTTGTCCCTCAGAACTTATGTGGATACTCTTGCTTGCCAGGTCTTAGTGGGGCCCTGGATACCTCCTTGAGTGTGAACAAAGAGGCAGACTGTTCATCCAAGAACAAGTCCATCTTGCCCTGGGACTGATCACATTTCAGACCAGTATAGTGTCGCCATGGGTGAATTGTAGATTATTGTCTGTCCAGAGGCCCAGCTTCATTTCTAACAGGCCTTAGATCCCTCCCTGCAAGGAATCATAGGATGGAAACTTTCCCTTGGGATAAGGGGAGAGTTCATGTCCAAGCTTTTAACTACCACTGGTTACACTAAGGTAGCTGGGGGAGACTTCCTTGGGGAGCCTGATGGAGCCATATCAACAGCTCTGTCCATTCTCCATGGCACACTCACTGTCTATGAATGGAAGGGCTATTTCCTTCCAGAAATGGCCTTCACTAGTCACTTAGAATGGGCCAGAGGCTGGCTTTGCTCTCCTACCATGGGGCCGAAGAAATGGCTAGAGGCACTTCACCAATCAGCCAGCAGTGGGCAGCAGTTCCCTTGCCACTCTGCCCATGGCTGCCTGGCCTGGCCTCAATCCAGGGCTGGAAGAGAGTGCTAAGGCATAGGGAGGCTAGCCCCAGCAAAAGGTGACCAAAGAGGGCTGTCTACCCACTCTGTGAAGGAGAAGAGGGCTTGGCTGTGGAGGTGGAACCTGGGGTGTAAGTGTAATTAACACAACCGCTGAGGCCTTTGAAGTGGGTCTGGATTCATATCGTACCAGCCACATAAAGACTTGCTTTTCTGTCTCTCAGTTGTCTTGTCTGTAAACTGGGAAGAACATGCCTCTTCTGTGGGCACCAGTATCTGGACAGCTCTGACTTGTGATGAGGACTTCATTGGCTGGATCCCGTGACCTTGTGAGTGATGGTGTTTAGGGTAGAGTGTCTATTTATGGATCATGTACCAAAGCCTCGTGTTCTGGGATTACCTCTTGGGATTAAAGAGGGGAGCTGAGAGGAACCAAGGCTTCTTCCTCCCTGAAGCACTTGGCTGATAACAGAATGCATGGTTTGATGGGTGAGTCACCAGAGCTAAGGCTGGATGTACAGTAAGATCAGGTGCTGTGATCTGCCCCTGCCTCAGTTTCCCCTCTGTTTGGTATTGTCTTGGGTCAGCTTCTCTGCAGCATCTAGTAGCTCTGAGGCTCCTGATTTATGTCCATTTTTGGGTGTGAGGCTTTCCCAAAGGCAGAGCCTCAAAGCATGGGAGGAATGGAGAGCACCCACAGTGCTCCTGGGTTAGCCAGTTTGGCTGGACACACTGAGTCTTTGCCTCTTGTGTTCAGTTTGGCTGGGCACATCCTCGCTGATGACCTGTTTCCTGCATTGTAGGACTCAGCTTCTCCCTGCAGGTCCAGGCAATCAAAACAAGAGGTTAGTGGTGACCAGAAGCCAGTCCATGGTGGGCAGGGTTGAGGGTGGAGGAGGGCAGAAGAGAGAAGGTGTGGCTTATTCAAGGATGGGGATCCATTGGGTTGGAAACATACTGAAGCCTGTCAATGTGGTAGACACAGACACCTGTATGTGTTAAGACTGTGCAGGATGCACATGCAACTGTCCATGTGAATGCAAGTGAAATCGGGTAATCTGAATGAGAGCCTGCGTTTGACAGTGTTGCTGTGATGTTGTGCTATGTTGTTTTTTAACATTTAATTTTAGTTGTGTATATGTGTGTGCTCATATGTATGCAGGTACCTGTGGAAGCCAGAAAAGGCATTGGATATCCTGGGCCTGAAATTATAGGCAGTTGCTAACCATCTGACATGGGACCCAAACTCACATCCTTTGCAAGAACTGCATATGTTCTGAGCCCCAGAATCATGTCTCTAGCTCCTGAATGCTTTTGCAAGGCATTTCCTCAGGGAAAGCTGGGCCAGAGTATATAGGATCTTCCTTTGTTCTTGTGTTATTTGTGACAACTCAGTGTAAACAGTGATCTTAGAATAGTGTGTGTGTGTGTGTGTGTGTGTGTGTGTGTGTGTGTGTGTGTGTATGTATGTGTGCTGTGTGTACACACGTTTGTATGTGTGCTGGTGAACATGTGTGTGAGGGTGTGCACACAGAAGCAGGAGGACAACTTCCAATGTCTTTCCTCAGCCACTGTCCACCCTGGATTGGAACTCACAAAGTTCTCTAAGATGGCCAAATAATCTCAGGGATCTGTCTGTCTCTGCCTCTTGTTGGGACCAGTAAAGGAGCAGATGTCCCTCCTTAGAAGGGTGGACCTCAGCCGGGCGGTGGTGATGCACACCTTTAATCCCAGCACTCGGGAGGCAGAGCCAGGCGGATCTCTGTGAGTTCGAGGCCAGCCTGGTCTACCGAGCGAGATTCAGGAAAGGCGCAAAACTACACAGAGAAACCCTGTCTCGAAAAATCAAAAAATAAAAGGGTGGACCTCATGTCTGTGAACAGAGGCATGGGTCACATATGGCGCCACTCCACACCAGAGCTGATGCCTGTAACGGTTCATCATAGCTGTGTGGCTTCGTGGGAGTCCAGAGCTGCAGGGGACCACCTCAGGCAGCCAATACACTGGTGCCCGCCGGGTGTCATCCTAGGTGCCAGGGTCCTGGGCAGGTTCTCTGTGCTCTACCATCACTTGTCTCTCAGGTGACAAGGATGACGTAAGGCTCTGTCCTCACACTCTGTCTACTGTGAGCTCTCTCCATGTAGCAGGTACCTATTTTATACAGCGAACTTCTCCCCATTTGCTAGCCGAGTCCTCTGCATTCTGAGGGGTTCCTCTCAGACACAGGGTCTTCTGGGCAACCCGGAGGCTGTTTTATTACAATGTAGCTGTCCCAAGACCTGCAGGGAGGTAGCAATGTGACAAGGATCCTGTCCCAGCTTCCAGAGTTCCACAGCGGTTGGGCCTTTGCTCCTTTGTTCTGGGAGACTCAGGAGACTTACTTACCTAATAACACACATAGGATAGTTTGGGAGAAAGTAGCTCGTGTTCCTAATCTCCAAGCAGCTCTAAGTAGCCCCAGTAACAGCACATGGCCTCTGTCTTCTGGTACCTGTTACGATCTAGCCATTCTCCATCCCATGAGAACTGAGAATAAGGGAGGTTTTGAACTATCCTGGTCAAGGGGTCTCAGCATTCCTCCAGGGTCAATGGGGGCCTTTAGGATGTTGTAGGGTCCTAAAATAATTGTCCAAGATAACTAGATGTTCTTATCCATAGTGACCACCAGGTCTACCATTAGAGTAGAAGATTTGCATCATGATAGGGTCCCTGACAGTATGGACCTGATCTGGGGTGATGATGAGTGGAGATTGTACATCTTCACTTTAGGGATCCATGAAGCAGAAGTTGCACGGGTGTCCCTTTGAGGGGGACCTGGGCAGGTGACCAATGGTCCTCAAGCTCTCCCCATGCTCCTAGAGGTGTGAGGGATGGTTTCACACCCATAAGGGTGGAGGCCATGAGCTGAGTGACTGGCTGTGTCTGTCTGCTCAGCATGAAGACAGTGCTAAGTGTTCTTGGCCACTGAAGGAGAGTCACTAGAAAGGAGACTGGCTACCACTTTGTGCAGGCACAGTGAATACTCTGGTGTTTGCCATCCTGTGATACCTGTCTTCCATTTGATCAGTTGGTTGGGGAGAGTCTGGGTCCCTCTTCCTCACAGAGTCCACAGTTGGGCTAGCCTTGCAAGCATCAAGCTCACTGCCAGGTTGAGGAAGTCAGGTCCCTCAAGGGCAGCAGAGACCCTAGCCTTCCTGGCTGCCATCTTATCTCTGGTTGACCCTAGAACAACCTATCCTTCCTCACTTTCCTGAGCCTTGAAGAAAAGACAGGGCTGCCTTCGCCATGGCCACAATAGTCCCAGCCCATGTATTGATCCTGTGGAGGATGGCACAGGCTAATTTCCATAGGAACAAACAACCTGAGCTCTGGCAGCCCTGAAGTTTCTCCCCACCTGTATTCACGCCACCTCGCCACAGGGGCAAACGTGGAATCGCAATGATTCGGTTTTTATCAGCTCATTACCACCGGCGCTATTTAATCCTGGTTGCGCAATAATCCTTCCCCCTGTGTATGAACGAGTATGTATTATGCGTGATTCAAAGCCCCTTGATGCTATGAGTAAAAAGACTCTGCATAGGGCAGAAATAATTTGCAAGACCAACTTGGGGTAGAGTGTTCTCAAATGAACTCCAGTAGGTCCCACAGCTTTCACAGGGCCAGGCGGGCAGCGCTGGCGAAGGGCTCCGTGACAAAAGGCCTTGGTTGGGTGCATTATAATTTGCTCCAGTCAGTTCCAAAGTACTTGCATTTCCCACGATGAGAGAGGAAATACTGATGGCACAGGACGTGGGCATTGTGCTTAGGATAAATACCCACACAAAGGCGAGGTGAGCCGATTTCGGATGTCTTGTTGGGGAGAATGTAATTAAAAGTACTTTGCGAAAGCTTTGAAGTCTGGGGCTAACCATTTTACAGAGATGTGGTGTCCCATCAGTTGCTCTGCCGGTCGCAGAACACTAGCAAATTGGGAAAGTAATGGAGGCAGAATAATCAATTAGGGCGGGTGGCATCTCCATCTCGGTTGTGTGAACCAGTGCCAGCCTTACTGGTGGGGACAGTGGGCCTTGAGCGGTGCTGGTCATCCTCATAGCCACCAACGTACACAGTGGAGAGGCCTTGGATCACCCTGGGATCAGCCCAGGCCAAGCCTTGCCTGACTACCCTAAGATGAGAGGCCTCACTCCTCAGAGCCTCTGACCCTTGCAGCCTGGCTGGTAGAAGGAAAATGCCACAGCTTGCTGGCACACAGCTATGTAAGTGACAGCTCGGGCACCGCACCCCAGCTGAAAGTGTTGGAAGTGGCTGGGTGTTGTGTAGATGGCCTGTGAGTGTAGGTGTCTGCCTGGAGTAGGAGGCTAGCCTTTTCCTCTCAGGGCTTCAGAGTAAGCCCTGCTACACATCTATTGTTCCCCTGGGTCTCTTTCTGGATCTCACGGACAGAGAGAGCATGTGTTTATACTGGGCTCTTTAAGCTCAGGGCAGCTATCCTGTATCCACTCTACATACCCAGATCTGACCCAGCCCTGGCCCAGTGTGCCCCCCTTCTAAGACCCTGGAGTGTGAGAGTCACTATGGTCCAAGAGGATGGACATGGGTAAGCAGACAGTGGGCTTCAGGGCCAGGCAGGGCAGAGAGCAAAAGGAATAAGCCAGGACAGCTGATTACGGGTGTGGTGGCTGTGAAGGGTAGTGTGTGAGGCTGTATTAATGACTGGTCTTCATGGTGAACTTGTGGTTGGCCATGGGTGTCACAGACACATGGGTGTGTGATCTAGCTCTAATCCAGGCCCAAGGGCAGCAGCTTGGAATGAAGGCAGTCCAGGAGACTGAGCTGTGTCTCCTTCTGTCCCTCTGTTCTTGTCCTCTAGTGTTTCTATTCTACAAATATTCTGAGGTCGCTCTGTCCCTTTGCTTCCTTAGCCATTGATAGTAAATGTGTTCATTCATCATCTTTTCACTATCAACTGACTTATTAAAACTTAGAATTTCCATCATTTGATACACTATCCACTTAAAAACACTCCAAAAGATTGTAGATGTGTTTCCCTGGGATATTCTGAGAGAAGATGCTCGTACAAAAATTAAAATAGACTATAGGGCCAAGACACTACAGACGCTTCCTTTCTGTACCTACTAAACTGAAGGTACTGAAGAACCACTTCTGTCCTTGCCCAAGCACCACACATGGCATTGTGTGGCCCTGTCTCCATTTCTCCATGGTCTCTTGTTTCTCTTATGCAATACTTGATATCACAAATCATAGATATTTAATTCTAATTGCAAATGTGTCACAAACTAAATAGAAAGGGCCCGTCGAAAATGAATAAAAATGACAAAGAAAAGAGGTGTTTCTGCAAGTCCACTGTGTACAGATGACAACTGAGCTTGGTATCCAGCCTTCTGATTCTATTTGTACATGTAAACCCTGAAACGCATCACAGCGGACATTTTCCATACAACTGTGTTTACTTTAATCTTGGTAACTCTTAAGTGGAAGATTTTCAGAGGAAACGTACAGTCTTAATTGATATATTGAAAAGAAGGCTGAAAATTCAGAATTTTCTTCATTCTGAGAAAACTAGAGAGACTGAATTAAGTCACAAAAAGGAGCAAAAGGAAAGAAATGGAAAAGACCAGAAATCAATAAGAAAACAAGCTATAATAAATACAGCCATTGAATCAAAAAATTGACCCTTTGAAAGGTTTGTGTTTATATTTTACAAAGATAGAGACCCTATGAAGCCAGTGAAGGAAACAGAGAAGGCAGAAGTAGCCAATGCCAGGAATGAAATGCAGTGTGAGGTCACAGACACTAACATCAGGCTGCTTGACTCTGACAAATGTTAAAAACTAGAAAAGGCCTGGTGGTGGTGACCCACACCTTTAATCCCAGCACTCGGGAGGCAGAGGCAGGCGGATCTCTGTGAGTTTGAGGCCAGTCTGGTCTGCAGAGCGAGATCCAGGACAGGCACCAAAACTGCACAGAGAAACCCTGTCTTGAAAAACCAAAAAACCAAAAACAAACAAACAAAAAAACTAGAAAATAATATCATGATGGCTTTATGCTAAAATTTTAAAGGTCAGATGAAATAGACAAATTTCTTAAAAACACAACTTCCCAAAACTGACACTAGAAGAAATAGAAAATCTGAAGTCTTATCTATCACACATTAATAAATGAACTCTGGAAATTAGAATCTTTTCTTCAAAGAAAACCCCAGCTCTATTTTCCTGTGAATGCTACCAAACTGTTAAAAATACCATAGTGCTGACTTTGTACAAATCCTTCAATGCATAGAAGAAAGAGTATTTTGTTACTGACTTTTATGAAATCTTGATGTGAAAGTCTAGTAAGAATTTTGTATGAGAAGCAAGTTAGACAATGGTTTCATGTGAGAACATACAGAATAGTCGAAGCAAAAATATTACCAAGTGGGATTTGATGATGTGCAGAATAGAAGGGAGGTCACAGACACAACCTTGGACTTGAAAACACAAGGCTTAGTAGTCTAATGCTTAGTAGTCAATCAGTTATTATACAGTAATATAATATCACATATTATAGTAACAGCATCACATGTTGAAGAACATGTGGAGAAACTGAGTCACCCATACACTGCCATGGAAATGTAGTTTTTTCCAATTCAGAATTTTTTTTTTTTTTTATATTATACTTGGGTATTTGTCTCAAAATTTCTTGGGAGAATAAGTTCACCCTAAACCCCATACATGAGTGCTTGTAACAGCTTTATTTGAAATGGTAAAAAACTTAAACACCATCACATATCTTCCTTAGAGGAAAGGGTGAATAACTGTGGTATCTTCATAGCACGGGATGAGAAAAATGCTGGACCACTGGTAAACAAATAATCTAGGAGTCTTCCATGGAATCACATTGAGTAAAGGAAGCTGTTTACAGCTGGACAGTGATGGTGCATACCTTTAATCCCAGCACTCAGGAGGCAGAGGCAGGTGGATCTCTGTTAGATCGAGGCCAGCCTGGGCTACAGAGTGAGTTCTAGGACAGCCAGAGCTATTACATAGAGAAACCCTGTCTTAAAAACAAAACAAAACGAAACTAACAAATAAACAACAAAAACAAAAACAAAAACAAAGCCACTTGCAAAGATTCTGTCCAGCTGTATTAGCGTTCTGCGTAGAGAACATTTTGGAAACAGGACAGATTTGTGGTTACCAGGGCTAAAGGAAAAGTCCTAGGGGGGAGGAACACTTGGTTATAGCTGGGCATTGTGTGTCAATGGATCTGCTGGTGTTAGAATTGCTGTGTTTTGACAATAGCCATAGATACCCAAATATATGCAGATGACAAAATCACATAAAACTTGACACAAATATCAGTAAAATTACACTGGGAAAGTCTGAATATAATCAATATGTTTTAATGACATAATAGTTATGTGCAGTGTTACCACTGGAGGATAGTCAAAGTGTACAAGAGATCTCTCCATGTTATTTCTCATAAGAATATAAATAATTACTTCAATGAAGATCATTTCATTAAACCCAACATGACAACTATGAAAGAGAAAGGTGATTATCCGAATAGATAGAGAAAAGTACTTGATGCACATTTATGTCCACACATGGCCTAAAAAAAATCTTGGCATGCCAAATTTTGTAATTAGATCTTGTTATTTATTTCATGTTTCTCTTTGTGTGCTTGTATGTATGTGTGCACAATCACGTATGTGGTCATATGTGTGGTGGTACATATGTGGGTGTGGGTATGGAAGTCTGAGACTGAGGTTGGTCATCTTCCTTGTTCACTCTCCACATTGCTTATTGAGGCAGGGTTGCCCAGTTGAACCCAGAGCTTAATGATATACCCAGTCTAACTGGGTAGCTTGCTTCCTCTTCTCTCTCTCTCTCTCTCTCTCTCTCTGTCTCTCTCCTCTGTCTCTCTCTCTGTGTGTGTGTGTGATGGGAGCAAGGTGGATAGGTAGGTAGGGAGGATCTTTGTCCTCACCTTCTGAGTGCTAAGGTAAGATGCAGGCTGCTCTGCTCACTTGACATTTACGTGGGCTTTGGAGATATGAACTCTGGTCCTTATGTTTGAGTGGCAAGCACGTTATCTGCTACAGCATCTCCCTAGCCCCCAAACAGGTTTTAATGTGATACAGTATATTTTCATAAAACTTACATGGACTTTTGTACTGAATAGCAATATGCTGAATATTCTCCCAGTGGAAGTTTGAGATTAATATTGTTCTGTTGCTACTTCTATTCAACATTGTAATGAAAGGACCAGTCCTGTGCAATGAAGCAAGAAAAAGTAATAAAAACAATGATAGTTGCAAATAGATCAAACTTATTATTCAAAGAGGCTATGATTACGAACATAGAGAATTGCAGGTAATACTTAAAATTTGATTGCAAGTTAACACATTTATGGATATAAAATTAATACAAAAACTCAGTTCTATATATCAGCAATGAATTGGTGTTAAAGTCTCAAAAATAATGTAAAGATATATACCTAAAAGAACATATTAGGAAGGTTGTGTAAGATCGCAGAGACACGGGTCAATCCACATTCATTTCAGTACAGTTCATAATGCCCAGATACGAAATCAGCATAGCTGTCAATCAACAGGTGGAGTGATAAAGAGAATTGATGTATACTCAATGGAATTTTATTAAGACATAAAGGATAAAATTATGTCATTTGCAGGAAAATAGATGGAACCAGAAATACTCATGTTAAAACAAATAAACCAGACTCAGAAAGACAAACCCCACACATTTTCTTTCATATACACAACCCAGAGCTATTTTTAGGGAGATGGGGGGGCATCAGGAGGGCCACAGGGGAGGGGGAAGTGGGGGTGAATGAGGAAAGTTCAATGATACCCATGAAGAAAACGTCTCAGTGAAACATGTTGCTTTGTGCACTAAAAGTTAATTAAAATGTGTGAGATTTCTACGCATGAAGAACACAGAATCATGAGAAAATTTAAAAGTTTAAGCTCCATGCTGGGAAACACAACTTTCATGGGCTGGAAAATTCAATAATGCAAAGATATCAGATCTCCTCAAATTAATATGTAGATCTGATATAATGCACATTAATCTATTAATGTTAGGTATTTTGTTTTGGTAGAACTAGACAAATTGACTCTAAATTTGTTAAGAAATGCAGATGGTCAAACCTATCTATGACACTTATGGAGAGAAACAAGGTAGGTAGGGCCACTCTAGGGACATAACGAATCTGTAAGCTCCTGTGACAGAGAGCCATTGGCTGAGTGAGACTCTTACGCATTTGGTTGGAGTGGGGCGTTCCTAAGCAAGTTATTGTATCTATGAAGACTTATTTTAGTTTTTCATTGTTATTTTGAATGCTTATTGTGACAACACAGAGAACCCTGCAGAGGTCCAGGCAAAGGGTTCTCTAAAATGAATGGTACTGGACCATTGGGTCAGTTTTATGTTCATACAGATCAAAAAATAAAACAAGCCATTAGCAAAGGTCAATTCTAGGTGAACTGGTAGACAGGACTCTGCTATGTAAAATAACTAGACTTCTAAGAGATATTAGCAAGAAGAGCCCCATAGTCTTGAAGTAGCTGAGGAGTTCGCTCCCAGGACACAGCGAACACCACCCACATGGGAAAACTCTGATCAGCAAAGTGATATTTACGTTAAGAACCTTTGTTCAGCCAGGTGGTGGTGGCACACACCTTGAATCCCAGCTCTTAGGAGGCAGAGACAGAGGCTGGCAGATCTCCCTGAGTTCAAGGCCAGCCTGGTCTACAGAGCTTGTTCCAGGACAGCCAGAGTTACAGAGAGAAGCCATGTCTTGAAAAACAAAACGATGACACCACCACCAAGAGAGGAACTTGTGTTCATCAAAGACCCCATTTTGACAGTTGGAAGGAAACTAAAGAATAGGAGACTGTATTTATGGCTCCGGTATCTGCAACCCCCCCCCCCCGCCCCCCTGCCGCCGCCACCACACCGGGACACTACAAACTTCAAGATACCTAAGTTGGTAAGAAAGAGATGACGTAGTGGGCAAGGGGCCAGCCAGCTTCCCAGGCACATTACACAGACTGTAGCAGATGAATCTCAGCTAAGGGAGAGCTGTGTCACCCCAGTGGTCACCAGGGGAAGGAAATTCAAACTCCCCTGTGATACCGACTCCCACTCCAGAGCAGGGACAATGAAAACACCTGGTCATGCTAAGTGTGGGGATGGTGTGGAGTACTGAGAGTCTGTTGATGGGGAATAAGCCACAACCTTGGAGGATGCTCTGCCAGGAGAGCAGTCACTCTCTCAGCTGTCTCCCTAACAGCGATCTATGCATGCATACATAGAGAGGTTCTTGCACAGACATCCACAGCAACATCACGCACAGAGCCCCCAACGTAAGGCCAAAGACATATTTTCCTTAATTGTGAAATAAACACTCTAAACGCAGTGTCTACACAGCAATCCTGTTCCATGGTGACAGTTGGTAGATGCTGCTGTGTAGGGAGAGCTGAAGAGACTCTGTCAAAATGTAGATGAGAAGAAACCTGGTAGAGGAGTGTGTGTGCTCGAATCTGTGTGAAGTTCAAAACCAGGTGTGACTCGTCTGGGCTGCCATCTCAGGAAGGGGTAGACAGTGTCAGAAGGAGCTGGTCTTTCTGGTTCATGGGGAGTCCTTTTTCTGTATCTGTCAGCGTTCGATAAACACACAAGGCATTTACCCCCTCTGAGGTATTTGCATTTTGGTAAAAGATTATGGGAAAATTTCTCTTTCAAAAGAATAATGACATTTCAGACAGATGAGGGAATGGTATTAATCGGACTGTCAAAGATCTATCATCTCTCATTAACCTATTATCAACCACTTATCATATCGATGTATCTATGTATCTATCTATCTATCATGTATCTAGCTATTATCTATCAATCTATCATCTATATACCATTATCTACAAATCAATCAATCAATCAAAAATCTATATATCATCTATCAATATATCTATTATGTAAGTATCTTATTGGTCATCAATCTATCAATCTATCATTATCTATTCTTCCGTTATCATCAATCATCTACATATTTATAATCTCTTATCTATCTATCTATCTATCTATCTATCTATCTATCTATCTATTCATCTTTCACATATCTACCCTATCATATAACCATCCATCTTCAGTGTCTTTGCTTGGAAATACTGAATTTACTTGAATTGGACACTTGATTCCACAGCTTAAAAACTACCAATATATCTTCATATTTCTGCCTGTGGTGGAGGCCAGCTACACAGACAGCCAGAGTCTCCCCATCTCTTGCACTTGGGTGTAGCTATCTATGTCTGTGTTGAGAAGGAGATGCAGACATGTCCATGTCACTGTGGGGCTGTCTCAGAAAGTCTTCCTTGTCTTGCTCATTTACATGTAGGATGTGAAGTCCAGGGTGAGTTTAGGAAGTGCTGGGTGCAGGCCCCTGCATGAATCCACAATGTAAATGGTAGAGAAGGTTGATTGTATGAAACTTTGGGAGTTTGTTGGTAGCAGAGTTGCATACATTAATTTGTATGCTATTTATGCGGTGTTGAAGGCCCACTTGTCCTAGCTCTGGAACCATAACAGCAACATGGTCATAATCTTGCTTTTCGATTCTCTTGTTCCAGCACACCTTGGGTAGTGCAGAGAGCAGACACTTAGACTTTGTGTCTAGAGGCCACAAAAACTAAGAAAACACAAAGCTTATGTAACAGAGTTGTTGGGTGGGGCATGACCAGCCAGCTGGTAGGTTTTGAGTCATGAGCAGGCAACATTCTGGGTGAGGCAGAGGCAACCTCTTTCCCAGCAGCCTCCTGGGGCACAGGCACAGCCTGGCCAAGATGGCTGTGTGGGTAGCTAGCAAAGATCAAAGGCAAACATTACCTCTGCTGTCTGGGATACAGGCAGCCTTGCACTAGAGTGGGTTCTGGCTCCAACACCAAAGTTCAGGCTTATATAAGGCAGGATGCTCAGAGAACCATGCACCCTGTGGGAATGGTTGCTAAACCCTCCAGCTGTTCAAGTCTTTGCCGAGTGTTGTGTCTTGGCCTTTCAGGATGGAAATCCCAGCATGCTGATCTATCTTCTGGATGTGTTGTACCACTCCTTATCTCCAGAAGGGCCCAGAGTCTGTCATGGCTGAGGCCCTACTCTCTTCTCCTTAGATTGACAGAACTCAGAGACTGAAGGAGCTGTCTGGAGTCCCCCTAGGTCTTTCAAGGATAAAGCAGAAAACAAGGCCCCAGGCCATCCAAAGCTCCACCTCTGCCTACAGTTGTCCAGTCAGACTTGGCATCTCAGGATTTGTATCTCCCCTGGCTTCTCTGAGCCTGATGCTTAATGGAGATACTCTCACAATGTGGACTCTATCCACAGTGCCTTCCTGGGGAGCAGCTGTGGGTCCATCCTACCCCACTTGTGAATGAGGTCCAGCTGGGAGCTGTGGTTCCTGCATCAGCCCTTCCTGCTGCAGCTGGGGTGTCCTTTGACTCCCGTGAGGAGCAGCAGGAAGAGGATGTTTACCCAGAGTGTAGTGAGTGAACAGTCAGCACCATCCAAACACCTGCCTGAGGGGCTTTCACATATGCTGCGCTGGTTTGGTTCCTGCTGTGGCTCCCAGATGTGGCTTGAAGGCCCAGGGTTGTGCAGGCCAGCGGCACCTGCCATCTTCCCTCTGAGGAAGTGGAGGCCTCAGGGTTGAGTGTGAGCATGTGTGTCTTCCCGCCCTTCTTCTTCCCCTTCTTTTTCTCCTCCTCCTCCTTCCCCTCCCCTCCCCCTCCTCTTCTTCTTCTTCCTCCTCCTCCTCCTTCTTCTCTCTGTCTCTCTCTGTCTCTCTCTCTCTCTCTCTCTCTCTCTCTCTCTCTCTCTCTCTCTCTCTCTCTCTCTCTCTCTCTCTCTCTCTCTCTCTCTCTTCCAAGGGGAGGAACTGAGTTAAATGCCTCAGGCTATGAAACCATCATCCAAAAACAAAGCCAGGGTATGGTGAAGAGGACATACTTCCTCCAGCCCTTGAGTTCCCCTTGTCTTCACAAAGGCCACTGTGAGAGCACCCTGGCTAACATCTACTCTGACAGACTGCAACCCTGCAACCTAGGTGATTACAGAGATGTTGATTCAGGAGAGCTGACTCATGTACCTCATCAGGCTCTAATAGCTGACTACTGGGAGTGGGGGAGAAAGCTAGTGGCTGTAAACCTGACCTCTCAGACCAGCTCCCAGGGTTTTTTTTTTTTTTTCCAGAGCGTATCTGTACCATCCATACAGCATTTTATTAATGTTCTTGACTAGTGGACCACCCAGCCACGTTCTGAGCATCACCTAGAAGACAGCTGGGTTGCAACTGAGCCACTATGGAAACAGAATTGCTAAGGAACCTACCTTAGCAAAAGAATAATCCTGTTTCAGGTGCTCTGAGCTGCATGCTTCGGCTAAGGGTCACCAGGGTTTTCCAAATTTGCCCAGTCAGGTGGTAGCTGGTTCCAGACCACAACTGTTTACCCCTTCTGCTTTTACTAACACCATCCCTGACTCCCTCACAGTAAACTCTTAAGTTTTCAGGAACATCCAGAGCTACTGAGCTCAGCGGCTTTGGTTCCACAGTGATGACAAATAGCACAGCTGGGGGACAGTTCCCCTGTGATCACCACAGAGCTTGCCTGGGCCTCGGATGCAGACATGTGCTGAGGAAAAGCCTCAAGAACGGATTCTTCTGCATTAGGTTTTTTAAAACTTGTGATTTCTGAGCAGAGGTGCTTGTCAAAGGGCTGACAGTCTCTGGGGCATTTTGTGAGGAATGCTGGGAGGCCAGGGAATGGGTTGGGAACAGGGATCTACTTCTTCACAAGTGCAGGCTGGGTGTGGAACCACCAGAGAACTCTAATCAGATGCCATTCCATAGAATGCCCCCTTAATGAGGGTTAATGACATTAATTATTGCCCTCTTCACTTAGGAGCATGCTCAAGAGGAGCTAATTGCCACATAATGGCCCAGGAATAACTGAGGCCTTGGCAGAACGGTAGAAGAGAGTGTCCCCTCGTCTCACCCACCCCTCCACCCACTGCTTCCTTTCCTCCCAAGAGGCCTCTGTGTCCCCAGGGAAGTACAGGCTGGGCCTTAAGTGTGATTTCAGGCAAGTCTAACATCAAGTTTGGCATCTGCAACTGCTCTGTGGAATACAGTGGGGGACTTCCCACAGAGCCTGAGTGACAGGGCTCTCCTATGTGCCCCCAACTCTTGCAAAGGGGCACAGTGTGGAATCAAGACGACGCATTGGTGACTGGGCCCAGAAGTTTCTCTTCTAGGAATTTATCTGGGACAGTTGTGCTTTCGGGGTGCACAGAGCATGTCCAAGGCTTGAGGGTCAACAAGGGTCTCTGTGTCTGCTTGTTTGCACTGCCCACCACATACAGATGCAGGCTGGGACATATGTGGCTGGCTGGAGAACTAGTCTTCCTGTGAGCCATGGGCCGTCCTGCTGGGTCCTGGAGAACTTGGATATCTGGCCTGGCCTGTTAATGGGAGACATGGTGACTCTGCTCTACCCCAAACTGTTAGATGGGGTATCCTTAGCACTGAAATGAAACTACCCCATCTCAGTTATCTCTCCTTTCTCTAACTAAGCCCTCAACACTTTTTAAAATGTGTTTCCCACCAAGTAGCTGCTACGTTCTTACAAAGTTTAATTTTCTATGTTGACCTCTTAACTAACTCATCTGTCCTTAAATATTTTTATTTAACTCTTTAGATTTCCTCACTGGGGTTTTATTTGCACTTACTCTATTTTTATTTTTAAAAGTATTTATTACTTTTAATTATATGTATGAGTGTATTTCTGTGTGGGTATATACACACTAGTGCCCCCAGGCCAGAGAGGGCATTGGATTCTCTGGAGTTGGGATTCCGTGGAGTTGGGGTTACAGACAGTTGTAAGCTTCGTGATGTGGTGCTGGGAACCTAACCCAGGACTTCTACAAACACAAGACACACTCTTAACCATTCTTCACCCCTACCCCATTTTTATGTTGTGTTTCCTTGGCCTTCAGAGGTCGGGTGGCTTCTGGGGGCAGCCATCTCAGTGCATTGGTCCAAATTTCAGAGGGGTCCACCACACTTCCTGAGCCTTATCTACATGTTAAGAGACTGACAGACTCCACAGTGAAGACCTTGCTTAACTCTAGCAACCAAATGACCAAGTCAGTTCAAGGACAACAGCTTTATTCCATTAATGTGATATCCATTACAACAGCAAATAATTAATTACAATATGTGCAATAAAATATACAAGGCATATGGGTTAATAAACAGCTAGTGTACTGGCGATACAACTAACGGTTCTCCCGTCACAGGAGAGACCTCCCTAACATGTAGTGATCTTGGAACAAATATTGACAAGTGTGTGAGTTGGGGAGAGTGTGGGGCGTGTGAAAAGCAAACTTCAATTACAGGTAGACTTGGCATGAGTTAAGAAACAGTGGCAAGCAGTAGAAACGGCTGTAGAGGACACCTCGCTTGGTGTCCAGCCTCCTGAAGCTGAATAAACACAGTGGTGAGCGCGCAGTGCCCGGGAGTGACTGCCTGCCTCCTAGCTTCTCCTCGGGCTTCCCCTGGTGGGCAGAGGTGAGCCTCTCCTGGATGAGCTGGGGCCATTGCCGTCTCAAAGGTGCTCAGGGTGGCTCCTGAGGAGGAAGTTACTTCTTTTTCCCCTTTTTCCCTTTCTTTTTCCCCTTCTCCTTCTCCTTTTCTCTGCTGCCACCAACCGTTAGTGACATGACTCGCTTCCTCCCCAGAGGGGTTTTGTCATACCAGTTCTGAAATGAGAAGACGTTTAGGAGACGATCAGACAACACAGACAGACTGAGATAATCCTGGTGGTAAAGACGCATCTGCTGAGAAGGAAGTGGCCATTAGACACCGCGTATTTGATGTGTGTTCAGTACCAAGGGCTCAAGGCCTCAGTGCATTTCTAGCTTGGATTTCTATGACTTGAAACTTGTCCTCAGGTACTTAAGCAGTTCTAGAGATCGGAAAAAAAAACCAACTTCTATGCACAGTCCTGCCTAATTAAGACTTGCCCTGAGGATGTGGCTTTCCTGGTAATGTGGCCATTACCTCACATGTGGTCAGCCATTAGTAGCTCAATTGGTAGGCATGTATGACTACAGGAGGCCACTCAGCATCCTCGGAGGGGGATGTGGAAACATGGAACTGATAATATTTTATTCAAGGCCTGAGAATCATTTCAATTTATAATCTTCAGACAACCTCAGGAAATGATTATTTTATGTATGCTATTTATCAGTTTTCTTACAATCCAGTTAAAAAAGGTTTCTCCCTCCTTTGCCCTTTTTTCTCTTCCGTGTGTGTGTGTGTGTGTGTGTGTGTGTGTGTGTGTGTGTGTGCCTACATGTATGCAGATATCTGGGGAAGCCAGAAGAGGGCATCAGATCCCCTGGAGCTGTGATAATAGTGAATGTGCTCTTTTCTACAATGCTTTCCTGCTTTGACTTTCACATTCACTTTACAAGCCTGTGGTTCCCTGTCCACCCCAGGCTTAGTGTCTCTTATGTGTAGTCAACAAATAGCATATTCACTGAATGTTTACCTCAATGTTTCTCATTTTTTAAGTATCAGATATTCTATTTGGTTCTTTTTATTAAGTATATGCGTTTCCCCCCCTGTAATGTTTCTGGCTTCTAACATGTTGTGTTCCTCAGAATGTTCTATAAGTATTAATGGTCCCAATTCTGTTATTGGTATGTGCTGGGTCTCCCTATGTTATTTCCTTCCGGGTCATAATGCTTTTATTATGAACTTGTTTTCATCAAGAGTTATGTCTCTTATAGGAGTCAGGTGTCCCTGGACCTGGATACACTTCTACACAGAATGGTTCTTCTCTTTGCTTCTGATAACAATTTCAGGGCTTTTAATGATCATGTAACTTTTTAGAACATGTCAGCATTTCAAGTTGAGATTCTGGTGCCCCGGAGTAGTGTTGATATGGATCCTTGATGGACAATGTGCAGGCAAGGTGTTTAGTTATATAGAACATTTTAATTGAACAAACTCCCTGATGTGGCCTAAAAGCATCCCAATGCTTTGCAGGGCCCATTTGCCATAACCTGGGCCCAAAGTTCCCACATATGTGTATCTTATGCTTCCAGGACTCTCAGCTAAATGCACTATCTCAGAGGCTAGTACCTGTCTTGAGAGTTACCTAAGGACCCCTCCCTCCTTCTTTTAGCCTTGGCTCTATTTTTAGATGTGAAGTGGTCAAAGGCTTCAGTGCTGAGCTCTTAAATCTATGACATAGGGTCCAGCAAATGAATGTGGTTTTGGAGCAAGCCATGAATCACAGCTCTGCTGTCCTTGGCTGAGTGCCCTGTAGTTACCTGTTTCATGTATTGTTTTCTTTTCTTTTCTCTTGTTTGTCAAATTACTCATATCAGTACTTAAAAGCCACACATGTAGGACCTCACAGTTCTGAAATGGGCTCACTGATCTAGGTCAAAGCATCGGCAGGGCTGCATCTCTCTGGAGGCCCGAGAGGACAGCCTGTTCTCCTGACTTCTGCAGCTTCCCCAGACCCCTGCTCTTTTGGTGTGTGGTTCTCTGACTATGTACAGGCTGGTGGCATTGGGCTAAATGCCAATAAGTATCCATCCAACTGTCTCCTTTCCCAGTCTCTGATCTCCTTGTCTACTTTCAGGATTTCACTGGACTCCCTAGAACAGTTCAAGCTAGTGTGAGGAACTTAAGGTCAGCCCACAGCAAACCTATTCTCCCTTTGCTTGGCAAGCTCTGCATACCAAGATGTAGGTTCCTTTGAGGGACTCTTATTCACCCATTGTGATGGTTTGAAAAAAAAAAAAAAAAAGCTCCCAAAGGGAGTGGCACTATTAAGAGGTGTGGCTTTGTTGAAGTCAGTGTGACCTTGTTGGAGGCAGTATGTCACTTCGGGGGTGGGCTTGGAGGTCCCTTTTGCTTTCCTCAGTGTGACACACAACTTCCTGAGGCCTGCAAGACGTAGGACTCTCAGCGACTTCTCCAGCACCATGTCTGCCTGCATGCCACCATGTTGCACCATGCTGATTGATAAAGGACTAAATGTAAACCACGCCAATGAAATGGTTTTCTTTTATAAGAGTTCCCATGGTCATGGTGTCTTTTCACAGTAATAGAAACCTTAACTAAGACAGCCACCATACCTCTTTACAGCTCAGGCTTTTTACCCATAAAATAGAAGTCTATGAGGTCTAAATGATTACATCATCCATAGCATTACATGATTCCTCCACCACATCCAAGGAATAGGACAGAATGTTCTTGAGAAGCTGTGAGCTCAGTAGGTAAATTCTCAGAAGCACAGTTAGGGGAAACTTATGGGCCTGATTGTGTACCATGTCAGCACTGGTCATCACAGTATTCAGGAGTGTGATGACATCATCCCATCTATTCAATCAATGTGTCACTAACAAATCTATTGAGCATCTACTTGGGGCCAGGCACTGTGCCTGGTGCTCCATTAATGACTGGGGAACAGGCAAATGGTGGGAAAACGATTTCCTGTCTTTGATAAACAGAATGATTCAAGCCACCAAGAATGGAGGCAGGAGGCATATGCACTTGTGCCCAGAATCAGTCAGCCCTCAAACACCCATCAGAGGTGAAACTCCTAGAGATTAATTTGCAAAGTTAAAAAAACAAAACAAAACACAACAGCTATAGCTTTTAACATGTGAAGCCACACCCCTCAAAATAAGGAGGAAAGTCAGTGTTTTAGAAAGGCTTAAAGAGGGCAGAACTTCAGAAAAGATTAGTTCACTGGGAGATGGTGAGTATTTGTTAATGAATGCAGTTAATGCATCAGGATATTAAACAGTTAACAGGACAGAATAAAATACTCAAGTGCTCAACAAACTGGCTGCAGCTGAAGATTTTTTTTTCTTTTTCAGTTTTGCAAGAGCTGGGCTCCACAAAACAACAATGGGCCAAACCCAGCCTGTTGTCTGCCTTGCCGGGGGGTTTATGGGGCACAACTGCAGTCATTTGTGTACGCTCTGTGTAAGAGGTTCTTGTGTTAGCATTCACAGGAGGCCCAGGCAGCAAGGCTGTCAGAGCCCCAAGTTCACTCCGGGTCTTTCCCTTTCCTTTCTTCTCTTTCTTATTTCTTTTCTTTTCTTTTCTTTCCTTTCCTTTTCTTTCCTTTTCTTTCTTTTTCTTTTTCTTTCTTCCTTTCTTCCTTTCTTCCTTCCTTCCTTTCTTTCTTTCTTTCTTTCTTTCTTTCTTTCTTTCTTTCTTTCTCTTCCTTCCTTCCTTCCTTCCTTCCTTCCTCTCTCTCTTTCTTTTTTTCCCTCTCCTCCCCCTCCTCCTTCTTCTTCTTCTCTCTCTCTCTCTCTCTCCCTTTCATTTTTTTTTTTTTTTTGAGACAGGGTTTCTCTGAGTAGCCTTGGCTGTCCTGAACTCACTCTGTAGACCAACCTCGCCTCAGACTCAGATATCCACCTGCCTCTGCCTCCCGAGTGCTGGGATTAAAGGCACACACTGTCATACCTGGCTCTCTCTCTCTGGATCTTTACAGGAAATGCTCACCACCCTCCAGTTGGGACACTACTTCTGGGACATTATTTTTACAGTTTCTCACTTCCCATGGAAATACTTGGGGACAAAGCAGGAGGGAAAAACAGTTTTAGGCGTGGTGAGAAAGTAATGCATTTTAGAGGGGAAATTTGAACAGGCTCTTGGAGGTGAGATCGTGAATGAAAATCTGCAGTCTCCTTTTGGTGATAGTGTGACACTGTGGTGACTTTCTTAGGCACAGTTTTCAATCCTTGATTCTAGGACACAATTCTATTCATACTGAGCTAAAGGCAGTGGTTCTCATCCTGTGAGTCATGATGCCTTTGTGGGTCGAATGATCCTTTCACAGGGGTCGCCTAAGACCATCAGAAAACACAGATATTTACACTACAATTCGTAACAGCAGCAAAATTACAGTTATGAAGTAGCAATGAAAATAATGTATGGCTGGGGGTCACAACATGAAGAACTGTATTAAAGGGTCAAAGCATTGGGAAGGTTAAGAGCCACTGAGCTAAAGGAAAGAAAGCAGCCTTTGAGGAATGCCTGCCAGCCTGGGCATTGGAACAAGGCGTTCCTGACTGCCTTGGCCCAGCTATGTGAATGGAGAAAGCATGGATCTGGGCAGCTTTGTTCCTCCATAGAAAGAAGGACATGGGATGAGCACTCTCCAGGTCTCTTCTGGATCTCAAACCTCCCATGAACACATTAGAATGTTCCCAAGCACTAGCAAACTGAATTCTGATGAGCTGGCTCATGTTTCTTGTTGTATGCACATAGGAGACCGAGAAAGGAGGGACCCTGTGAGATCAGGGGCCAGAGAGCCTTCAGCTTGAAAGATATTTCAAGAGTAGTTTTCCCCACCTCAAACTTGTTCCATAATATGAAATGTAAAGTGAAAGCAAAATAGAGAGAGAGAGAGAGAGAGAGGGAGAGAGAGGGAGAGATTTTGTTTGTGGGAGGCAGGGTTGGGGATTGAACCCAGGGCCTTGTGTGTTCTTGGCAAATGCTGTGCCACTGAGCTCCACCCCCACACTCCCAGCTCTGAAACCAGTGGCTTCGAATCCAGCAATTTGGCAGTTACTCTGAAAGGCCGCAGATGACAGTTTTGCTGAGATTGAGGAGACATGTACTCTCTCTCTCTCTCTCTTCCTGGTGCAAATGAAATTCACAGGACAAATGCCCCGGGGTACAAAAGATTGTGTCATCTCAGAATGGTGAATTTTAAATTGTCCTGTTTGTGGCAGGACTCCAATCCATGGAACCCAGGAAACTGGAGGGAGAGAGGAGGTCACGTGACAAGTGTTTGCCTAGGATTTGGCTAGCAGGGTGTTCTGTTACCTTAAAATTCTCTTCTTCCTCTTTATACACTGGATTCATGCTGGTCATCATGGTGACGAACTCTACACCAGTGAGGGGTTTGTAAGCCTGCTGCCGGATTCTGCGGTCTGTGAGCACATCCTTGACCACTTTGACGATCTGTCCTTGTGTGAAGCCATCAGTGACTTTAGACAGGCAACTGATGTTCAGGGCGTTGCTGAGCACACCTCCGTTGCGCAGAATGATTTGTTTCCACAGGACTGCCAGCATCCAAGATGGTGGGAAAGACGGAGAACAAGATTAGGACACCGTCAGCAGCATTAGCCAAGGCCTCCATTCCGAACCCAGTCTCAGCAAGAGGAGAGTTCTCAGAGAAACCCACCCCAGCTGGTTTGCAATTCAAATGAGCAGACAGTTGAATCAACTAGATGCGGCTCCTCTGGGGACTTCTCCAGCATTGGAGGTGCATATTGGAGACCCTCAAGTCTGTAGTTTCACAAAGGAAAAATGAAATTATTCGGTTTTAATGTGGCACCTGTAAAGATATTTAAAAACTTCCAAGACCTCAGGTATATGCAAACTCCCAAGACGGGGAAATTCACCTCAGGTGGGTGTGGTGTCACTGTTCATCAAAGTATCATGTGTTCCCATGAGTCTGGATAAATGGGAGATGCATGCCTTTTCTTTTTAATTACAAGGTTCAATCTTTGTATTGTCGTTGTGATTGGAATAAGTACATAGATTCCCGTTTTTATTAGCTGGTGCCAGGCTCTACAGAGCAATGCCACACACTGAACCAAATGGAGCAAGACTGCAGCCCATCAGATGGGCACTGGTCAAGGGACTTTGCTATCGGAGCACAAGGATGCTGTAGAAATGAGTCATAAAATGCCTCGCAGTGCTTAACTGTAGAGACAGATCTATGCCTTGTGTCATCTTCACAGTGACATCATGTCCAGCAAGCTTTGTCCCCACTGCTCAGGGAGCTTCAAGGGGATCGCTGGGGCTTGCTGTTTCCAAACCAGGCCGGGTGAGGAGTGTTCCTGTGACTGTCTGTCTCTTCCTTAGGAAGGTCTGGCGAGACCTCATTTTAACTTACTCAAAGAATACCAAAACTACATTTTAAAAACGACCGTTCTAACGGAGATCTGATGATTGGGTCTGTTGGTCTGGGGTCCATTCTGGGTTTGTTCAGTGACTCCATGAATCTATTCACCCAAAGCAGCCAAGATGTAAAGTTCTGTTTACACTCCAATGATGGATAAAATGCCTGACAGAGTACCCATGGCTATGCTAAGGAGTACCACTGCCCATAGAAGAACTACTCAGTATTCACCCATGGGTAGGGTGGATGGCCCCTGGCCCTCCTGTGTTGGGTGGATGGCCCCTGTCCTCCTAGGTTGGGTGGATAGCCCCTGTCCTCCTGGGTTGGGTTGATGGCCCCTGGCCTCCTGGGTTGGGTAGATGGTCCCTGGCCTCCTGGGTTGGGTGGATGGCCCCTGTCCTCCTGGGTTGGGTGGATGGTCCCTGGCCTCCTGGGTTGGGTAGATGGCCCCTGGCCTCCTGGGTTGGGTAGATGGTCCCTGGCCTCCTGGGTTGGGTGGATGGCCCCTGTCCTCCTGGGTTGGGTGGATGGCCCTTGAAGGAGCCAAACTGCTGTAACATTAGGAAAGGTGTTTGGGGGGGGGCTTGTGGGGAAGCATCCAGGGCCATGGGGAGCCCCTAATGGCTGAAAACAACAGCCAACTTCCTGGAATTCTGCTATGTCCTTGGTGGGTCACTGGGGCT
Organism: Onychomys torridus; assembly: GCF_903995425.1. Lineage (NCBI taxonomy): Eukaryota > Metazoa > Chordata > Mammalia > Rodentia > Cricetidae > Onychomys > Onychomys torridus. Next base: position 5,684,102 of record NC_050465.1, read on the forward strand.
GGAACCCCAGTCAGAGCTAGTAGGAGAAGGAAGTAGAGCTATGTACCTCACATACTTGGAAGTCCCCAACGTGGGACAGGGATTTTTCTGTACCTAGATTACTGCTGTTATTCAAATGATTAACATGGTCTTCAAGTTTCTTAACCCCACTCCTAATCATCAACTATGAGACATGAACTACAGAACGTGTGTGTGTGTGTGTGTGTGTGTGTGTGTGTGTGTGTGTGTGTAGACAGAGCACAGCAAGTATGGAGAATTTGCATCCAAATATAACCACCACTGAGTTAGAAATCAGAAAATACAATCTCCAGCAAAAAATGGCGGACAGCAGCTCCGACTAGAGAACAGCATCACTTGCAAACTTCTTTAGTTTCCACCCAAACATGTTTCATCTACAGACAAGACCAGTGGTTTCCAGTGGTGACTCTGGCAGGGAGGGAGGGGAGAGAGAGTCATACACAGCTGAAGTTACAGCAGAAACCAAGATGGGAACTCAGAGGGCTTCAGTCTTTGTGTGCCTAGGAATGCCACCTGTGGCATGAGGTGGAACTGGCAGTGCGTGAGAGCCTGGGCACCCCAGAATCAGAGCCTCCATTCTGCCTCTGCCTCATGTCAGGTTGTAGTAGGTACAGCCTCAGATGTTCCTGGCCCAGACCATGCAATGGCCTAACATGAGCGATGCCAATCGCCAGTGAGGATTGGCTAGTCATGGAATACACATAGTCTGGTGTAGCAAGGAATGTTTCTTATATACAGAAACCAGACTTACACACACACACACACACACACACACACACACACACACACACACACACAACCTGAGAAGGGAGACTCTCTGGGGGGAAGAAAGAGGCCAGAAGATGGGGGAGAAGGCAGCTGGGAGGGTGGTGGCAGTTCCATAGTTCCATAGTAGCAAGCTACAATGATATAACATGATACTGGCTTATATTAATGAAACTCATTATTTTGTATGGCACCTAAAAATCATTAAAAAACAAAAAAGAAATGTATAATGCCAGAATTTGTGTAGAGCTGTGTTGGAATTCCTGGCCACTCCCCCAGCTACATGGCCACACAGACGCTGAAGTCGGTTCAGGGCCTTACGTCCTATGTAATCTATGTGCTGCGTGATCATGTAATTTGCAAGCAGTGTGATCATGCAGTCTATGTGCATGTGCACGCATGGCGTCGCTGCGTAAGCCCATATGCGCGTGTGAGGGGGGGGAATCCATAAAAAGCAGGCCACATACCCCTCCCCCTCTGTCCTTGCAGGACCATTTCCATAGGCTGAAGCACTCCCCTCTGTTCTTCCCCTAGTAAACTCTTATGGTGGGTTTTGTTATGCCTCATGGCTTCTCTCGCACAGTAAACAGTGCCGCTTAATGAATAACACTGCACCTCGTAATAACTAACACACTGTCCTGAAAACTCCTCGGTGCACATAATTGCTGACAGTCCGAGGGTCATCACCTGAGTGGTGGCACAATGTGAGGGCAGTGAGGGGACTTGTCCATCGGCCCACAGTCACCTTAGGACCCAGGGTGGATGAGAGCAGAAGCCTCATTTCCACCTTGTGGTTGCTGCACTTGACCTACTATCCTTTACAAGAATGTGTCTGGTGGGTGTGGTGGCACCTGCTTTTAATCCCAGCATTTGGGTGGGGCAATGGCAGGCAGGATCTCTGGGAGTTCAAGGCCAGCCTGGCCTACACAGTGAGTTCCAGGCAACTTAGAGCTACAGAGTGAGATTCTTTCTCAAGAGGAGAAGGAGGAGGAGGAAGAGGAAGAGGATAAAGAGGAAGAGGAAGGAGGAGATGGAGGAGAAGGAGAGGAAGAGAAAAAAGAGGAAGAGGAAGAAGTAGGAGATGGAGGAAGAGGTGGAGGAGGGAGAGGAAGAGGAGGAGAGGAAGAGGAAGAAGGAGGAGATGGAGGAGAAGGAAGGAAGGAAGGAAGGAAGGAAGGAAGGAGGAGGAGGAGGAAGAGGAGGAGGAGATGGAGGAGAAGGAAGGAAGGAAGGAAGGAAGGAAGGAAGGAAGGAAGGAAGGAAGGAAGGAGGAGGAGGAAGAGGAGGAGGAGATGGAGAAGGAAGGAAGGAAGGAAGCGGACGAAGAGGAGGAGGAGGAGGAGGAATCTGTGGTGCTACTAAAGCCACTGTCCTCAGAGCCTATGGGACCTGGCACAGGAAGTCTCAGTTGAGACTGGAGCTCCACAGGGGCCCAGGACTGGCAGGCAGCTGGTGTGATCTAGGAATGCAGACAGGAAGGAAAGAGCACAGATGTCTTAGGGCTGGTGTGGGTGGGGTGTGGACCCTCTCAGGACTCAAGGGTACACAACAGCGAGGGGCCTTCTGGTGGGGACTCTGTGTCTCTGTGTGTGGGGTGGTGTCTGTCTGTCTGTCTTTCTGTGTCTGCGTGTGTCCGTGCACTCCAATGTAGAATCCAGAGGTTGATGTCTGACATTTCCCTCAATTGCTCTCCACCTCATTTCATGAGACAAGGTCTCTGGTTGAACCCAGAGCTCACCGATTTGACCAAGCCGGCTGGTGGGCAGGTGGAGGTAGGGAACCCCTGTCCATGCCTCCCCAGAGCTGGGATGATGGGTGTGCATCACCATGCCCAGCATGTAAAGTGGGTGCTCGAGGCCTAAGCTCAGGTCCACATGCACGTCAGCAAGCCTGGGCCATCACTCCAGGCCTGTCTTGGGCTTCCTCTTTTGGGAGGGAAGGTCCCTCACTCTGCAGACCAATCAATGCACATTCTCCTTCCTTTGTAGAGAAGGGGAAGAGTCTTGCTCTGCCATCTGCTTTTGATGCCCCTAACTGACCTGACCCCGGCTGGCCCCGACATGACATAGCATCTTAACACTCAGTCTTGAGCTTCATTGGGTGTAAAGAGTTAAGTGATCTGATTTGGGTGAGTGTCTGACCCTCTGGGGCCTTGAATTCCAAACAAATGTGAAGACATCGCCTCTGCATTCATCCCATGCGGCCAGAGCTTGTGATGAATTGTGTAATTAGCCAGGTAGACCCTAGGGAAGAGCAGCTAGACTGAAGCATTAGGGCGGTCCAGGGGGCTTCTAAGGACCACATGGGGCATCCATCAACCTGGGGGTGGTTTGTAGAGCAGCTTGATTTGGGGGCTAGGAGGGAGGTGGACACTGAGTTATGTCTAGTAAGCCTTACTTCGAGCCCGCCAGCTGCCCGCTGATCTCTCTGTGTCCATACCACCCCACTCAGCCCTGTGGTGTTTTTGAGGTGTGTGTGTGTGTGTGTGTGTGTGTGTGTGTGTGTGTGTGTGTGTGCGCGCTCGCATAAACCTCTGGGCTCTTGCTGCTGGTAGATAAATGGCAGAGTACTGGCCCAGCTATGGATCTGCAGCCCCTGCCTGCAGGGCCGGAGGAAACCACTGTGATCACCTCGGAGGCAGGAATGGTCTTTCTCTAAGACAGATGCTCTGCCGCCCTGATAGTGACAGCCTCAAGGTACTGCAGGAGACACCAACAGCATTTATAATGATGGCAAAAATGGTGGCCAGACAAATCACTGCCAGGAAGAAATGTGTGAGAAGCAGGCACATGGTGAATGGGGCCTGGGCCCAGGAGAGGTATTTTCTTTCCCAGAGGAAGGGCTGCCTTTTCCACCATGATGATGAAGCCAGAGAACATTCAGAAAAGAATCCATAGCATGACCTGAGTTCTTGGAGGTGTCTGGCATTTTGTCACAGACTACAATCTCCTGTGACATCCATGGATGGCTTCCCTTTTGTCAGACAATGGAAGCCACTCAATCCAAAGCCAAGCCTCATACTGAGATCCCTTAAAGTGAACACTCTATCTCTTTGCAAGAAAGTGATGTAAAATACATGCAATAAAAGAGAAGGAAAAGTGGGTGAGAGGAAGAGGGAGCCCCGAGAGGAACAGAATCCTCCACACTGCTGCAAGAGCACGGTCTTCACTGACGCTCTGCATGGCACACTGTTCTCTCTGCTCCCCACAGACACCATCTCTTCATTTCTCCCCAACTCTGCAGCCTCCTCATTTCCTCTCATCTCTGCCTGGCTCCTTGAAGCTCTATATTTTTCTTTCCTGTCACGTCACCTGTGACGCCCACCAACCCACCTTCCCTCTGTCCTTCTGGTCTGAAGGACAGTGAAGAACACTGTGGGCCTACATGACAGACAAGCACTGGGTGGGTAGAGACATAACAGGTCTCAAATTCTTCCTTGCTGAGTATGTAATATGAATTTTATGAAGCCAGGGTCACACTTTGCAGCCAGAGTGACCAATAACCTAGTCCCTGAAGTGCTCAGGGTTCTCTAAGCCAGTGATTCTCAACCTGTGGGTAGCAACCCTTTAGGTGGGGGAGGGCAGGTGACCCTTACACAGGGTCACCTAAAACCATCAGACAACACAGATATTTACATCATGATTCATAACTGTGGCAATGTAACAGTTATGAAATAGCAATGAAAATAATTATATGTTGGGGGTCACCACATCGTGAGGAACTGTATTAAAGAGTTGCAGCATTAGGAAGGTTGAGAACCACTGCTCTAAGCCCACCCACAGCCCCCCTTCTCTACTTGCTTGCAAGCAAACCCCAGTGGCCAGGCTGCGTGGAAGCCCTTATGATACTTGCCATATCTGGAAGCGTAGTCGGGTCTGGGGACCAAAATAATCTTTTGGTATACCCTGCAGAAGGACTGAAGCTCAGCATCAAAAGGGCGCTGTGTGGTCCCCACAATCAGGATCCTATCATCTGGCTTCAGGAGCTTCAGGAGTTTGGGGAGGTGTTTTTTAAGGCGTTTTGGATCATTCTGGGAAGAGGAGAGAGGGGAAAGATTAGGCTGCATGGAGAAAATGAAGTGGAGTGTGTGGTGACGTGCACTTGGTGAGGTGACTTTGAGGCTCTGATCGTGGCCTAAGTGTGTCCCTGAATGAGCCCTGGGAGGTGCATCCTACTTGGCTGACTTTTTACTGTGGTAATTTCCTGCCTCTGGCCTCTGGCATTCAGACTCAGAATTGAGAAGGATGGAAAGAAGGAAGCAACCAATGGAAGAGCCAGGACTTTGACCCTCAATGGGCCACCCCAGGAGGCTGATTTCTTAGCAGAAGGAACCTACTTTGTTCTGATCTGTCTAGATGATGGACTCAAGTTTTCCTTTGCATCTCAAGGCATCACAAGGAACCCGAGGTCCTGGGCTCTCATGACTGGTACAGCTAGACAAGAGGAATCATGGGAAGGGAGCTTGGACAGATGCTCAAACCCAGCCTTGGTCATCGTGGCTCCTGTTGGCTGGTGACTAATGACAGTCTGCATCTTTTCATGACCTTAGTGATCAATCATGTGTCTTCTTTGGAAAAATGCAGATTTTTAGGTCATTAAAAACTTGGGGACTTTATTATTTTGACTGGGTCTCTTGAATTTCCATACAAACTTTAGAATTAGCTTTAAATGTATGTGAACCAGACAACTTCCATGTTGATGGGGGTTGCACTGCACCTGTAGCTGGATCATGGGGTGATGTCATCTGTGCTGGTTAGTTTGTCAACACAAGCGAGTGTCATCCAGGAAGAGGGAACCTCAGTGGAGAAACCGCCTTGCATCAGATTGGCCTGTGAGCACAATGTGAGGCATCTTCTTGATCAATGCTTGGTGTGTATAGGAGGTCCTAGACTACTGTGGGCTGAGCCACCCCGGGCAGGTGACCTGAATCATATAAGAAAAGCTGAGAAAGCAATGGGGACCATGCCAGTGAGTAACATTCCTTCATGGTCTTTGCTTCCTTCATTTCCTGTCTCACAGTTCTGCCCTGGCTTCCCCCAGTGGGCCTATAAGATGTAATAAACCGTTCCTTCCCCAAGTTGGTTTTGGTCAGTGTTTCATCACAGCTACAGAAACCTGACTAAGACTCCTTCTTAGCAACATTAAATCTTCAACCCATGTATACTGAATGTCTTCCTGTTTAGTTAGGTCTTCGGAATTTCTCGATGCTTTTAGGGCTTTCAGAGGAGTCTTGTCCTACTTTCGTGCCATGGTGCTTTTTAAAAACATTTTCTGTGGGGTGGAGATGGGATTGTGGTGGGTTGAGAGGTGAGTGGAGATGAGGAGATGGTAGACTAGTCCTTTAAGACGCAAAGTAGGGCCAGCAAGCCTTGTGGAGGTGGGTAGAATGTGAGGGGTGCATGTGTGAGCCACCCAAAGACTGGTGGAGAAAGGACTGATCTGTGGGTGCTAGAAGGGTCCAAACAGGGACACACCTGCATGGCCGAGCCCATCCATCCTTAGTAACCCAGTTGCTATGGCGATGGCAGTGCCCACTCTTCCTTTTTGGAAGCAGGATATTACTACTTGCATGTCCTGAAATGGCAGGGAGATCTCAAATTAAGTCGCCCATTTGGATGACAAATGTTGATCCTGGGTGGCATCCACAGTGATAGCTTTACACTGAGGAGGTGCCTTCTCCTGAGTCAGGAGTGAGAAAGCAGGGGTATGTGTTCATCCAGTCTCCAGCTCCCCAGTGCTCAGGCCAGTCCATTTCACAGCTGTTCATTCAGCACAAGACCGACTCATCAATCATGCTGGCAAACTTCTCCTGATTAGCTGGCTACCTCCACATCCGCCACCCCCCACGGCTGGCCCACCAGTCTCTCACAACTGTATTACTGTGGGCAATTTCAAATTAGTGGCTAGCATCCACTTTCCTTTTGCAATTTGCTTTTTCTGTGGTTAGTTTCACAAAATGAGCGTCACAGCCAGCGCCAACAAAGCAAGCAATTCCCTGGTGGGGACCTATTGTGGTGGCAGGGAAGGCTGGGGCTAGATGAAGTAACAAAGGGTAATGGTGCAGAAAATGCAGGAGCAGGCACCCTTGCCTCAATCTTTACCTTCGTCTCCGACAGGACTGACCGTCTGGTTATAGCAGCATCATAAGGCAGGCACCAGCAAGGGTCTACCAGGGCAGGCCTGAGCTCCTCAAAGAGGCATGGGTGGAGCTCCCCCACCCCCCCGCCCAGGATTTGACTTTTCTGAAATGTATGAGGTCTCATCAAAGGCTGCTGGAGTGACATGGAGGATCAGGAGTGAGCAGAAGGAGGGGTAATTTCAGAGTTTCTCATCTTTGGCTCCTAAGATAAGAAGTCTTTAAAGGCAGGTCTCAGGAGAGGTCTTGCAAGGTCCCAGGGACCTATGGGAAGCACAGAGTCAAACAGAGAGGCACAGAGAGGAACAGAGGACTGGCCTTATAGCAGAAGGGAAAATCAGTTTCACATTAAGGGTCTTCCAGGCACCCAGGCAGGTTGAAGGTATGGCCTTACTGAGCCCGGTTCTGAATCCCTCACTACCACTTCCCAGTTGTGTTTTCTTGAATCTCTGCTCTCTTTTGTGAGAGAGGACCAGGCCTCCTCCCAGGGTTGTCCTCATGGGTTTATTTTGTTTCTTTTATCTGCCATCTCTGTCAGAACCTGTCTTCATACCCCACAAGTGTGGTGTCCTGACATAGGCTCCACCTTCTGGTTTTCTCATGGCTGGCTAGGCCTTCCATCACCTCATTGCTCAGAATGGGGCAAGCTCCATGAATTTTACTGTGTGGGTCCTTAATCCAAGGCAGAAGTACTGGGGGGGGGCACATCACCATGGATATGAATTCAAGGGAGGCTTGTAGAATCTCCAAGTATGGCAGGTAGCTACCCTGAGCCAAGTGGCCTTGTTCTTTGTGCCATGGCTGTGGCCAGCCAGAACTGGCCTCCTGGTTTTAGGTAGATGCTTTCTTCTCTGGGTGTTTGTAGTTTGGAGATCAGAGAATCCTTTGGGGTAGAGGCTGGGACATGTGGGGAAAGGACTCTGGGTCCCATGTGGTTCCATCCAGTCCCCTTTTCCACTGCAAGAGATGCTGGCCTGGCCTTTGGTCCTCTCCTTCTGAACACAGGTGTCCACTGCTGTGGGTCTCCAAGACCTGGTGGCTGGGGAACTTGGGGAGAGCGAGTCTAGCTTCAGATCTGGCATTGAGAACTTTGGGGCCCTGCTCCCCTGGGTCAGACTGGAGGTTGCTGTGTACATATTTGGCTCTTCCCCACAGCACTCACCTCCTGCAGGGGTGGCTGGGTCAGACACCTTGGGAATGTTTTTACTCAAATTCAATGGGATATTTTATGTGGTAGTTTGAATGATAATGGCTCCTATAGGCTGGTATATCTGAATAATTGGTCCCCAGTTGGTGGAACTGTTTAGGACGGATCAGGAGGTGTGTCAATGGGGGCAGGCTTTGAGGTTTCAAGACTCGGCATTCCCAGGGTACACTCTGCCTCCAGCTCTCAGATCAAGACGTGAGTTCTCAGCTGTTCCTGCTGTCATGACTTCACTAGGCCGTGGTGGACTCGGACCCTCTGAATCCATACGCGAAATTAAATGCTTCCTTTTTATAAGATGCCTTGGTCATGTTTCATCACAGCAATAGAAAAGTAACTAATATGCTCTGGGCCTTGTCCAGGGTGAGATTTGTGGTCTTCAAAGTGGGGAATTCTGCTGACAGTCAAGGATCTTCTGGCCAATGAGAAGAAAGCAAATGTTCAATTTGTCCACAAAAACAAACGTGACAAACGTGAGGCCTGTGCCTCCCCAGCCTCCGTCTCTTACAGAGCAGACTCAGCTATGGATGCCATTTGTGGGGTCAGGGAGACAAGAGAGGAAGGGTGGATGTGGAATCTGGAGAGGTGGTCTGTCTGTACCACCAACGTCTCCATCTCTGCCAGCTTCCTGCCTTGCATGCCAGCTCCCCATGTGAGGTATCTCATCTTGCTGCCTGCCACCAGAACCCCCTAAAAGCAATCCTGGCCCTCCCCACTGGCCTTAGGATCTCTCACCAACAGGCCACATTCTTCAGATTCTCTGGGGATTTAGGTTGCTACAGCTTCTGACTAGTAGAGCTAAGGGGTCATGAGAGGAAACCAGAGAAATTTCCTGAAGTCGGAGGCTCTTCTGGCTGACAGTTAAGTAAGTAGAGACTAAGAGAGGTTAAGTTACTTGATGAAAGACACACAGCCAGCTCAGGTGAACAGCAGAGCCAGCCCTGGGCCTCTGCCTTCTGAGTTTCATATCACTCAGGTTGAAGGCTGTGGGAGAGCAAATCACCAAGCCCATTAACAATGCACATTATGATTACATCATATATATACGACTACTGGCTGACCATAGCCCTGCATTTAGATATACAGTGCCCTTTAGACATATAATCTCGAGGTGATTTCTGTCATCAACTTCTCAGATTGGGACTTTTTTCATCCTCAATGTCTCGACATGGTCAGCAGAGGGAGCTAACCACCAGATTCCCAGATGCACTATAACAAATGAGTCTTCCTAAGAGGCTTTGAAATGACAGGGCAATCAGGCCTCATTTGGAGAAGCAAAGATTGAGCTTTCGGGCTTTACCCAAATCACCTCTACCTGCTGAAAACGATGTATAATACATAAGTGATTAAAATCCTTACAGATTTAATCAGAAATTCACAGCTAACCACTATTTGCTTTGCTACAAATTGGTGTGGAATAACAAGCCTGTGTATCTCTAATTTTTTTTAAACTTGTGGGAAATTTGCTGGTGATTTGTGGGGGGAAGTGTGGGGGAGGGGGCCATTGAAAAGAGAGAAAAGGAGGAAGGAAGCAATTGAGACTGAGCTCCCCAGAGGCCCTGAATGCAGGGCACTTAGCTTTGCCGCTGATGGCCTTTGCTCACAAATTTCAGGCCCTTTGCTATTTATTATTATGAACAATAGGAAATCGTAATAATAACTCCATGTGTGCCCCTGGCTGTAACTGAGCCGAGTTCTCTGAATTGTTTCTTTCCTCTGAATCATGTTTGGGCTGAAAAAAAACAAAAAAAACAAAACCACCCTCCCTCCTTCCTTCTTTCCTTGTCTCCTTCCAAATTATGCCTCATAAAAATCAAGGCACTGGCTTCTTTCAAATACTGACAAGCACTTAGGGCAGAGAGAGCCCTACTGTGGAAGGATTTAAAGCCCCTGTCTCCTTTACTGCTTTGAACAGCTAAGACTGTCTTGAAAAGTAGAGATGGTCCCTTGTGAGGGGCCCTATAGAGGAAGAGGGGAAAAAGTTAGAGACGGAAAAGGAAACCCCCAGGAGGACTCACCAGCTTCTCAGCCTGTGGGACTCTTTTGTAGAAGGTTTTCTCCGTGTCTTGGATCCACACCACAGAAGGTTGAAGCTCTCGAGCTACCTGCAGATGCAAGAGCGGGCCTGGAGGTGAATGTGTTTCTCCTGAGGGATGTCTGCTCTCTTTCCCCACAGCATGACTGGGACATCCTGGCCTGCCTCAGGAAGGCACGCCTCAGGTCACCTGGAAGTGTGTCTGTCCACCTGCCCCGTGCACTTTGCATGTCGGTTCCTGCCTGGAAGGTGAGGCCATGGGGTGGCCCCCTCTTCCACAGGCCTGTCTCAGTGGACACATTCCTGTGTCAGGGCCCAGAGCCCATGCCTAGTTTGGTTTGTTTCAGCCGAAAGTGAATGGGCACTGGGCCATGTGTTTTCACCACAGCCTACTCACAGTTCCCAGGTTCATTCAAGTTTGCTTGCTATGAGAAACAGTTTCATCCCAGGCTCCCGTGAGGCTATTTGTTCATCTCTGTTCACCTGTGCCTTTGTGACTGAAGATCCCCCACAGGACGGTGGCTCTGAGCCTTGCTAGAGAGAGCGGGGCTTCATGGCAGAGTTGGGACTGGACTTAACCAGGGCATGTGAATAATGGCCGCACACCTAACAATTTCTTCAAAGCACCCACCTAGTAGCGGAGTTCAAGTATTTTTGCAACAATTTGAGCTTTGTATGAATTTGTGGTGGATAAAGGCACTATCAGCTACAGCACACACACAGAGTTAGGAACTCTTATTTATGTATTTCTTGAAACATTGTTGAGGGAACATCGTTCAGGCAGCAGGCATGATTTCAAACCCGGTCATTTGTTCAATGGCTGATAGAAAAGTCACTAGGGGCTTGATGACAGAGTCGTCTCCCTGGCATTTTGTGTCAAATGGGAAAGTAGATTATGTACCTTAAAAGACAAAGGAGATGTTGACTGAATTTGATCCAGCATCTGTGTCAGATGCATCTGTGTTCCCAATACTTTAGGACACTCAGCCAACTGTAGGATTCAGTGCAGTTGGGGAGATATCAGGCTTTTAAACCCTGTGCCATGGAGTTGGAGACTTCAAGTCTTTCTTTTAAATCCATCCTCAGGTGGTGTAGGGTGTCACCAAGGGCAGGCTAGGAGCGAGCAGTGGAACTGCTTTGTACCGGACACAGCACAGGTACTGCACAGCTCAGCCAGCTAGCATGCGACACAGCCATCACTCACTGGGCCCTAGCTGCTTACCCAGGGGCTTCACATATATTCCATGTCCCCAACTCCATCCCACAGAGTATGTCCCATTGCCAACAACCTATGTATAGACAGGGATGATGAAGGTCAGAGATGACCTGAAGCACATGGCTGCAAAATGGCAGAAACAGGACAGAGGCCGGCATGATGCAGGACGGGGGCCGGAATGCTGCAGGAAGCAAGGCTACATCCGTGTTTTCCTAGTCGGCTCTATACCAAGGGTGTGGGGCGGCTCAGAGTCCCTGCCTCAGAGGAGAGAACCGAGGACCTTGGAGATGAATGCATGGATCCCTGGAGATGAATGCATGGATGACAAAGACCCAAACACTCTCTGCTGATTCCACAAACCTAGCTCTTTCTTCACAGACATTACTTCCACCGAGCCCCACCCTGAACCACTGTGACTTCTGAATTTGGGGCAACATCCATCTGTGGGAACTTAATTTTTGCCTTGTTTTCTGTGGTTTATTTTTGGTGCCAGAATCTGAATAGATGTTTTCCCTTTCCTAGAGTTTGATGGCTAGAGAAAAAAGGGAATTAATAGGTTCACCCAAGGGGAGGGGAAGAGAAAAAGAGAATGAAGAGGTTCACTCAAGGGGAGGGGGAGATGGCTCAGTCAATAAAGTGTTTTCTGTGCAAGCGTGAGGACCCAGTTCGAATCCCCAGAACCCAGGTTAAAAGATAGCATAGTGGTGTATGTCTGTAATCCCAGTGCTGGGAGCTAGAGACAGAAGGATCCCTGGGGCTTGCTAGCTAACCAGTCCAGCCCAAACAGCCAGATCCAGCTTCAGTGAGAGAGACCTTGTCTCAAAAAAATAAGGTGGCCAGTGACTAAAGAAGACAATCAGGATTGACCTTTGGCCTCCAAACACACATGGACAGGTAAGTACATTCACACACACACACACACACACACACACACACACACACACACACACCCCCTCTGTCTGTGCTAGTAACTGACTACACTAGTTTGTATATGTTGTGTTTGGCCTGGCCCTTCTCACACAGCACCCTTTTCTCCCAATCCCAAGCCCATTCATTGAACAGTGTTCCCTGGAACCGCCACATCCACCCCCTCCAGCTCTGGGGTAGCTTTGCATGGCTGCTAGTGAAGGTGAGAAGTGACCAGCACAAACCAGGCCACCTGCCCCTCAGCTGTCACCCTTGCAGTGGATACATGCCACAAGATAAAGGGACACCCTCTTTGCTTCCCTCTTCCTCATCTGTCACATCCTTTATGTGATAAAATCAGTGCCCAGAGATGTCAAAGCAACTTATTTAATGGCTCTCCAGCTTCAACATTCTTCGAGTCTTGGGGAAGGTTGTGTACACACTGCAGATGGAGGGGCTGGAGCTAGCGATCCCACTCCAGTCCGGCAGTTCAGAATCCATCACATTTAGGCACCAATATCTTTGCTGGGGTGATGAGGACTGACACACAGGACGTAGGCCCCACCTGAGCAATGCCAGGCCCGGCTGGGAAGCCATGAGAAGGGACAGTCAGAGGGACACAGTAACGGGGAGCGTTGCAACTTGTGCTGAAGATTTTACTCTGCTATGCATGTATGCGCTGGTCAGTGGAAGGTACATGATGGGGCACAGAGGAGTCTCTCCCCACAGCACAGTAGCTTTCCTTGGGACAACACTGGAGACTCCAGACCAGTGGTTCTCAAGCTGGGGGGTTGTGACCCCTTTGGGGGTCAAACAACCCTTTCACGGGGTGGCCCGAGACCACCAGAAAACACAGCTATTTACATTCTGATTCAGAACAGTAGCACAATTGCAGTTATGAAGGAGCAATGAAACCAGCTTTATGGTTGGGGATCATCACAACCTGAGGCACTGTATTAAAGGGTCACAGCATTAGGAAGGTGGAGAACCACTGCTCTAGACCATGATGTCCTGGCTGGGAAAACACACTTGTGTGGGTGGGGGGTACCATTGGCATCAGGGTTTTTAAAGTTGAAAAGTTATCATTATAGATGGTCATGTGAGGCCATTTTCATGAATGTGTACAATATACTTGAGCAGATTCCCCTAATTCCTCTGTGCCCTCTCCCATAATTCCCCTTTCTCCCGTGACTCTCCCCTCCCCATGACTCCCTTTCCCCGTTTCCTGTCTACTTGCAAACACTGTGTCTTGTATCTTCTTTCACCCTATCAGAAAGGTCACAAGAAGTATAGTCACCTTGCTCTTGAGAGCACAAGTCTAACATTCCTGTCCTTTCCTGGGAAGTTGAGTGGAGGGTGGCCACAGGACTTCTGGTGCCTGTGCGGTGCTGGCCAGAGAAGAGAGGCCCCGATAGGTGGACACTGAGGGGGATTAGAGGAATGGAGGCTACCTTTGAATGAAGACATGGGGTGAGGGACTCTGAGGAGAGGCACCAGCTTCCCCAATTCTGGCCTGAATGTAGAATAAAGATAACCTTCTTTCTTCCGTTAGAAGACCATGACAGGAGATCAGAGGCAGTGTGCAGAGTGACTGGGTCATAAATCATAGAGATCAATAACGCAGGGACCCGTTTTAAAGGAACTAGGACCTCAAGGAGCCAGGCAGGCAGGAGAGGGTGGGTGTAAATCTGCAGGTGGTTCAAGAACAGCAAAGACCAGGGGACTCCAGGAGGGCGGCAGGGGCAACTGGGATGAAGACTGTGGTCACAGACTATGGCAGACAGAGCCCCAAGGTTCCCAGATGGTCACACTGGAGGGGTAAAGCAGCTGTCACGCTCCGGGTGGGAGCCAGGCTCTTGGACACTCGTCATGATGCATAGCACGAGGGCTTTTTATGGCAGTCCCAGAAGGGGTCAGAGGCCGGGGGCCATGCGATGGAATTTGCTTACATCTTCCATGGATAGCCTGGGAAGACCTCAAGGTACTATCTGTGCCAAGGTCAGTATGTGAGGTCTGCTGTAGCTGGCACTCTGCTGGGGAATGGGCAGCCTCGGCTCTGTGGGCAGTGGGCACTGAGAAGGGCAAGGCTGGAGGGGGAGGGGAGCAGAGGCTTCTGAAGGGAGCAGGTGAGACAGGAGCAGCGCATGCCTGGGAAGGTAGGAATAAATTGAGGGGCATGTAGAGCTGGACACACACACACACACACACACACACACACACACACACACACACACACGCATGCACGCACGAGAAGTGGACATGGGGTGACCAAGGGGACACAATGAGGGAAGAAATGATGTGGTCAGCTTGAGCCTGACCTTGAAGGTACCTGACATCAGAAAAGACCAATGGTCCAGGAGGGAGATTATCCAGGAATGGTGTGCAGGTGTCTGCAAGAGGGAGGGGAGGGTTGGATAGATTATGGCTGGCATAGTCCAAGAACTCTTCCAGGAAGCCACTGACGAAGGAAGGTGGGGCCTGGGAAGGAAAGTCATCCTGGATGCGGGTGCAGGATGAGACTGCTGGTATTGGCAAGGCTGGTCAGGAAGCTGAGCAGCTAGGATGTCACCGGTGGCCTTGGCAGCCGTGCAGAGGACAGAAGGCAGGTGACAGGCTGCCGAAGTGTGCGTGGGTAGAGTCTAGAAGACAAAGAGGGTCTTTCAGGAAGACGTGGAAATAGTTCATCGGGGAAGGGTAGAAATATCTAGACAGCTTACTGTGTCCAAGACGTAGTGCAACAGCACCACAGTGACGTCACATGACGAGGTGGGAAAGCTGGGAAAGACAACCTTGGAGGGAGACAAGGCAGGAGATGTGGATGGAGAGAAGGAGAGAGGACTATGGCTGTGGGACAGTGTGTGACACTGTGAGAGGCCAGGAGTTAGACAGATTCCCTGGTAGGCAGACAGACATCGTCATCGCCAGGCAATCAAGGTGGCAGATCTCCAAGATGGCCAGCTTCTTCCTCAACCTTCTGATATGAGACAGAAGCCTGGCAGCCTAAAACAAAGGTCTTGTGGGCTTTTGTCTCCCACCAGCAGGCTCAACAAGTTCAAGGCCTGCTCAGGATGTGTCACAACCAATCAACCATCCTTCCTTTCTTCAAGTTGGCCAACCCTAAATTAGGGGAGGATGACTCTTCAGAGGCTTTAAGACCCCTAGCCTTCAAGAAGAGGCTTCTTCACCCTCTGCGGGGGCTTTTTCTCTGTGTGTATGCTGCATGTGTGTTTCCTCACCTCCAACAAACGCTCTTCTTCTGTCTGAGGTGCAGGAGATTGCTTGGCTGCTACCTGTTGCACTTTAGATTTTTCCTGCCTTTAACTTTTTTTTTATTTAAAAAGATTTATTTATTTATGTATATGAGTGCTCTACTTGGGTGTAGTGCCTGCATGAGAGAAGAGAGCCTCAGAGAGAGGAGGGCATCTGATCCCATTGTGGATGGTTGAGAGTCACCCTGTGGTTGCTGGGAATTGAACTCAGGACCTCTGGAAGAGCAGTCAGTGCTCTTAACCGCTGAGCCATCTCTTCAGCCCCTGCCTTTTAATTTTTTAACTGGCAGAGAAAATGGACCCAATCAAGACCCCTAGACTGTGTCATTTTGGGGACCCTTCTTGAATTTCTTCTGAAGGCCATATCAACTGGACACATTGGCAGAGGTACTGGACAGACGCATCTGCCAAGGAGAAGGTCTCTTTTTACTACAGCACCCACCAATCAGAGCTCTGGAGCAGACTGGCACAGACCACTTGACTCCATCCATCTCACATCTGTCTTCAGACATTGTGTGTCTTTACAAACACTTCCATGCCAGTCACCGAAATGGGAAGCGGCCGTGACTCCATGAACACTGCCCTGTGGACATCGTGCAGGCTGACCAGTCTCCAAATAGGAAATGTACTTCCCTAACATCCTGTAACGTGAGGGACTGTCTGTCATTCATGGTTCTAACCTTATTTTGAACATATAGATGGCTTCTGACCTGTCCTATAACTATCAGTACGTAGATAGGCATTTGGGAGCACATGGTTGATATTCTCTTAGAATGACTTCTGAGGAGACAGGGCCTGGTAGAGGTCGCACATAGGCTGTGTGGTTTTTAGAGTCACACAGCCTCCTGGAGGATCTACCTGTCTATGCCCCTCACACCGTGTTGAACAGGTAGGGACCACCACAATGGGTCTAAAAGCATGTAAACTATGGGTAATTAATCTGTCATCTGTCAAAAGTGTAGCATGTGTTTTCTTTGTCCAGGTCCTTATACTTTTCCAAAGCTTTGTCACAAAACACCAGCTGAGGCCACAAAGGCCAGACTCTGACTAGGCCAGCAGAGAACTATGTGTTTAGTTTGCTACCAGCATTGCTGTAGATAATACCTCTGGCACTGGCAGTTATGATAAATAATGGCCACTTTGGTCGCCTCACAAAACTTGAAAGCCACTGTGGTGGTTTGAATAAGAATGGCCCCCCATAGGCTCCTATGTTTAATGCTTAGTCATCAGGAGTGGCACTGCTTGTGAAGGATGAGAAGGATTAGGAGGTGTGGCCTTGTTGGAAAGAATGTGTCAATGGGGGTGGGCTTTGAGGTTCCAAAAGCTCACACCAGGGCCAATCTCTCTCTTCAAAGTTCTTTTCATCTTTTTCTTACAGTACTTGGTGACTATCAGTCTCATGCTAGTATTCAGCCTTCGATGGAGTTTACTACCCCCTTTGGGGTTCATTCCCGAGCAACCCGACTCTGGGAAGAACCGGGGTGCCAGGTCTACTAATGGCCTCACAATGTCCACAGTCACTGCGTGGATCCCATTTGTTTAATAACGCCAGCTCTTTACAAGATCCTGCAAATATCTGAGGTGGCACAAAATGCTAGACATCTGTCTTCATATCCTCTCTATGCCCTTCACTGTCTTAACTGGGGCCAGACTCACTTCAGACCAGCACACAGGCCTGTTGACCTCATGATCATTTAAGAAGTACTGTGCCAGGTGGTGGTAATGCACACCTTTAGTTTCAGAACTTGGTAACTAGACACAGAGTTCTAGGACAGCCAGGGCTACACAGAGAAACCCTCTCTCGGAAAACAAAACAAAACAAAATAAAGAAAGGAAGGAGAGAGAGAGAGAGAGAAAGAGAGAGAGAGAGACAGAGACAGAGACAGAGATAGAGAGAGAGATAGAGAGAGAGACAGAGACAGACAGAGAGACAGAGAGAGAAAGAAAGAGAAGAAAAAGCATTTTGCCTAAGCTAATAATCCAGGGCTAGAGTAGGTATATTTCTTCCACCTCAAACTTGCATTTTTATACCAACTTAATCACTGAGAGTCAGTAAGCCATCATAAGGCCAGGACATTGTGCAAGATGACTCTGGCCTCAGTGGCTCAGCAGTTTGTTGAGGAAGTCGACCATCTCTAGACCACCAAGTACAAGGCCAGGTTGTTTCTCCCCAAGAAGAAAAGCTGTTAAAACCACCATGATGATTACCAAACTATCTAGTCCCACTCTCTAGCCAACAAATGGAGCAGTCCGGCCGCTCTGTGCGGCACTGGTTCCTTTGGCTTGATTGACGAGGCCTGGACGGCTGGGTCTTATTTCTGCTATTTCCATGTCTATGATGCTGACAGCCACTGTTACTGGAGGCTCTACCTGGCTGTATCTCAACCTTCTAGAAGCTTCGCCTGTCTATCTACCTCTCTTGATTGGAGGCTCTCTTCACCAACATGAATGCTTGGGTCTGCTGTTCCACTCTTGTGTATGAGTATTAACCAAAATAAAAAAAAAGATTTGACAATTTGCTAATGAAAAATGGTATCTTTTGCTCTTTTAATTTTCATGGGTCTATGGAGAAGCTTCATTTAAATCATGCAGATAGCTTGGGGTCATGGCCAATTAAATGTAATTGAACCTCTAGAAGTCATGTGGAATAATTCACACCTCGGCCAGCAGAGGGCCCTTCAGTCCTATCAAATATCAACTGTCTCTGTCCATTACTGACTAAGCCGGATCTTCATGAAAACAAGGAGGCCTCCATCACTGGGTTCTGTGAATCCTCTGAGCACACTGCCCAATGGTCACCACAGGCATCAGACCTCAGGACACCTTGTCTGAGTTGTTAGAACATGCTTACATCATGTATCTTATGGACACGTGCCCTGGATGCTTTTAGGATTCTCTCAGGATCCTGCTTCACTGGCTAGGGAGAACATTAGGAAACCAAAACCCAATCAATGCTTTCTAAGCTATTGCCTCAGTTTACTAAGCTGGAAAGGACCACTTAACACTCATTCATTTTTTTTATTCCATGAGGACTGGCTGAGCATGTGCTTTTGGCTGGGACCTTTGGTGGTGGGAACCTCTCCCTGTCTGTAGGTGTGCAACATCCTGGGTCTATGTGTGAGGTACTGCCATGCAGGGGGGAACAGAAGGGTGTTACTTCCCATTCTGTGGCTGACAGTGCATGGTGCCTACAGTCTGATGCTCTCTCTCTCTTCG
Organism: Onychomys torridus; assembly: GCF_903995425.1. NCBI lineage: Eukaryota > Metazoa > Chordata > Mammalia > Rodentia > Cricetidae > Onychomys > Onychomys torridus. The sequence goes on from NC_050465.1 coordinate 5,702,867, forward strand.
GGCCCCACTTGTCCTTGGAGGGAAGTTAAAACTAGTGAAGAAATTGGCCCTCCTGTTTCTTTCCTCTAGAATCCCACCAGAACTGGAGACACAGCTGTACCTACTACATAGCTCTGTGGCCCAAAGACCTTATCTTTCGTTTTCTTTTTTTTTCTATATTATGACGTCCGTGACTTGGGGTGGACTTTCCCACATAGTTCTATCTGGGCTCCTTCTGGAGTGTTCTCACCTTTGACTCTATCCTTCCAGGATTAAATGCTGAAAGCCCACATTAGTGCAAGACAAGACAGAGGACTCTCTGGCTATCCAGATGCCCACTACTAACAGGCATGATGAAGTGTGGCCTCGCACTGATGACATGGCATTCTGAGTCCCAGACCACAGCACATGCACACTGTGGGATGCTGGCTTGGGGCTGTATGTTTGTGGGAAGAATACAGTGAACTCTCCACACATGCTGCTTAAACCTGCCATTGGCTTAAAAGTGCTATAAACAAAGGACGTGTGCAGGAAAAGGTTTGGGTATCCCCCTGCACCCATCCCTCAATCTGAAACTACCTTTATCACTCTGTGAAAGGCATCATTGGCCTTCATACAGACACCCTTGTAGGATTTATGCTCAGTGTCCAGACCCCTTATATAGGCCTGAGAGAGAGAGAGAGAGAGAGAGAGAGAGAGAGAGAGAGAGAGAGAGAGAGAGAGAATGAATGAATGCTTATATGTGCGCATGTGGTACCAGACATCAATCTTAGATGGCATTCTCTGGGAGTCATCCTCTTGGTTTTTTGAGACAAGGCTTCTCACGGAGACCTGGGGCTCACTGATGAGGCTATGCTGAGATTGCTAGTGAGTCCCAGGGATCCTCCTGTCTCTACCTCCCCAGCCCTGGGATGACCACAGTGGGCTTTTTATGTGGGTGCTTGGGTTGGCACTTAGGTCTTCATAATGCTTGGGGAGCCCTTTACTGACTGAGTCATCTTCCCAGTCACCCCCTCTTTTCATTTGGTCAGCTCTGCTCTGAGGCCATGTGTGGCCTGTGACTTGTGCATCACATTCTTCACAGATCTGTGTTAGCAATACCACCACAAACAACAGCAGTGTCCTGGTCTTATACTTCAGAGTCCTTGTCCCCAGGAGCTATGCAGCAGGGCTGTCCAAGTCCTCTTGGGACTGTGGTACGAGCCTTGGACAATAGCACATCTGGGCAGGGTTCTTTCCTGGGGGAGAAACTGAGCACTAAAACATTGTGCTTCCTTTGCTTCTGGCTGCAGGCTAGTGTGGCTGCATGACCTAGACCTGACATCCTCACCCCGACCCCGCACCCCCAGCTGAGCAGCTGCTTTAGCCATCTCCTAGGACCTCCCTCTTGTGCTGGCCCTTGGCTGGGTTGCTGAGTAGAAGGGAGAAAGAGAGAGCCACAGGCCGGCAGAGAAGAGCCAGCATCTCCCCAGAGTTCAGGTGCAGGCTGGTGAGTTCTGTTTGGCTTGCTATCTGAGCTCTGATTTCCCGTGAGTCTCTGTGGAGAATCCTGAAGGGTCAAGGTCTTTCTTATGAGAAGAGGGGAGAGTCAGGGACAAGCAACTGACTTCGGAAGATGGAGATCCTATGGCTTTGAAGTCAGACCTGGGCTTAAGTTTGGATTTCAGCCCTCTGGTTCTTCTTAGCCTCAGTTTTCCTATCTGTAGCATGGAGGCATTATTGGATTTGGGCACCATTAAAAAGAACAATATGTATAACTCCTTAGTGTGTGCCTCACTTTTGGTTAGATGTCTCCAAAAGTCCTTTTGGCATCCCTGCCTCTGATTTATTATCATAAAGATCCGAAGAAACTAATGCCTGTGGATTCCTGGGAAATGGCCTTTCTGCCCATGCAGAGTTGTTCAGTGTTCATCATACACCAAATCAGCCAATGTTTCTTTTGTTCTTTCTATCTGCTTAAAAACAGAAATGCATTTGTCTTATATTTTGGGGGCTGCAAGGCTAGGATCATGGGATCTGCAGAGTTGGGTGTGCCTTAGGGCTTCCCCACTTCTGTCCCCTCGGGTTTGTTTGTTTTTTTTTTCAAGACAGGGTTTCTCTGTGTCACTTTTCACCTTTCCTGAAATTCAGTCTGTAGCCCAGGCTGGCCTTGAACTCACAGAGATCCGCCCGTCTCTGCCTCCCAAGAGCTGGGATAAAAGGTATGCGCCACCACTGCCCGGCTATTTTTTTTTTTTTTTTTTTTTTTGGTTCCCTGAAGATAAATGTTCTTCCCATGTCTCCCCAACGTCTAGTCTTCTCTTGGTATCTCAACTCTCCCTGTCTACACCAGGAGCTGGAGGGACCGTGAAAGTGTTCCAAATGTTTAATTGATCAGATGAATAATTTCTAATATTTCCTAAAGGTAATACCTTCTTGTCTTCATCTTACCCCAACTGGACAGAGAATCTGAAGTAACCATTGTTCCCATTTATACCAAACATGTCTTAAAGGAGACCCCTCCCCCGGCCACCCTGTGTGAAATACAAGACTCCTTCAGGAGCAGTGGCCACAAAACGGACTTGAATCTGTGGTTGTGAAGCAATCCAGAGGCTTGCTTTCCCACCCTGTTTTCAGGGTGGTGCGGAAGACTGAGCGCCCCCAACTGGCTGCAAGAGCAAATGCAGGTTCCTAGCAGTTCTAGCTTCTCCCCAAAGATTAATTCATGCAGAGGGATTAGTCTCAAGAGGCATGATGGGTAATAAGACCCTTCTAATAAGACCCTTCTGTATTCATCTCCAGCAAATCTCATAGAGCCAGCCTTGCTGCCCTTGAGCCCACGGCCTGAGTCCTACATTTGACAGTGAGCCACACCCTCCAGCTTCCTGGGGTCCTAGTGAGCCACACTCTCCAGCTTCCTGCCCTTGACTCGCCTAAGCAAGCTCCTAATCCTGTCTTCCTCTGGTTAATTAAATGCAGATAACTGCTATGTCAATCATGCTGGAGCACAGTGGCCTCTTGGAGCAGTCTTAATTGAATGACTCCCACTCCTGAGACTTCTGGGTCTTTCATTAATCAGCTACATACACAACAAAGGTGACGCTTAATGAGGTGTGTGTCAGGCTCCCAACACCAAGGGGCCTAGGTGGATTAACAGCCTGACGTCTAGCATTTCCTGTCCATATAATGTCGGGTTGTGATTACTCCAGTAAGTGCAATGGTTCTTTATCTGTTACCAAGACAAGAGCTTTCACTTTCCCAGAAGGAGAACACAAGGCTCAGGTCACTGGCTGTGCTCAGAGTCACACCAGGAGCCGTGTGTGGAGTGGAGAAACCCAGGTACAAACTGTGTGTTCATAACTCAGGTTATGAACCATGGAGGCTCCAGCTGGACTCTGGGGGTCACACAGCAGCACTATGACCCCAGAAAATTATTCCCTTACTTTGTACCTCTGTTTTCTTATTGGTGATGGAGGTAGTAGCAGTGTTGTGAGAAGCGAATACTGTTATAGTTTTATTTCTGTTGCTGTGATAAAATATCACAGTATATTTTATCATATGATTATAATCATATGATAAAATATCACATAAAAGCAACATTGCAGTGGGGTGTTGGGGCCTCAGCTCAGTAGAAGAGTGCTTACTTAGCAAGCTCACGGCTCTGGATTTGGACTTCAGCTCTGGGGCAGAGGGTGGGGGGAGTACAAAACGTAGGAAGGATCTGATTGGCTTACATTTCTAGGCTGCAGTCTATCATAGCAGGAAGTCAACTTCAGACAGCTAGTCATATCACATTCACAGTCAAGAGCAGAGGGGAATGAATGTCTCTTGCTTGCTTGCTTATGTTCAGCTCGATTTCTTTATTCTGACACAGTTCAGGACCCCCTGCCTAGGGAATGGTGTTGCCCAAAATGGACAGTATCTTTCTACATCAATTAGCAACCAAGACAATCCCCACAGACCAACCTGATCTAGGTCATTCCTCTTTGAGACTCTCCCCCGGTGACTCTAGGTTGTGTCAAGTTGACAGTTAAAACTAACACATACAGAGCAACGTGCACAAGAGAGTTGTTTGCGTGGGAGCTCCACCTCAAGCCCTAGCACCCTGGCACCCTGGCACCTTGGCATCCCTATATCCAAAGAGTCTGGAATGTTTGGAAGGAGTCTGGTACTTGGCTCCCCTCCCTAGCTTCTCCCCAAACCCACCCCTTCAAATCCCGCCAAACATACCTCCTCCCACAGAGAGGCTTCAAACCATTCCCACAGGGGATATATAAGAGGCATCCCAGAAAACAGACTTGTGGTTCTTCTGGTCTCACATTCCTGTCTCCTCTCTGTGGGCCCTGCAGGCTGGGGAATCGCCCAGGAGAGCTTTACCCATTAAACCTGGGCTTTCCAATTTGGTCTGATCTGGTTTGTTTCAAAGGCAGAAAGGCCTTCAGGAGGCCTAAAACTTATCAAGTATCTGCTGGGGGAATGCTGATGCTCACAGTTCATGTGTAAGGAAGACTGGTACCCAGGATATACAAACAGTTCCAACATACCAAGAGTCCCCCAAAGTCCAGCTTGAGCCAGTATGGAAGGTGAGCAGCAAGGGAGCCGGGGAGATGACAGAGATGGTAAAGCACTTGCTGAATGATCATGGAGACCTAGCTTGATTCCCAGTCAGTACACATTTAAAAGAGCTGGGCATTTGTGTGTGCTTCTCATTCTGGGCTGGGGAGACAGAGACAGGCAGATCTCTAATGCTTGCTGGCCAGCTAGCCCAGCTTGCTTGGTGAGTCCAGACCTGTGAGTGACCCTGTCTCCTCAAATGAGGTCAATGGTATCTGAAGACTGAAACCCAAGGTTGACCTCTTACACACCTGCATGCTGACCTCTACTCACACAAGTGCATCCCACACAGGCAAACGTAAACACACACCCACTCACCCATCTATCCACACAGAGGAGGCAAGGCCCTGAAGAGATATTTCGCAAGAGGAGTCAGCCATGGGAGCAGAGCACATCAGACAGGCATCCCGTGATGGGAAGTGCTGTGTGTGGGGTTCCTTTGTGACAAGCATGGAAGAAGGGGAAGGCAACACTCCCTAAGAGCCCAATGTGAGCGGTGGCTGAGGGATCAAAGCCCACTCCTGACTTCACTCACTCGAGATTTCTAGGAGGGACCCACTTCTGTGTTCCATTGACACTACCATCCCCATTTTTTTATTGAAAGGCAGGTTCGGCCCAGCGACCAGCCTGGGTAGTATGTGCAGCCACACTGGTTTCTGTAGTCTAAGCTGACATTCTAACAACTAAAGGTAGATCGAGGGGCTGGGGGATGACTTCAGGGTTCTTAGCCAAGTCACAATTACATCTTATAAAATCTTCATATTATCTATAAAAGATTCCTATCAGAGGTATTTAAGGTTCATTCCTTTTGGTGATGGGACCCAAAGGGGCTGTTAGGAACTTAACAAAGGTCACAGAGCTGGCAGAGCGGTTGGTCCTCTGAGATGCTGTCCATGACCCCATGTCACCCTCCTCTGTCAGCCTCCTGTGCTGGGCTTAGCTCTCCGCGGGTTCCTGCTTTAGACCCGCTGGAAGAGACAGCACTCAGAGTAATGGAGCACTGTAATTTATACCACATGAGAAACAATACAAGCACAGGTCTGACGCTGATGCGCTGAGGACGTCAAACATGGGTTTGATTTTCCAGGAGACACACGGGCATTTCCGGAAGGAACCCCGTGGCTGCAGGAGTCTGGTCCTGTGGCTGTGGGAATCTGGTCCAGGCAGCACAGTAGGGCGTTTATGCTGCAAAGCAGCTGTTTGTAATTGTGAGATGCTCAGCCAGATGTGAGAAAGAGCTTATTTATGGAGAGACGAAATGGGAGTTCAACACACATGCACCTGCTGGTCTAGGGAAATGGCCTGCGGGAAGCGAGCATCACTTGGAACAGGAAGGGGAGCCACAGCACGTACCTTGAAGACCAAGTGGAGCATCATCTGCAGGCCGTTCTTGCCAGGGTACTTTCCGGCGATGTTTGAGGCTGACAGGTTGAAGAGGTTAGCTCCTGTTTCTGTGCAGATGGCATGGACCAGCATTTTCTTCCCTACCCCAGAAGGCCCGACCAACAGCAATGACTTCACCCAAGGAGCTTTCTCATGCACTTCTGCGGACCCTGGAAGAGGCAGAAGCCAATGCTGTTGAGTGCTGCCGAGAAAACCAGAGGTCCTTATTATGCCTCAGGCTGTGGCTTCACTGTATGAAGGGGTCTCTGTGGCCATGATGAATACATGGAAACAATGTCAAGCCCAAGGCTCACCTTCTGCCCCAGTGGGCTCTGGGCCATCTGGGGTCCTCCAGGCCAGCTTTTCTTTCCTGGTCCTGTATTTTTCCAATCTCACAATTTTAAAGAGAGTTCCTGTAATAGCTTTTTGTGTATGTGTGATAGTTGTGGGGTTTCTCTGTCAAGAGCTTCACTAAATCCTCTGACAGCTTGGGAAAGGAACGCAGAGAGACAGACAATGAGGTTGGCTGAGACATGTTCATTTCTACTATGTAGAAGTGTATGAGACAGAGGGAAAGGCCAATGGCCGGGGGACAAAGCCTTGGAAGTGTTTCTCCTGAGCTGGCCCCAGACTGTCAGGAGCAAAGGTCACCTGGCACTTGGTAGTAAAGCAACTTGGATTATCATTGTTCCTGCCTCTTGTCTTCATCCACACAGTCTATACCTCAGGGCAGGTGTTCGCCAACATGGGGGTTGGGGGTGGCAGAGCAGAGTGGGCAGGCACTCAGTAGGTACAAGGTACAGAGAATTCAGTGCTGGTTGGTGTGGTGAGTGGATTAGCTGTCCTTGTGGGGTTCTGGTTTGGGTGACTCTGGGTACCTATGTTTTGGCTGTTAATATGTGAATGTAATGATAATAATATTAATAATAAAATCTGAGACAGGATCTTACCCTATAGCCCAGGCTAGCCCAATCCTTTCTCTCTGCCTCTTTTTTTCAGGATTTTTAAGGCTGCCTTAAGGTAGCAAGGACAGGGACTTGGGACCCAAAATCACTAGGTTCCAAGACAGCCAGGGCTCTGTAGAGAGGTCCTGTCAAAACAAAACAAAACAAAACAAAACAAAACAAAACAAACAAAAGAAAACAAAAAACAAAAAAACAGAAGAGCTGATGATGTCCAATGTGGAAAGTATAGGAAAAGAAAGTGTAGAAAATTATTCAAAATACTGACTGCCTCCCCTGTACTTCCTTCAGCCTACGTGAACAAGCCACTGAGGAAATGTAAACAGACTGGAAAGGCAGCTGGGACATACAAGGTGCAGGACAGGCTGCCTGGAGCCATTCAAGGGTCAGGCCTGCTTTGTGATAGTCCTGTCCCAGGAGGGGACTGTGGTCCCTGAGGGCTTCTGGACTGAAGTACCCCTGGCTCCTAGACTTCCTGGTTTATCAAGGCTGCTTCTTTACTGGTCTGGGAGGAAAGTTCCAGCACCTGGCTGACAGGTTTGGAATCAAAGGACAGCTTAGAGAAGTAGGTTCTCTCCTTCCATGTAGGTCCTGGGGACTGAACTCAGGTCACCAGGCTTTACTTACTGAGTGATCTCAGGACCCCTAATGGTGTCTCAAGGGTCAGGCAAAGTTGTAGGCACCAGCACAGGCCAGAGGTGGTGGGTCCTCTGGAGCTGGAATTGCAGCTGTTTGTGCTGCCAGATGTTTGTGCCGGGAACAGAACTCAGGACCTCAGGACTTCCTTCTCCTCCTCTTCCTCCATGTGAAGGTGGGGTGGTGTGGGGGTGGGGGTGGGGTTGGTTGTTGATATGGTGGGGGATACTTGGGGGCATGGGGAGGCTGCTGCCAGATCTCTGGGGCTTTGGTGGGTAGAGGTGGGGCATGGGGTGTGCTCCTGGGGGCAAGGTTCTAAGAGCAAGGCTGTCCAGCCAGGAGCCCAGATACTCATGTGCTCCTCCAGGTAAAGGCAATTCCCTTGGGAGCTCCCCCTCTGCCTTTCTAATGCTAGGACCACGGCCAGGCGCCATCATGCCTGGCTCAATACAATTTGTCCTTTCCTTTCCTTTCAGGTATGATTGAAAAGATACAGGGAATCGTGTGAAAATCAGGAAACTTGTCATTCTCTGTCTTCTTTCGGGTGACATAAACAAGGGCGTGTTGTTTGTGGTCAGGGGAGTTATAGGAACAGGACACGTGGGGGAGGTACAGTTGTCTCAGTGCTGTTCCCCTTTGGTTCATACTTGGACATGGAAGGATGTGCCGGGCCTGCCCGGCAAACCCTGGGTGCTCCTGTGACTAAGCAGGGTAGGTTTAAATGTGCAAAGGTCTTGAGATGTACTGCTGGAGTTTATGGTCAGGAGGGAACTGAGCCCTGGGAAGGTGAACCTGAGTGGAAAGCTAGGTTTCGACTGAGCCTTAGGTGTGGTGTTGTTTGTTTCTGCTCTTTTTGGTCTCTTTTTTTTTGGGGGGGGCACCACCCAGTTCCCAAATAAATTCACACGGAGGCTTAATATTAATTATGAATGGGCGGCTTTAACTTGGCTTTGTTTCTAGCCAGCTTTTCTTAACTTTTCCTTGTCTACCTTTTGCCTCTGGGCTTTTCTGGTTCTCTTACTTCTGTAAATCTTACTCTTGCTCCATGGCTTGCTGTGTAGCTGGGTGGCTGGTTCCTGGAGTCCTTCTTCTCCTCTGGCTGCTAGCTCTCTCCCTCTTCCCAGATTTCTCCCTCTGTGTATCCCTGGCCTGCCAGCCCCGCCTAACACAGCTTCCCAGAGTTAAATAATTGCAACATAAATACAAGTAACACTCTTCCAAATATTCTACTTCACAGGTGTGTCTGCAATGGGAGGCAAAGGGAGCTTGGACCTCAAGATCCACAGATGGTGGATAAGCTAAAACTAAGTTGGGGCCTCAGCTGGCCTCTGGGAGAAGGGGACACATATGCTGTGCTTTGGAGGAGGAAAGCCCAGGAGTGACGCAGGCACAGTGACCAATCAGGTAGGTCTCCAGGGAGCTGCGTGCACTTTGATTGGTGAGGTGGTGGGAAAGATGGGGACAGAGCAGGTGGGGAGACTGATGACATTTTCTGGGTGTCTGGAAGGAGCATGGGAATTGTAGGCTTGCCAAGGGTGTTGGCTGGGGCGAGGGGTGGGAGAATCTAGAATGGAGTCGCGGGACGGGGTGGGATGGGGTGGGGAGACTGTGGAATCTGGTGAAGGGACAGGAGACTTGGGGAAGATGTGCCAGATGTGCATGCAGGCTGTGGCTTTTTGAGGGAGGGATCACCCAGACCACTCAGAGGTGAAGAAGGTGGTCCCAGGGAAGGTCCCTGTAGTTGGGGCCCAGCTAACCTCACAGGTCTGGTGACTGCAGCTCTTCCTGAGAGCTCTCGGAGTGGCTTAGAGATTCAGGACACAGATTGGGGCCTGTCTAAGGTCTGAAGGACTGCAGAGTGATAAGAGGCCCGGACCCCATTTCTACCATCTGGAGATGGACATCTCTGGAGGGTAGGATTCAGGAGGGTATGTGAGCATAGGAACAAACCCAGATCCACCCAGCAAAGCACCCTCCCCAGTACCCTCAGCCTCTTCTATGGATCTTCTAGGATCTGATTGGGCACATCCTGAGGTCTATAGCACTTCAACCCTAGTCCTCGTCACTTAGGATGGGGCTCTGTTTCATGACCAGTGTAAAGTGGCCTCTGTGGGCTTCTGCCAGTGGCTGCCACTGAAGTGGCCTGAGCAATCAGTGCCCCCTAAGGCCTTGCCTCCTTCCTTCTGTAGCAGGACACCACTTTTCACAGGAGGTTTCTCCTGTGGCTGTGGGGAGGCAAGTGGCAGCTAGCTTCGGGAATTGTGCCAGCTGCAGCCGGCATCTCCCCAGGCTGCTCGCACATGCAGCTGGAGGTGCTGCAGGAAATTTAGAGGAAACACCCGGAAGGCATGTCTATGCACGTAGCTCATCTGCCCTATGTGTCTGCATTCTTGACAGGTGACATAAAACTCTCTCAGGAGAACAAACTCTCCAGCTGCCTCTGTGGCCAGGAGGGCTTGGCCGCTGCTGAGGATAGCTGGGGATGGGGGTGCAGTGGGGGGTGGGGAGTGCAGCGGGGGGTGGGGGGTGCAGTGGGGTGGGGTGGGGGAGCAGTGGGATGGAGTGGGGGGGGGGAGGGTCCTTCATGACAAAGGGATGAGGGAGGTAGAGGGGGCAAGCTGCCTCCTGAAGGAAGGCTTTTGAAGCAGAACAGAAAACCATGCACACCAGGAACCTGAAAACCCAGGGAACAGATGTAGCAGCCTTGGGCAGGAGGAGTTCCTTGTAAACTACTGGCTCCTTGTCTCCCAGCACGTTACAATAAGGTGTGAGGCTCAGTGTTCTTTATTAAGTTGGCCTCGTGAATGTTACATATTGAGTTTGTTGACATTCAATCATGTGCTCCAATATGTTATATCTGTATGAAATACAATATGAATGAAATATAGTACCTGTATTTATACAGCCCTCAAATTACATCTACTACTAGTGATGAAATGTCAGGAGAGGACATAAGGCTTTCTTGCCAACAGACTTAAGTTCTTAAGTCAGAGCGGGAAAGTTATCGAAGCAGGTGAAATGAACAGTAATTTCTAGTTTCAGAGCTGTGGGCAGAGCTCCACCAATTGAGGTGCTGCCCTTCCCCAGAGGGAAGGAAGACTGACTCCATGCCTTCCTGCATCCCTAGGCACATCCTAGAGCCATGTCTGAAGAACTGTGATGGAACTCTTTCAGTGGTAAGAAAGGACGTGGGGGGAGATCAGGAGCACCTCGGGGAAAGGTTTAGTACACAGGAAAGACCTAGCCATAGAAGGTCACATGTGAAGGCACACAGGCACCTTAGCCCTTGGGCTCAGCTGACTGACTTTACAGAGGCCACCTCTCCACCTCTCCATAACACAAACTGGACCCAGAGATGGTACAGAAACACCCTTCCCAGCATGCCCTTCTCTGTTGGGCTTGTACTATGGAAGACAAGGCTTCATAGTCTCAGGCAGGGTGGTGAAAAGTCCTTTTGGGATCAAACAGGAAATACCATCAAAGCAGGAAGGGAGGCTGCTGCCTCAGCTTGTGGAATGGCCAGTCCTTACCCAAAGGCAAGATCCCATACAGCGTGATGAGCTGTTTGACGTCCAGGAGGGAGGGCATGGGCTCTATGGCTACCTGGCGCAGAGTAGTCCCCAGGTAGCTGTACTCACCTGGGGAGGAAGGAAATCTGGATGAGTGAATGGGAAACCAAGGTGGTCCAAAAAATGAAGGATCAGAGAACACAATGCAACATGACAGAGCCATCATGGAGGCTGTCCTAGTCATGTTGAACTAGTAACCTGACACAGCTCTGAGTCATCTGAGGGGAAAGCCTTGATCAAGGAATTGCCCAGATTAGCTTGACCTGTGAGCTTGTCTATGGGGGGATTGTCTAGATTATTAATTGATATAAGAAGGCTCAGCCCACAGTGGGCGGCTCCATCCCTATGCAGGTGGTTTGGGGCTGTATAAGAAAGCTAGCTAAGCACACATGAGTAAGTGAACAAAAGCCAGAAGAGTGAGGCAGCAAGATGTCTTCCTCCAGGAGTGGTTCCCACTTTGAGATCTTGCCCTGACTTCTGTCAGTGATGACCTGTGACCTGGAAGTGTAAACCAAATAATCTCTTTTCTCCCCAAGTTGCTTTTGGTCAGAGGATTTTTATCACAGCTACTGAATGAACCCAGGACATCTTTTCTTAGATAAGGTTTGAAGAGAAACCAGGCAAGAAAGCATAGCACACCAGAAGTAATAAAAGGTAAATTATATTAACAGTTAGGAGAATCTCACACAGAATAAATACTGGCTGCTTAGCGTGCACCAGGCCCTGGATTGGATCCTCAGTATTGTCGATCATGGTCACCACAAAGAGAAAAAAAGTACTGGGTTGTGTGAAGTGAGCTAAAGTTTTGAGTGATATACAAAGAAGCTAAAATGTGGCAGGTTTTACTTTCGACGCTAAGAGATTATTTCTTAAATTGGCAGAAAGTTCCACAATAAATTATTTAAGATCCATGTGGAATGTGTGCCTGAGCAGTGCACTGTGAAAGGAAGGGTCTGAGTCTAATTTAGGATAAATAGAAACATCTCCTGTTGAGGGTAATATTAATTTACATTTTTATCATTTTTAAAGGGTTACCAAAGGAATAATATGGAAATAAATCTCTGCAGGTTTAATTAAAGATATCAAAGGGCTTAATTGTAACTAGCCATAAATCTGAAGTGTTATTTTCTAACTCATTTAGATAAGGTCACCAAGAAAATTAGTTTGGCTGTCTCCATTTGTCACAAGGATGGACCTTTATGCACCACCATGACTCCTGTGATCTGTTTCTGAACCCATGGTGAAATACTCGCAGAGTGAGGCCGGGCATTTGACTGTGCCCCCCAGATGCTTTCTTTCCTACTTCAGGTGCTCATCGACCCCGGTGTGTGTGTGTGTGTGTGTGTGTGTGTGTGTGTGTGTGTGTGTGTGTGTGTGAGAGAGAGAGAGACAGAGACAGAGAGAGACAGAGACAGACAGAGAGACAGAGACAGAGAGAGACAGACACACAGAGAGAGATATATGGAACAAACACACTCCTGTATGTGAAATGTCAAAGACACCCAATGCCTATAGCATTTCCAAACGTGTGGAAAATTAGAGCGACAGTCCAGAGATGGGTTGCCGTCTCGTGCAGGGCAGCCTTCCAAATCCTCGGCATTAAAAAAAGAAGTCCTTGGCAAGGGCGGAATGAGTGATAGTGGACACTTCCATTACGGATCCAGAGACTCCTGCGTTTTAACAAGCAGGTAATAAATAGCAGAATGGTTAATTTAGCCTCTACCAGAAGGGAAAGAGGCCCTGTAGTAACCGTTAAATCGAGAGCTTGCTGCCAGTAAACACGACACTAGAGGGGCTGTGAAAGTGACCTCAATTTTCTTGCTTATGTAAATCCATATTAATATCCAGGCAGACCATATTTTCTGGAACCTAGCAGATTTTATTTAAACAAATTATATTAAATTAAATTAGTGGGTGTTGGTTCTGATAGAGAAAAGGGTCCCGCTAGCCCGGGCTGTTTGCCAAGTTATGAGCTTCACTCTGAAAGCATGTCCCTGTGTTTAATGGGGGCCATTATTCCTTCCCATCTACAAGAGTCAGAGCTCAGAAAGTTCTGGATCCCCTGCACAAGCACCAGATCTTCCAGAAGGGAAAGACAAGGAGAGAGCCAGAAGAAAGGGTATTTGAGGTAGGCGACGTGAAATGGGGATAGAAATGCAGGGCAATTGAAAGAGAAGAAACAGAATGTACTGAGGGCTGAACTGAGTTCTGTACAATCTCTGTGTTGGAGTGTTTAGGCCGGCTTCTCACCATATGACCTTACCTGTCAGGAGGGTCCATGAAGATGCTTTTAGATTACAGGACCACCAGGTGGCCTGAAAATGAGCAGGACTCCTGGCCTTATGGGAATGGGAAAATTGGATACAGAGAAAGACAGATCTGGAGGGCAGACAGGACCCTTAGATGAGGGCACAGAAGGGGTAAAGCATCCACACACCAGAAGCAGTGGAGAAGTGCAGAGCGCTTTCCTTACAGCCGCAGAAGGAACCCACCCTGCCTCGTCTCAACCCCAGACTTCCAGTCTGCAGAACTGTGAATCAATCAGTTTCTAGGGTTTAAACCACCAGGCTTGTGGTCCCCGTTAAGACAGCCGTACCACGCAGGTACAGAGTGAGCAAAATAAAGAGAAGCAGCGTGTAAGAGCAGAGCTGAAGGTAACCGGAAACACAAAGGATCCCGGAACTCAACACAAAATCAGCTACTTGCATTTCCACTCTATTCAATGTAGAAATATTAAATGAATGAAGTATGAAACAGTTTATCAAAATACGTGTGTGTGCGTGCGTGCGTGCATGCGTGTGTGTGTGTGTGTGTGCGCGCATGAGTATGCATTTGGAGGTCAGAGGTCAATCTGTTTTTTCTCAGAAGCTGCCCACGTTGTTTTTCAAACAGGGTCTCTCTCTGGCTTGGAGCTCAGTCGGTAGGTAGGGTTGGTGGCCAGTGAGCGCCAGTGATCCTGTCCCTGCTCCCCCAGCACTAGGGGGCGCCACCATACCTGCCTCCCTGTCTGTGGGTTCCAGGGCTGGAAGTCAGATCCTCATGCTGACTCACCTATCTTCCCTGCCAGTAATCAAACTTCTTAAAGACATCCTTCAGGGACAGGGGTGAGGGCACACAGGAGCGTCTATGAACATAAACTGCGCTCCTTGGCCCATGGCCAACATTGGCTCTCTCACCCTACCACTCAGTGCTCACTGCACATGGTGGGGACTGAGGCATGGTGGTCTATGGACAAGCCTAGTGCTGCACAGTTAGAGTCAAAGTCCAGCTGTAATGACGTGTATCGAAAATTTCTGGAAGTGCTGAAGAACTACATTTGTGTTTGGTGTGAGTTCCCCAGGCTCCAAAAGGCACAATCAAGTGATCTGAGAGACATCTCCAGGCGAACTCTTTTGCAAGATCATGCTTGTGCTCAATGCTGGCATACTCCATAGCTTTGGGGACTGGAGTTCTGGAAGCATGTGGAATCTTCCAAGCTTTAGCAGAGGTGACGAGCACCAAGGAGAATGTGACTGGCATGGAGAGGGCTTTGGTTAATTTGTCATTGAGTACAGCCGCTGCTGAGCCACCGCGTGCCAAGATCACTCAGGAGAATCTTAGTTGTGTGTAGGCGGCTGGTCTCTTGGTGTTCTGAGTCGATGTGGTGTACGAGAGGGGTGGGGGCACCCTGAAGGTAACGGCCCTTCTCATGGAAACATCCTTAGTCCACCAGTGAAGGCGGCAACAGCATTGGCGGAGGGTTAGCAGGAGCAGCGGCTAAGGAAGGGCTGAGAACTGGGGGTGTGACTCGCTCAGTGTTGACATCCCTTCACTGAGGCTGCTGCTAATGTCATTGGCATTCCACGGTAGCAGAAATGGGGGCTTCGGAAGAGCCAGAGAAGGACAGCAATGTAGTGCCCTGGAACTCCCAAGTTGGGTAACTGCACCCTGCTTGCCGACCTTGACCTTGATGTCCTCCCTATGCTGATTCCCTGCCAGTCTCCACCCTCCTGAATGCTCACCAGAGGTTCTTTGTGTATCCTGCATTTGGTGTAAGCAACTTAGATGCAAGAATGTAGAACATTCAGTAGCGAACTTCTGCCCTCCAGGGTTTCTTCCATTGTGCTGTAAGCCTGTATTTAAGGTTTCCTCCCTTCTTCAATAAATGGCGCATTTGGCATCCTTTGGCATGTATGACCTGCTGTCTTTTGTCTCTGTTTTTCGATCCACAGCCCCTCAGACACGGTAAATGGGTGGTGGTAGTGCAGGCGCTACCGCAACACAGCAATTCTGGAAGGCTGGAGTGGGCTAGCTTTGGCTATCCCTATCAAGGGTCCCAAGCACTAGACATCCAGCCTTAACCCTGTGGTATTCCTCACAGGAACCTGGAGCTTGCTGCTCCCTGGGTGTGGGGTCTGGGCTCTTCAAAATGAGTGTGTTTGAACAGCTTTGCCCATGCCGTGGTTGCAAAGCCAAATTAGTTGTCTTGTTTCTTGTGTAGCTGAGATCTGGCCAGCAGCCTGTGGCTGGGCCTCTGGTACAGGGCCTGGAGCTGAGCATCTGGACAGGAGCAGAGCTGAGCACCGGGCAGAGGGTGGTGAGGGGGCTGACCTGCCGCAGTGTGGATGACGTCTGGAATTCTAAAGGAGCTAACACGAGAGAGGAACTGCAAACCACAGGACTCCAAAGCTGGCTTCAGGTCTTAGCATTTTTGAGCACTCACAGCTAGACCCGCATTGTGTCCTTAGTCTTCAGAATGCGCAGACTCTGCAGCCTGCTGTGTGTGAGCTCCTGGCTCTCTCCTATTAGAAGGAAGACTCCCTGGGCCTGGCCTGCACACTTGCTCTCCTGTCCACATAAAGGAAAATCAGGGCTCTGAGATGGTATCTTTCATAGGGCATGAGTCACCCAGGCTCAACTGGGGGCCACCTTTGTATAAAAATGCTAAAGAAACCAAGAAGATGAAATCAAAATCAGTGAGCCAGAGGACTAGTGAGAGCAGATCATTTCCACTGACTCTTTCTGGATGAGCAGACCAGATAGGAACTGGCGGAGCAATGCTGAGAAGGAAGCTCTTCCCAGTGGTGGGAATGTCTCACGCTTATGTGACTACAGCTCCCTGAATGCGGGAAGTCTACCTGGCTTTTCTGATGAAGGGTACCTGCAGACTTGAGGTGGTCGGTCCCCAAATCAGAATGGATCCGGGGAGGTAATGACCAGTTATCAAAGCACTAACCAAAGATACCCACCCCTATCCTGGTCTGGCTGGCAGGTCCATGCCCAGTCAGAGAGGCTGGGGAGTGAAGGACTGGATTGTAAGTGGCCTCCTGTGTTAACCAGCTCTGCCAAGAGGACTGAGTTAGATTAGAAAGGTGAATGAAACCAGGGCTGGGATATGACAGTGTTTGCTGAGCAATCATGAGGAACTGAGTTTGTGAAAGCTAGGCTCAGTAGTCTACATCTACCCCAGTGCTGGGGAGGCAGAGACAGTAGGATGTGGGGAATTCCTTATCTAGCCAGCCACATCTGTGAGCTCCAGGTTCAACAAGATAACCTATCTCAAAAAATAAGGTGGAGTGTAATTGTGGGAGACACCAGAGGTCAATCGCTGCTCTTCACATGCCTATGCATATACATGCACACATACCTGTACAAAAATCTAAAAAAGCAAACCATGGGATGGGGGTATAATGAGTAAACAGATAAGACTATAGAACAGGATTCCATAATCAAAGTTCATCAAATCGAGCCAAACTCCTGAACAAATGAAGGTTGGATGAGGCTTGCCTGAGTGTATAGGCCAGTCTTCTAATCTGAGAGATGAAGAGGTAAATTGGCATCTGGGTGGCAAAAATCACCAGTAGAGTCTCAGGTGTTTGCATGAAAGATAGCTTGAAACAATCTCTTGAGTCCCTGGTCCCACCTCAGGGACTGTTCATCATCTGGAAATGGAGCAAGGAAGCTTTCCAAGAGAGAGTCTGGGGATGACACCTTCACCACCAGTTCAACTTAAAAGTCACCAGGTGAGACAGAGAGTCTCCAGATTCCTCCAGTGAAAGGCCCGAGGACAGACCAATGCATGCAGTTTTCCTGCCAAAAATGCTTAACATGGATAGAATAGTGAAGAAACCATCAAAGAAACCCAACGAAGAGGGCCGTCTGTAAAGCAGCCCAGACTCTTTGGAAAGCTGCAGTTGTGATTGGCTCAGAGAGGTGGGTGGGCTGCTTACAGTTGATTTTGTCACCTGGATTCAGCTGAAGTTGTCTAGAAAGAGGAAACCTCAATTGGACAAAAGCCTCCATTGGATTGACCCACGGGCAAGCCTGTAGGGCATTTTCTTAGTGATTGATGGGGAAAGGCCCAGCCCATTGAGGGTGGTGCCATCCCTGGGCTGGATTCTATACGATAGCAGGCTGAGGGAGCTACAAGGAGCAAGCAAGCCAGTAAGCAGCACTCCTCTGTGGCCTCTGAATCAGCTCCTGCCTCTAGGTTCCTGTCTTGAGTTCCTGTTCTGAATTCCTTCAGTGATACGCTGTGATCTTGATGTGTAAGCCAAATAAATCCTTGCACCCCTAAGGTGCTTTTGCTCATGGTGTTTATCACAACTAAAGAAACTTAAGACGGAAGTGACGGGTTCTAGACAGAAGGAGTGGCAGGAGAATAGAAAACCACAACTACCTGCACACCCTCACCAGGATGTGGGACGGAGAAAGACATGCAGTTGTGACAGACACAATTCAGGACTGGTGAGACCGCATGCCAAGGACACATCAGGCAACAGTGTTAGTGTTGGAGCTAGTTTTTTGGGTGTGACTGCCCTTTGTGCTTATGTTAGAGACTGTCCTTGACCACCAGTTAAGTTTTCTTCACTCGAGTAAAGGGCAACGTCTCCACCAGGGTGCAGAAGTGTGGGAAATTTTAAACAGCATGTTCTCAGGTCATCATAGATGTGTTTTTGACTAAAAAAATCAACATATACCCTTAGTTGAATAGTCATTGCTGTCCCACCTCTGTCCCCCCAATGCTTCTGACCCCACTCAGAGTTCTCAGGAAGGAACACCCCGTGAAAGGGCTGCCCACCACAGAAGTGCCAGAGGCAAGGCATCGACCCAAATGCATGAACCATTCATCTCTTTACATCAGGTCATGCCAGAAGGGACTGGCCAGGGACTTCTGCTAACAGGTTGAGAAAACCAGCTTCTGCCATGCTAAGGGACTGGTTTTATTTAGGGGATCCCCTTTGTTCACAGCACCCCCTTAGGTTGTTAAAATCAATTTACCAGCAGCCACCATGACCAGGCTGGAAAGAGACACAAATGAAATGCATTTCTAGAACCTCGGAGTGTCATGTGACAGGTGCAGGTACTGTCCTCAGTGTACTTTACCAATGTAATCGGAGAGGTTGACCTTCAGAGCCTGGATCAGCAGGCCTTTTTCAACCAGTTCCTTGAACAGAGATTCGATGGTCCTGGGGAGAAAGTACACTGTCTCTGTCATCAGCACACACTAACACACAAGACCACAACTGCTCTGAAGTATGCTTTCATATGTGCAAATAAATGAGTTTTTGAAATATTCTACAATTTGGGGATAAATTAGGCTTTTGAAACCAGTGTTTTCAGCCAACCGTGTGGATACTGAATATTTCCCATTAATAAGAATTATATTTGTGGGCATCTGAGACCTGCTATGACTCCATCAGTCTTTATGATGGTCCAAATATGAGTTAGAAATTACCCGATAATAGTAATATAATGTTCCTAGAATTTTATTTTCAGTTAGCATCTGTGAGCCCATAGATCATTAGCCTTTGTGAAATTTCTGTTTAACTTGATGGTATAGTGGCTTCACATCTACAAGGAGCAAGAGGGGTTTATACTGGAGATAATTCTGTGTGTGTGTGTGTGTGTGTGTGTGTGTGTGTGTGTGTGTGTGTGTGTCTATGTGTGCTTGTGTGTATATGTGTGTAGGCCAGAGGTTGTGGTTGTTTGGAGCTTCACAGGCTGACCATCTTTCATCTTTTCATCCTGTAGATTTTTTTTTTTATTTTAGACAAGGTCTCTCTACATAGCCCTGGCTGTCTGGAACTCACCATGTAGATCACGCTAGCTTTAGACTCAAAGAGTTCCATCTGCCTCTCCCTCCTGAGTGCTGGGATCAGAGCATGTGCCACCATGCCCAGCCTGAAGATAATTCTTTTTGTGTTTTGTTTGCAACAATGTCTCACTACGTATCTCTGGTTGTCCTGGAACTCACTATGTAGACCAGGCTGGTCTTGAACTCACAAAGATCTGCCTACCTCCCGAGTATTGGGATGGTGCCACCACTCCTGGCTGAAGAGAATTCTTATATGGAAGACAAAATCATCCAAAGCTGTGTTTGTGTCAGGTGGGTGTTTTATATACATACCAAAACAACAACAAAAATATTCTCAAAAAGGAGCTTGGCACACAGCCAGGATGAGGATAATTTATAACCCTTCATGTGACACAGCTAAGAATCATGGAAGAAAGGAATCTCAATTGAGGGATAATCTAGATCAGACTGACCAGTGGGGATCATCTTTATCAATAATTGACATAGGTGAGTCCAGGCCACTGCGGGCAGCACCATTCCTTAGGCAGGCAGTCCTGAACTACATCTGAAAGCTACCTTTCAATAGCCAATGAAGAAGCCAGCTAGCAATCAGCATCCTCAACAGTTCCTGCTGGACTCCTTGGCTGTAAGTGACATCCTTGGCTGGAGGTAATGCTCTGTGGACTACCAAGAAGGCTCACCTTCAAGTTCCCATCCTGACTTCCCTCAATAATGGACTATGACCTGGAGTTTTAGCTAGAACAACCCTCTCCTTTCCTAAACTGATTTCCATCAGTGTTCTTACCACAATATCAGAAAGGAAACTAGAACAAACTGCTTCTAATTTGTTTGGGACAGATTCAAGTGCAAGGAAGCATCCCAGAACACCTTCAGCATCCCAGCAGTCATTGTGGGGGAGCCACATCTGCGGCCATGCCAGTCAGCACCATTGCATTTGGTGATGCTTCAAATGCAAAGGAACGTGGACGAACCCTTAACTAAGGAGGAGCAGGAGCATGTTGGGAGGCCCAGTGTTTGCTCTTGGTTTCTCATTACTTCACTCTGTTTTGGAACTAAGGCAAAAACAAAGGAGGAAAACACTGTACAAAAACAGTGGCTCTATGTGTCTACCTGGCCAGACCCTCCTCAAAATGACCATGTATCATGTATCTCTGTCCTGGACAGTTTCAGCATTATGCAATGACAGATGTCTGCCTTTCCATGAATGAGTATACCGGAGTTTCAAAATGTACCCTAGGACACTTGTATGCACCAAGCAGCCAAACACTTGTAACTTTGAGGGGAGCTACTTCCAAGCACGCACCAGCTGTGGGGTACTGTGCCCCAGGGATGACTGCAGAGGGACTTGCAAAGAATTCAGGTAGGTTTCTTTTCCCATGGATGTCATTCACGTCTACTAACCCACAGTAAGAGAAGGATGCTTCAGAATGATGCCTGGCCTCCAATCAGCAGGCGTTAACTGAACTTCCTGACAATGTGATGCATGCCTGCATGCCTGCATGCCCACACTCGAAGTTCACAAAAACACAAGCATTTTAAGCCATCTATTAGCACTGAAGTTGGACTCATGAAACTCAAGATTGCAAACATTGCTTGGAGACTCAGCTGCATTACATCTTTGGACTGGCTCCTTCAGCCAGCAGGAAGTAGTGCACAGGGCACGGGGTGAGGCTATAGAGGAAGTGAGGTTCCCCTCTGCCCAGAAGGAACTCAGCTTGCATGTTCTGAGGTCTCATGATGTTATTTTCTCAGCCATTTTTAATAAGCACCACCCCCTGACTCCCATGTAAATACTAGAATTTTTCAAAGTTACAGAAACTTGGATGTGATGGGCAGTTTTACCTCCAGGCAAGTGGTCCTGTTGGGCGTTTTTCTTCCATCCAGAGTCTATACAGGGCTTCCTCCTGGCCTACCACTCCCCACACTCTGTCTAGGAGGGATGTGGTAGGGCTGAAAGGGGCTGTCTCACCTCAGCCTGCTCTGGGATTCGGGCTGCATCTCTGCATTTCTTATTTGCTCTTCTGTCCGCTCTCTGCATCTGTCACCCCCAGAACCAGCCCAGGCCTCACCTGTCAGCTGTCAGGTCTTTGTCCTTCTTTCCCCGTCTCCCTTTCTTCTTGCCTTTCTTTCCTTTACCTTGCTGAAAGAAAGTGGGAAGGAGCGACATTTTCATAAAACATGAGCAAGCAGGAGACTCCTGGAGGTGCCTTCTCACCTTTGAATCACTTTTGTATCTTCGACAAAAGAGTAGTTGTGTGTTTGTGCGCAAGGCTGCCTGGGCCCTATGTCCTGCTGCATCTACATCCACCTGCCTGTCAGTCTGTATGTTTGTATTCTCTATGTACAGCACATAGTGTTGACTAGCATAGCTGTGCAGCATGGAGGTAAATTCCTTCTATACCTAATTTGTTGAGAGTTTTTTTTACAATAGAATATTAAACTATGTCACATACTTTTCCACTTCTAAAAGGACATAGAACAAAGTAATTGATCCCTACCATGAACGACTTGGGCTTTTCAGCTCCATTCTGTCAGTGTGGTGGGGCACAGGGACCTATCTGTGCATGTTGAACCATCCTTGCATTGCATGGTCCTGGAGCAAAATCCATCTAAATGCTGCCAAACTCAGTTTGCCAGTGTTTTGTTGAAGCTATGTGTTCCCCTGTTAGTCAGGAATATTGACACCTAGCTTTCTTTTATTTTGGTGTCTTTATCTGGCTTTGATTTCAGGGTGCCAGAGGGCTCATAAAAGAACTTAGAAGTCTTCCCTCTTCTATTATTGTTGGATTTTCTTCTTCTTCTTCTTCTTCTTCTTCTTCTTCTTCTTCTTCTTCTTCTTCTTCTTCTTCTTCTTCTTCTTCTTCTTCTTCTTCTTCTTTTTTCAGAGCTGAGGATCGAACCCAGGGCCTTGCTTGCTAGGCAAGTGCTCTACCACTGAGCTAAATCCCCAATCCCGGATTTTTTTTTTTTAACTAACTTTTCTTTTTCTCTTTCACTTTCTCTGGTAGCCAGACTGTGACACCTTCAGTCTTGGGGACCAATCCCCATAGGAGCTAGACTTAACCATTAGTCCATACAATAATATACATTGAGGGTTTGCTCTGAGCCAGAGAGGGTCTTTGGTCTACACATTCCTACATTCATGGCCCTTAGGTATAAGAAAGACATTACCATGGTGTCACCAGCAAATATAACACCCACCAGTTATAAAGCACAAGGAAGACAGAGTGCCATTCACATGCAAAAAAAAAGAGCCACTGTGGGGTTTTCAAAGGCCCCCCGAGGGAGACTGTTGTCTGTTCCGACGGTGAATGAGCAGTGTCCAAATCAGACTCGTATTTGGGAAGGACCACTCAGGATGCTGGGTAATCTTTGACCAGGTTGCCGTGTCCAGAAAGTGCAGGGAACTGCCATGGGCTGTCCTTCCTGACTAAAGGTTTCCCTACGAGACTCCTCGTATTGATTATCTTTTAGCTTGCCTTGAGATTCACCTTAGGTCACCTGGGCTGGGACTGGGCTGGGAAAACTCTTCTAGCTACACAATCACTAACAATCCCTTGAGAGCACCTGACAGCGCGGTGACATGGTGGCATCTTGTAGGTGCTTGGTTGAAAAGGGATGAGGAGAGAAGTCAGAGGAGGGAAGGAAGGAAGCAAGGCTGGTTGGGCTTTGGGCTTGGCTGGTGAGGAGGAGAACACCTGCCATCTGACAGGGGTCACAGCCACCTCCAAAATGTGCTTCCCACTGTGATCAGGTCAGTTTCTGTGTCTAGTCATGAGCACACCCCCTTTTCATAGATGAAGACGCACATGGAGTTTCTTCATAGTGGCATCAGGAGATGTCCTTGGAAAGGAGAGGGGACTGCATCAGGCCACCATGCTGTGTCTTCAGAACAGCGCTCTGAGGGGCAATTTAAATGACTTCAGAGTTAAGCTGTATGTTCAGCACGAGATGGACTAGGATAGCTATCCTAGGGCCATGTGTCCCCTGAGATGCCAAGACTCAACACAGTGCAACTGAGCTCATGAGCCACAGGCCAGGTGGCTCAGTGTCCTAAACCTCAGGTTTCTTCTGCCTTTGACAGCACTGCCAGGGGAGTCTTGGATTTCTTCTTTTGAGCATTCTGGCCCAGTTGCGGGCTGTCTGTGGGACGAAGGTGGACACAGGAGGCTAAAGGAATGAACTGTACATGCTTCAGTCCAGCGGGCTGCTGCAAAGCACCATGGGATGGATTTGTGGCAATTCAAGAGTTGACCCACCCAGCTTCTTCCAGCCGGATTCTCCCACTCACAAACCCTGCTCACTGTTAATGGCTTCCACCACAAACTGACCTACGGGAGCAGATAGGGGAGAGGAATTGGGGCATTTGCTAGGCCCCTCAGATAGCGCTCATCTTGTGTAGGGTGATAAAAACCTGTGATGGGTGGTCCTGGGGAGGAGCCTCTCAGAAGGTGAGAGGGCCGTACCCCCAAGCACTGAGTGGTGAAACAGTGAAACCAGCAAAAGGGGGACGCTTGATGTCTTAGTTACTGTTGCTGTGAAGAAGAGACGCCATGACCAAGGCAACGCTTATAGAAGAAAGCATCTAACTGGGGCTTGCTTACAGTTTCAGAGGTTTAGTCCATCTTCATGGTGGGGAGCATGGTAGCATGCAGGCAGACATGGTTCTGGAGAAGTAGTTGTAAGTTCTACATCCAGATCCACAGGCAGTGGGAGAAGAGAGAGCCACTGGGTCTGGCTTGGGCCTTCTGAAACCTCAAATCCCACCCACTGGTGATATACTTCCTCCAACAAGGCCACACCTCCTAATCCTTCCCAAGCAGCACTACTCCTTGATGACCAAGCATCCTGGGTACAACCAGCTGCCCAGCGGGCCCTGCTGTCTGTGGCCATCTCTGATGCCCACGTGTGTTTAATACCCACCTTCTTCCCTTTCTTTCCCCGGGCCGGGTGTTCTATCTCTTTGTTCACAGCCAGTTTAAGGTTTTTCAGCTCTTGTCTCATCAACTCATCAACCTAGGAGAAAATGCAAAGGACATACACCACTTTCAGGTGACGTCACATGCCTTGTGTCTCCTTCGGGTAAATTCTCGGATTGCTTACCAATTTGGAATTGTAAAAAGTGTGATCATGGCAGCAAATGGCTTTTTTTGGTTCTACTGGAGGCAAGCGTAGGCATACCTGAACCCTTATCTCAGTCTCTAATTCCTTCCGTTTCTCCTCCTTGATCATTTCTGGGTCATAGTCCTGAGGGAAATTCCAAGATTCATCTTTATTCATCCATGTGTCTGTGTGCCACAAGGACAGAGAAAAAAGAAATAAAAAAAATCAAGTTCAACATCTAGGTTAATGAGGGCTGTTACCGTAATCTCAACACACATGAATCTGCCTGGTTTCTAGAACAGAAGTTTGAATAGAGAAGCCAGAGAATGAGAGGGTTCATAGACCTGCCATATAATATCCTAAGAAATGAGAGAGAAATGGAATGTGAAAAAATGAAGTAAAGACATGGGAGTAGTTTTGTCAATTTAACACAACCTAGAGTCTGCTGAGGAGAGATCTGAGGAATTGTCTAGATCAGGAATTGTGATACACCATTCTGGGAGGCCTGAGCCAAGAGCCCTTGGGACAGGACAGCTTCATGGAGACATGGACACAAAGGTCTAGTGTCTAAAGCGTGGGTCAAGTCTGCCAGCTATAGACATTAACCTTGTGGCCATGTGGTCACTTATGGAAAAGCAATGGATGTCACCATGCACCAGTGAGGTGGGCCTATGTTAATGGATATCACCATGCAGAAGTGAGGTGGGTCCACATTAATGGATGTCACCATGCAGAAGTGAGGTGGGCCTACTTTAATGGATGTCACCATGCAGAAGTGAGGTGGGCCTTCTTTAATGGATGTCACCATGCACCAGTGAGGTGGGCCCCCTTTACTTCCTAGACAAGCTCTGAGGCCAGCAGATGTTAGCTGGAATATAACCTGGATGGATTCCAACAAAGTCTAGCAAGGGTTCTCACTCACCTCACCTATGTCCTGCCTGAGAAAGACGTGAATTGAGCTGGGTGTGTGTATCACAGTCCCCACTTTACCACACCATACTTTACACCATCATGATCTATGGGTAAGCCTGTGGGTGATGTCTGAGATGTGATGTCAGTGGGTGATGACAAGGGCTTGAAAATGCAGAATGTGGATTTGCAAGAAACAGAGAAAAAAATGGATTTCATACTGGTACATTTTTCATAGACCCAGTTCTTCCATGTGTCCTCCCCTAGACAGGGCAGCTGCATGAGAAGTGTCTTAATGACTGGGTACAGAGCACAGGATAGACGTCAGAGTGGGGAGAGGGGATGCAAAGTACCACTGGAAGGAATCTGGTTTGAAGGTGATGAAAGAGTTGGGGCTGAATTTTAAGGTATGGTCTGGTAGGGGACAAGCCTGGAAAATAGGGGTACCTTGCATGGGTAGACAATACTTCTATCAGAAGACATATTTTATAAAACGAAGATCCCAGTGTCAGGTGTGGGACAGTGTCCTATAAGAAGTTGTTGGCTAATGAACCCCCAGAGACCTCCCAAAAGCAACACAGGCTATGACAAGTATTTTTGGTTGCCCATCAAAACCGTATGGTAAGACTATTGTTAAAGACATAGAGAAATGAAGCTTCAGTTGATCAGGAAGCTTCCTCCATGCTGTCTAGCTTACACAGAGCTAGAAGGTGTTCTGCAGTTGCTGGGGGGCTACTTACAACTCCCCCACATTTCCCCAGAGTGCTCTTGAGTAGAAGCAGCAGGAAATATTAGAAAGAAGGATTAGAGGAGGGAGATAAAGGTAGAAAATACAGGATAGCCTCAAGAGGGCCTAGAATCTATTCCAATGGGCCCCGACTGTCTCTGCCCTAGGGTATATAAAGGAATGCCAAGGGGTGGAGCAAAAGACCCCCTGCCCCAAGTACAGCCAAGTGCAGACCATCTCAGACACCTGCACTCAGGCCTGTGGTCCAATCATTCTCTCTATGCAGACCTGCTGGATAAAGCCACTAGGAAGCTGAAAATGGGCTCCCACATGGAAGAAGTCATAAGTGGTCTCACCCACAGCGGGACCCTGCAAGCTGCAAGGCAAGATGTGCCCACTGGTGCAGTGGTGGCGTGACTGTCGCGTGGGACAACCAGACACTTTCTGATTAGATTTGAGGCCTGCTCAACAGGAAGTAATTCACACCTAGAACTAAACCTGGTCAAAACCCATGGCTGTGGAAGTCACAGAGCACAGTGGGGATACCTGCTACTGTTGTCTTGATAAACGGACATGTTGTCAAACCGCCTCCTAAATATTTATGTCTATACCCACAGATTAGTGCTAGCCTTCACCCTGGTCAGAGAAACTTCTGTCTGAAATGGGCAGTAGCTAATGGGCAAAGTGCCAAGAAAAAGTGACTGTTGTGTGCTCAGCCCTCAGCAGGTAACTGTATCAGTCTTACCCAGGCGCAGCGTTATGGGAAAAGGGAAGGGAAGAATGTAAGAGCAGGAAGATGGGGAGGAGAGCCATGAAATGCTGGCTTCCGGATGTGGCATGGCCATTGGCACCCAGAAACTCCCAGCAGCTGTGTCTACCAGCACATGAGCTGCGCAAGATCAAGCCAGTCGGCATTTCAACATGGGTGGGGAAAGGGCTCATTAATTCCTACCCCAGCTAAGGAGCAGTTGACGGCTGCTTTGGTGGGGTGTCATTTTGTGGGGATACTACTGCTGTGGAAACCCATGCTCTGGTGGGGAGTCCCCCACCATGTATGTGTGGGAAGCACTAATTGAATGCAGTAAATCTTGAGGGGAAATAGAAAGAGAGGACGTGAAGGTTGGAGGGGACATCCTGAGGGGTGTTTAGTGAGGCGAGCTGGCGATGGATATGATCAAAATACATTGTATACATATATAAAATTGTCACAGAATAAATACAAATAGTCTTAATAAGCTCATTTCCCGAAATACACATTATTCTAAGATGTAGAATAGTCTAAATGTAGGGCTGACAGATGCTTCTTTTTTTGAGACAGGGTCTCACTATATCGTCCAACTGGCCTTGACCTAGAGGTCTCCTATTTTATGGCAGGATTATGGGTATTCCCTGCCATGCCTGGCTCAGGGGCTTCTTTCTCTGTGTTAAAAAAAAAAAATCTTACGTTTCCCCTGACCATAGCAAAAAGAGCTTCAGTGTGTTACAAAGTGCTGTTTACTTTTGCTAACTACCTGACATGTTTCCACCTTGCAGGGCTGGTAAGTTTTCAGCCTCCACAAGTTTACTTCCTACATTAGGACATCAGAGAGCAGGTAGTTTTGCTGTTTACAGGGACCCCCTTCTCGGCGCATTGCTAGAGAGGCTCCCCAGACTCTGAGAACAAGATGTTCAGTCGTGGAAGGAGCATGGAATGCTTAACAGGGAGGTAACAGCGGCTCCAGTATTCCGGCCACAGTCGCAAGGAAACATCCCCACACTGGAGTCGCAGCTACGCTTTGTAATACAGCTCCTCACAAGGAGCCCTCTGATCTCCCCTCCAGAAGGTCTCAATGGGCTGATTTTTTTCCCTTCGAAATGTTGCTTTCTCATGACACTTCTGCACAGGGCACTTTTCAATCCCTTCAGGAATTTCATGGGCGTTTGTAAATGCAGGAAGCTCTTTGGGACCCTCAGAGGGTACTTGCTGCCTCGCTCTCCTGCAGCCAGAAAGAGCTTTTTATCCCCAGGCTGTGAAAAGCAGGCCAGGGCCCTTTCACATGGAGGGGAAGGGGAGGGCGGTGCGGTGAGGAGGGGCGGAGGGGGCTTAATCTTAGTGATTAACATGCTAATGTGTTATTTGAGAAGGCAAACCTTTGGTTTTAATGAAAAGGAATCTAAGATGAAGAGATTTCTATTTAAGTTACTTAAGACCTGGAAGATGACAGCCAAAGCCTCCAACTAGAAGACACTTTATGGCTTCTCCCTACTTCGTGGATTTCGTGGAAACAGGCTCTGCGCAAATGGAAACAGGCTCTGCGCAAAAGGTGGTGGTGGAGGCTGGATAACGGAGGTTGCAGGATCTGGCTTCCTATGGGAATGCCAAATCTCCCCCCAAATTCATTTTTGCTTTTTTGTCAAAAAGAAGCACTGACATGGTGCTTGCAAGTGTTAGAAGACCGCGAAAATGAAACTCTTGCGCCATCTGCCTCTGGCTCACAAAGTCTGATGAATTCATTTCTGTGTTCATTCACTCACGAAGGAAGTCAATTCAGTGTCAATTACAATGCGGCCGAGTTGATGAGTCTCAGACCAAGGCCTTGCTTCCGGAGCAACTAAGTGACAGATCTTGCCCTCTGGGACTTGGGCCCCACTGCGGTGTGTGAGTGTGCGCGTGCGCGTGTGTATGTGTGTGAAGCCACACATCCACTGCTTGGCATCTGGGCTGAGTACAAAGGGGCAAAGTGGGTGCAGGTGGAGTAGGAGACTGCCATTCTGCAGAGGCTCCCCAGGGGGGCTTTTCCTGGCCCAAGGCCTGAGGGGACAAGCATTGTGAGCAAGAAGAGTAGGTGGCACACAGCTGCTGTGGGAGTGTTCCGGGCATGCTAAGGGAAGAGAGGTGTCAGTAGGGCTGAAGAGGTGGTCTCCGGAGCTCCTTCAGCTGGTAAATGCATTGCTCTCTCGGGTCTGCATTGTATGCCTCTTCCGTTCCTTAGGGGTTCAGAGTTTCTGAGAGCCTGGTGTGACAAGCGAGGCTTTCCTCCCCCAGTGTCTTCCTCTGCCCTCCTCCTCTCTGCACAGTTGTATGAAAGGGGGATGGGGAGTCAGGCCTTCCAAATTCTCATGGTAAATATGTGCACACAGCCCTTCACACCTGGAAGTCCTTCCTGCTGAGGATGTCTTGGATGACGGTGCCACCAAAGTGAGGGAGAGAGGGGAAGATGAGCGTGTGGCTGGCAATGAGCAGAGATCAGGGAGGGCTTATGGTGGTTGCAAAGGCATCCCCAGGGCTCCCAGGGAGAAAAGGAACTGGCTCCTGTGTGGAAACCATCCTGAGGGCTGGTGGGAGACAGTGAACACACAGCACAAACAGGGTGGTAAAAAGACCAGAAGACATGACTGTCTTGCCAATTATCATTCTTGTACACACACACACACACACACACACACACACACACACACACACACTCACACTCACACTCACACATGCATACATGAGTCAGTGGGATCCCAGTCAGGCCTGGACTTGCAAAGTGGATTCCTGAAGGTCCTGACTGCTCAGGGAGCATGTCTGCTTTCATCTTAAACTCACACAACTACCCAGCTTGGTCCCTCCCCCTCTGGTGCCTTGCAGGCACGTGGAGGGGTGACATCAGTTTTGGACCTCCAGATCAATATAACATCCAGCATGGTGGGGACAGTCAGCGTTTGCTGAGTGAACATGTGAGTGGATGGACATTTTTGATGGCAACTGCTCTGCTCCACTGTAAGTAAAGGTTTGGATGAGTTCTCAAACTTGAAAGATGGCAGGCTTCCCAGTGGCCCTTCCTCACGAGGGCAAGGACTGTGTTCATTGCCTGCTTCCTACAAAGATGGGCACAAAAAACATCTGTCTTTGCATGTTTTGGGCACCTGGTAAATATTAGTTGGTTCCTTTGGCTTCCTTCTTGGACTCAGGTGCTATATGCTAACAGTATCATGGGCACCTCTGGCTTCCCCCAGAGCACCCTGAATGTCCCTGCCCCTAGTGGTCTGTAGGAGGGTACCTGCTAGAATGTATTTAGCATAGTGAACCTGTACTATAGTGAAATTGTTGTTAAGGGTATAACCCAATTTTACTGGGATAAACACCTTGAATCAATATTAAATATATACATATCTGTCTATCACCTATCTATCTATCTATCTATCTATCTATCTATCTATCTATCTATCTATCTATCTATCTATCTATCCATCCATCCATCCATCCATCCATCCATCCATCCATCCATCCATCCATTCATCCATCCATCTGACCCAATTTTTTTCCAGATCAGACTCAGATTAGGAAGGAGGTCCATGACTGACTGACATTAGAAAAATTTCTCCTTTACATCCTTATTACATTTCCCAGGGGTTTCTACAACAGTACTAGGGGTCAAACTGGCCAATCATCTGCTGCTAAGATTTATCCCAAGGGTGCAGTGGAACTAAGGAGCTGGAAAACAGTCCTGGCAAATTACAATGGATATCTGAAAGGGGGTAGAGCCCATATGCTCACACACCCAGCTCAGGTTCCAACAGGGAGTTGAGCCACAGACAAAATGATCATCAGAATGAGATGTGTCTTGGTCTGAGAGGACTAAGATGTATACATATGGAATTTATTTCCTTGATGGAATGCCTTTCTTCATGCCACAAAGCAAGGGCTCGGTCAGCGGCGGAGCGCACAACTGGAGAAAGTTCTAGAATGTTCTCACCCTGTGTGCGTGTCTTCTACCTCAGTTTTTCTAGTTTCATTTCTGTTGCTGTGGGAAATGCCCCGACTGGAAAAACAATGCAGGGAAGGAAGGCTGATGTGGCTACAGCCCATCACTGCAGGGACCTCAAGGCAGGGGCTCAGCTGGCTAGTCTTATCACCTCCACGGTCAAGAGACAACTCTCCCAAGCTGCCTTCCTGCCGTCACCCAGCTAGCCCTCTCTACTCTCATATAGTCCAGAGCCTCAAGCCAATGAGTGGTGCCACCCACAGTGGGCTGGGTCTTCCCACATCAATGAACACAACCAAGACAGTCCCCTATAGACGTGCTCACCAGCTGACCTCACCTAGATAATTCTTTGAGACTCTTTCCTAGGCAACTTTGGGTTGTGTCAAATTGACAATGAAAACCTAACTGTGCTGGTTTGATGATGATGATGATGATGATGATGATGATGATGATGATGATTTTACCGAATTTACGTAAGATAGAGTCATCTAAAAAGAGGGAGGCTTAGTTAAAAAAAATGGCTCCATTGCCAGGTGGTGGACGCCTTTAATTCCAGCACTCAAGAGGCAGAGGCAGAGGCAGAGGCAGGTGGACTTTTGTGAGTTTGAGGCCAACCTGGTATACAGAGTGAGTTCCAGTACAACCAGGGTTACACAGAGAAACGCTGTCTGGAAAAACAAAGCAAAGAACCAAAACCAACCAACCAAACAAATTGCTTCCATCATATTGGTCTATAGCCAAGTCTGTGGCGGCATTGTCTTGATGAATGGTTAATGTAGGTGGACCCAGGCTGCTACGGCCAGTGCCACCCCCGAGGTGGTGCTATAAGAAAGTGAGTGAACCAGCCATCGGGAGCAAGCCAGTAAGCGGCATTCCTACACGGTCTCTGCTTCAGTTCCTGCTTGGTTCTTGACTTGAGTACCTGCCCTGATTTCCCTTCTCGACGCATGGTAAGCTGAAACAGGTCCTTTCTTTCCCAGGTTGCTTTTCTTTTTTTTTTTTTTTTAAATTTTTAATTATTTTGGTTTTTCGAGACAGGATTTCTCTGTGTAGCTTTGCGCCTTTCCTGGATCTCCCTCTGTAGCCCAGGCTGGCCTCGAACTCACAGAGATCCACCTGGCTCTGCCTCCCGAGTGCTGGGATTAACGGTGTGCGCCGCCACCACCACCTGGCTTGCTTTTCTTAAACAAGGACAGCAGCCACCACAACTGTATGTTTTTAGGAAGCATGAGAGCAGGAGAGGGGCAGGTTGGGCTGGAATCACGGCACACAGCCACCTGTGACTGAATACTGAAGACCCGCCCACTCCCTGGGGCTTGGGCACACCCAGCAGACAGGGTGACCCCTCGAGGACCGGGCATTCCCCGGGACTGACCTTTGTATGAGCTATTTCCTTCTTCCAACAGTTGAAGGAAGAGGCTTGGCGACATTTTCCATTCCTCATCTTCTTCCTGCTCAGGGCAGAGGAATATTCTTGTGAATTGCAGGTGCACTTTATCTGTTAAGGCCAACAGCAAAAGGCACACACGATGTAGCTGACTGGAGGTCAGGCCTCACCCACCAGGGAAGTCCCCCTGCTAGTGTCCTGAGCAGGGAGCACTACAACCAGCACTGAAGAGTCGATGGCCAGCCCTGCTGTGGGATGTTCTGTATGTCAAATGTGTTGCTCTGGATTGGTTAAAATAAATAAAGTGCTGATTGGCCAGTAGCCAGGCAGGAAGGATAGGGCAGGCGGGACAAGGAGGAGGAGAATGGTGGGAAGCGGAAGGCTGGGAGGAGACACTGCCAGCTGCCGCCATGACAAACAACGTGTAAAGACACCGGTAAGCCACAAGCCACGTGGCAAAGTATAGATGAATAGAAATGGGTTCATTTAAGATAGAAGTAGATAACAAGAAGCCTGCCACGGCCATACAGTTTGTAAACAATGTAAGTTTCTGTGTGTTTACTTGGTTGGGTCTGAGTGTCTATGGGCCTGGCGGGTGAGAGAGATTTGTTCTGACTGTGGGCCAGGCAGGAAAACTCTAACTACACAGCCCAGGCACCGTTTCTGCGTGGTGGCTTTCCCACAAGACCCATCCCTGGTTTGGGTCCTACCTTATAAGGACTTGCTCAGTGCTGTCTGAAGGCTGAGCACTCAGCTCTGGCCCCGTCTATATCCCTTCTCACTGTCCCCACAGCCAGGCTTTGAGCTTCCCTCCACCTGGGCTTTCCTGCACCCCTGCCATTTCTGGGTTTCTGTGTGACATGTGCTCTTCCTTCCTCTTGCTCATGTGTCCCTTGATCCTGGGAACCAGGCACAGGCTCTTCCTTCCCAGGAACGAACTGGCTTCCCCATGGAGTCGGGTCTACAGAACTCAGATTCCAAGTCTCCACTGCAGAGAGCCCGAACACGCTGCCCTTGGCTTCTCCTGTCAATTCTGTGCATAAAGACAGGAGACCGCCATCTGCCATCTGTGCGGTCGACAGCTCTGCATTGAGCCCCTCTGTCCCTGATTGTGAGAACCAGCCTTGCAGGCTCTCAGCTGGTGTTTCTATCACATCAATGGTTTCTGGTGACAAATGTCATGGTTCTTGTTACTGTCAAAGAGGTCCAAAGGAAGCATGCTTGTCGCTGTGCCATGGGGTGTCTCTAGAGCTCCCTGAATGCTCTTAGCATCTACATGAGGAGGAGACTGTGTGTTGTTATGAGAATCTCTTCACCGGGATGCTGTGAATCCCTGGACACTGGAGAACCGACAGCCTTTCCTTTTCTGGGCTCTAGTGTTGGGCTCTGTGGTGGTACCAATCACTGTGTGTCCACATACCCTGGAGACTGCATGACCTTTGGGCCTCCAATCCCCACTATTTCCTTCTCCTCACCTTCCATAGACAAACAGGCACCAAACCACATCTGTTCTGCCTCCCCTGATTCCAGGAACCTTAACATCTTCTTGTCTCAGCCATCTGATAGGACCCTTGCTTTTACACTGTCTGACTTGGTGCCTCCTTCTCCGTCCTGCCAGAAGGGACTCAGGCAAGATCTGACCAACTTGAAGACTTCCTTCAACTGAAGCCCTGCAGAACCCTGAAGATCCCCATCCGATCTGTCTATCTAGGACCAAGTCCAGCCTGTAGCAGACTGCATGCAGCCCTCCCAGTCCTGGTCCCCAGGCCACTTCCTTGCTCCTGACATTGCTGCATCCATACGGAGGAGGAGGCTGTCTTGTGTGTACGGTGACATGTTCTATCCCTTGCCTCCTTCCCGGTCCCCTCCTTCTGGCTGCTAATGCTTTCTGATAATTTTGTACTCAGGCCACTCTCTTCCAGGAATCCACAGCAGCTGGATTTCTGCATACACTCTCAGGCCTTCCTTGTGAGCATCCCCCACTTCCCAGCAGAGAGGATCACAAATAGTGGGACGCCCCTTAGTCCTGGAGTCGGCATGTCTGCGTACCATAAACACTTATTGGGTGAAAGAAGAATGTTAAACGTACATGCCCAGTCCACAGGGGATTGAATACTACACTGCCCTTTACCCATGGGCACCTGCTATAAGGATACACTGAGCGAGGGAAGCCAGACACGAAGACCACACTTCAGAGGGTCCCACACATAAGAAACGCTCAAACTCTATCTAGTTAGACCCCAGTCAGTCTCTGACCCTAGATGAGCCCTGTGCTCTGCTTGGCCAAGGTGGGACCCCTCCTCCCTGCAGGCCTTTGTGAGGCTGCAGGTGCCAGGAAGTCCCTGCTCACCAGGAGAGATGCCTGAAGCAAGTGGTACAGGCTGTTTCAGAGATGCCCAGGTGCTCCTGGGGGCCCCAGGGGGAGTCCAGGATGACGGCTTGTTAGGCAGGTAAGGAAGCCACCTGCCTTGCACAGCCAGAAAAGAATTTGGTCCCAGAAGTACCAGGACTCAGAGTGGAAGAAGCAGCTAATCAGACTGCTGAGTCAGATTAATCTCATATTAAAGTCAAATTCATTGGTTAAGAAGCCCAGCCATGGCACTGTTGGCTCAGGTTGGCCATTGTCCTACCCTTGGGATGGAGATACCCCAGCATGAGCGAAAAGTCTGCAAGGGTGGTGTCAAAACCAACAAAACCAGCAGCAGTGACAGCTGGTGCCCAGGGGCAGAAGTCCAATCTGTGTCCGATTAGAGGACAACACTCTTACCAATGTCACCAGTGTCTTTCCCTCCTTGCCCTCTCTCATGTGTGTGTTACTTTACTTCCTTATAATCACCACCATCACGCTCTTTTCTTCTCCTTTCCCTCCTTCTGGCACCTTAATTCAAATATTCCCCCCTACACCTAGCAATCTAGTCTCTGCACATCAGAGAAAACATACAATATTCATCTTTCAAGTCTGGCTTATTTTGCTTTGCGTGATGACCCGCTCCATCTGTTTTCCTGCTGATGGCACACTATTGGTATTTATGGTTAAATAAAGCTCCATTGTGTATATGGACCACATTTTCTCTATCTAGTCATGTGTCCATGGACACCTTAGGTTCCTTCTTATCTTGGCTGCTATAAACGGTGCCTCAATGAACATGGATGTGCAGGGATGCCTGTAGTAAGAAGACTTAGAAGCCTTCACAGGAGTGCCTAAGGGCGGTGTAGCCACATAATTCTCTTGAAATCAGTTTTTGAGGATCGCACTAATATCTACATTGGCTGCACTGATTTATACTCCGCTAGTACCTCGAGAAGGGTTCCTTTCCTCCAGCAACTCCATCAGCACTTTTGTTTGTAGTTTTTTCCTTCGTTTGCTTGTCTTTTTGAGACAGGGTCTCGCTTTGTAGCTCTGAGTGCTTGGAACTCTCTGTGTAGACCAGGCTGGCCTCCAGCTCACAGAGATCTGCCTGCCTCTGTCTCAAGGCTTGCACCATGATGCCCAGCTCTTGTTCATCTTCTTGGTGAAAGCCACCTTGCACGTGGTATCCAGGCTTCTTAGCACTGCTTGAAGAGGCTGTCTTTTCTCCAGTGTGTGTTTTTAGCTCCTTTGTAAAATGTTAGGTGACTGTAGCTGCATGGGTGTACTTCCAGGTCCTCTTGTCTGGACCATGGCTCTGCATGCCTGCCTGTGCCAGTACCATGCTGTCTTGGCTACTGTGGCTCTATGGTATAGTTTGAAGTTGGCTATTGTGATGCCTCCAGCTCCAGAATTATAGCAATATTCTTTTTGTTCAGGACAATTTTGGGTCTTTGGACTTATTTGTGCTTCTGTGTTGATTTTAGGATTTTTTTTTTCTGTTTGTGTGGACAATGTCAGTGGAATTTTGAGTGGGATTCCACTGACTCTGTAGACTGCTTTTTGGTGATAGGGTTATTTCGCAATATTGATTCTGCATTGGTAGGCTTCTTCTCTTTGCTTTAATTTCTTTCCTTGGCTTGTGGAGTTCCTATTGAGAGCTGTGCTATTTGCAGGTGTGTGTGTGTGTGTGTGTGTGTGTGCGCGCGCGCGCGCGTGCGTGCAGGTGACAAACATAGGTGCACATGTGGAGGCCACAGATTGACACTGGATGCTTTTCCTTTTGAGACAGGGTCTCTTTCTGAGCCTGGAGCTCTCTGGTTTGGCAAGACTAGCTGGCCAGCAGGGCCAATGATCCTCTTATCTCTGTCTCCTACTGCACTTGGCTTTTCCTTTTCCTTCTCCTTTCTTTTCTTAATGTGGGTTCTGGAGCCTTTCACTTTTATCTCAGTGTCTACACCATGGATTCTTACTTGTGATCTCCAGCTCAGGTTCCAGATCCTTGCAAGCTGTGGTCATGCTTTGTTTGGTTTCTTTACTGCTGTTGGAGAGCAGTGTGTCCTGAGCCCTGACCTCCATCCCAGAGAGTCTTTCTTTAGCTTGATCTACTTTGTTGATGGTACTTTTGTGGATTATACTTTTATTTTGATTTTTTTTTGAGGTTTTCATTTCTAAAAGCTGTTTGTGCCCCCCCCCCCAAAGAAACCATTTGTTTTCTTTCTGACTTTCTCATCCAGGCTGCCGACTTTCTCATCCACTTCCCAGCTTCCTTCATCTATTTGTGGTCTTCTTGGAAGTCACTGATGGTTTTTCTTCAGTGTTGTGCATTCTTGGCATTTTAGCCCTTTCAGTCTGTTTGGATTGTTTTTTTCTTCAAAGTATGATTATTTATTTGTTACTCAAAAGACTCATTTTTTGATTGGGCTCAGACTTAGACATAGAAACTTCTCCTAGTGAGGAGAGCCTGCATCTCTTGGCAATCCATTCTGGGCAATTTTCTTTGGCTTCCTTTGTTCTCTTGGCTAAGAGTTTGGCACGTTCTGCAGCCTCCTCCTTGCCTTTCTTTTCTTTTAATTTATTTATTATGTATGCAGTGTTCTGCCTGCAGTATGCCTGCCCACCAGAAGAGGGCACCAGATCTCATTACAGATGGTTGTGAGTCACCATGTGGTTGCTGGGAATTGAACTCAGGAACCCTGGAAAAGCAGCCAGTGCTCTTAACCGCTGAACCATCTCTCCAACTTAACACATTGTTTTGCTTAACACATTGTTTCTTCAGAGCAATATGTCGACATTTGTGTTTCAGGACAGGTGGAGTAACAAGATGCTGAATCTTGGGTGCTTTGGTCCTGGGCTTCTTATCCTCTTTGTTTAGGGCTTTCTAACAACATACTGATGGACATCATCTTATTTGGGAGAGATCAAAAAGCGTTCTGATTCTGCTAGCTCTTTTAGGTCCCACTGGGTGAAGCACAGTAGTAGCTGTCAGTCCAGGAATATCCTTCTCCTCTCTCTCTCTCTCTCTCTCTCTCTCTCTCTCTCTCTCTCTCTCCCTCTCTCTCTGTCTCTGTCTCTCACAATAACCAAGTTGAGAACATTCAGACTGGCATCCTCAACACGTCTGCGAACAGACTTCCGCTTCCTCTCAATTTTTCCTTGCTCTATAACAAGAACGCCCCTCACTCAACAGCTGGCGCACTCTGCCGTGTGTCAAGTTGCCTGGCTTCATGGGAAAGCCCTGTTTGTCCCTCCCACCACTGATTCAGACCACATACCCTTCCACTCGGCAGCTACCTTTGTGGCCATGTGCTTCTAATAGAGCGTACAAAGCTTTCTTTCATTGTCCACGTCAGTGCGTTTCTGACAGCCGGTGGCAGAGCAGGAGATACTCAGCTTCATCTTGACCTTAGCTTGTTTTCCAAGGAGTCTGACCTTTGGAGTGGTTCTGCTACCTTGCATTTCCCAGGTGCTTCTGTTTCTGTGCTGCAGTTTGGGCCTCGGTTGGGATGCAACACTCTTTTGGTTTTATTTGTGGAGTCCTCAGTGCGGAGCCCATGCCTGAGGACTCAGGAGGGAGAGGAGGAGGAGGAAAAAAGAAAGAGGAGGAGGAACATGAGGAGGAGGAGAAAAGAAAGAGGAGGAGGAGGAGGAGGAGAAAAGAAAGAGGAGGAGGAGCAGGAGGAGAAAAGAAAGAGGAGGAGGAAGGAGAAGGAGGAAGAGGAGGATGATTTCAGGGAAGGTGACCAGGCAGAGCCACAGAGCCACAACAGGAGAGGGAAACACAGGTGGGAACTCTGAACAATGAAAGGTCATCAAGTTAGTGTGAAACACTGGGGCACAGACACTCGGGTGTGTGCAGGAGAGGGCAGGGAGGAAAGCAAGAGCTCCAACAGACACACACAGAGGGGAAAAAAATGTTAAGCCTAGTAGAGCAAGAGCCTGGGAAGGCCCCAGAGCTGAACTCCGAGCAGACCTTGGACTTGGCCTAAGGGCAGGGTGGCGGAGGCAAGGCTGGCCACTGGGACACTTATTTGGCTGGAGCCGCCATGGGGTGCTGCAGGGGGATAGAGTGCTTTCCCTTTTATGGGAATCTTTCTCTGTACACATTATGGGCTGTCAGTGGGCTTGTCGTCGCTGCTCTGGGCTGAGGCACCTGCGGGGCAAGGGTGCCATCTCACCCAGGCTTCCCGTTCTGTCTGAAACCTGCACACAGCTTCGGATGCAACAGGTGTTTGAGGCACGGACATAAAAGCAAAACTGGAGGCCTGTTTTCATTTCTACAATACAGATAAAGTTCTCAAGGGCAAAAACCGTTGTGAGACTGGTTTGGCAAACATCTAATTCTGGGGACTTTAAAGAGAGAACACTAGACATTCCCATGACATAATAGGGTCCGGCTTTCCATGCAGTAATGACATAATTGGCAGTTACACGAGCTGCCTTCTCACTGGAGGGTAAAATACAGCGGGAGCGTCTTCTGCCCCCTTGGAATGTATTTCTTTCTTTGATAAAGGGCCTCCAGCTTCACTGGGTAACTCTCCTTTGGCTGCTGTTCTAAGCATCCGATACATCACTTCTTTGGACAAATACTATAGAATTTTCCTCCAGGAAGGTTGAATCTGTCATCTTAATCCCAAGGTCATTTATTTCCCCAGAATCTTTACTTGGATAGGGTCATAGAAGTGCACTGCACACGTAATCACAGCGCTGTGTTTTACTGACGGAAGCTTTCTGGCCATGACCCTGCTGATCTCAGCTCAGCCAAGGGGTTGGAGATTGTTCTGAAGAGAGGGAGGCCTGGCCCAGCCTCTTGTGAGTGTGCTACAAACAGCTCTCTCAGCATCAAGCTGGGAAGACGAAGGCCAGGTGGGTGAGAGGTAAGAACCTGGCTGCTCACATCTGTTGTGAGATATTTGTACACTGTATGAAAATATATTGGTGTAATAAAAAACTGAATGGCCAATAGCTAGGACGAGGTATAGGCAGGACTTCTGGGGACAGAGAGGACTCTGGGAAGAAGAGAAGCAGAAAAGCCAGCCAGAAGAGGAACAAGTCAGACACACAGAATGGGATAGAAGTAAAAGCCATGTGGTAGAACATAGATTAGATTAGTATAAGTGGTTAATTTATGTTATGAGCTAGTTAGAAACAAGCCTAAGCTATAGGTATATCTTTTATAATTAATAAGAAGTCCCTGTGTCATTATTTGGGAAATGGCTGGTGAGGAAGAGAAAGGAGGAGATGGATGAAGGCGCTGGCTCATGGATCTGAATTCTTAGCCTCTTCTACTCCAGTCCAGGGAGGTCACACCTCTTGTCCCTGCACTTTGCATGTCCCCCTGTCTCATGTTATCACTGGTGACTTTAGCAAGCTTGATTTTGCCCAGTGTTTCCAGGTAAGGAGTGTGACCCCCTACAAGCTCCACCCTTACGCTTCTTCAGAGCCACGCCAATGTCATGCAGGACCTGCTTAGGGTACACACTGTCTGCCAATGCCAGACAGCAGGATCTGGTCCCCTGAAGGCACTCACACCACCCTCTGGACCCTCCCGCTGCCTCACAGCAGAACAACCTCACCCCATTAATTCCACAAATGACGTCATCACACACAGCACTGAGCAAAACCTAAAACCCAATGGGAAAGGGCCACACTTACTGGTCTGGACTGAAGGACCTTCCCATCGGACTCTGCTGTCTGCCTGCCTGTGTGCTCCCTGCCCATCACACCGTGATGCCAAGCGCTTACAGGTTTC
Source organism: Onychomys torridus (assembly GCF_903995425.1). NCBI lineage: Eukaryota > Metazoa > Chordata > Mammalia > Rodentia > Cricetidae > Onychomys > Onychomys torridus. The sequence goes on from NC_050465.1 coordinate 5,743,018, forward strand.
ACTGGGTGAACAGGTGCAGCAAGCCATTTACTTTTGATTCTTACGGTGTTGGCTGGCGTGACTAAACTTCATTTGTCCGCCCTACACTCTGCCACCACTTGTGTGTGGCGGGGAGTGTTGTTTCCTCACGGCCACTTCTCAAACAAAGCCCAGGGGCATCCTTCTGACAAAAGTCAAACACAAAATCACCAAAGAAAACCGAGACGACAGATTTGGGTCATGGTGCCATAGTTTCAGGTTTCCTTTTTCAAATGGCTGATTTTGTGTGGGTGGGAAAAGACTCCTCAAACCCTGACAAGCACGAACAGCTCCAGGTCTAATGGAGATAGAACACAACTCTAGTGCAAGGTCAACAGTACCTCCAACATGCTGATTATACATAAAATAATGGGCGGTCACGTGATCTCGGCATACTTTTTCTTCAAGTACAGTTTCCAGGCGTGATCATTCTCAGTCAGCAATGGCCTCTATTTCAGGATCTAAGATCTAGAGATGGGAAGATGCTACCCAGTAAATGTTTCCTGTACCCCAGGACAGTGGCCAGGGTGAGTAGGAGACCTGGAAGCCACCAAGGGGTCATCTCTCCTGCCCCTTCTGCAGTTCGAAAACCATTCTGGATGTATTTTTATTATTTATTTTATGCACATTTGTGTTTTGCCTGCATGTGTCTGTGTGTACCATGTGTGTGCCTGCAGAAGTCAGAAGAGAGCACTGGGTCCCTTAAAACTGGGGTTCTGGATGATTGTGAGAACTATGTGGGTACTGGGAACTAAACCTAGGTCCTCTGCTGGAGCAACAAGAACTCTGCCCTGCTGAGTCATCCCTCTAGTCTCCACCCTTCTTCGGTTTTTGATGAGTCAGGTTTTAAGAAGCCACCCGACAGTCTGTTACATTCTTAGCTCTCTCCTCTCACAGCTGAGGGACAGAAAGCAAGTGTTGTTGTTGTTGTTGATCTTCATAGACTGACACAGTTAGACATTTAAATATGGTCTTCACACTGCTGGGGTTTATCCTTGTCCAAGGCCATTTCTGCCGCTCACTGGTCTTTTCCAAAGGTACCTGTGATGGTTAATCTTTGTTGCCAGTTTAATGGGATTTAGAATCTCCATGGAAACAAACCTTTGGCTGTGACTATGAGAGTCCAGAAAGTTTTAGCAGAGCAGGAGAGATACACTCTGTATGTGGGTAGCATATGGCTGGGGCCCAATTCTTCAATACGGAACTCCTCCTTGGGCCAAGAGACTAGAGGGAAGATTGTGGCCAGTCATGGCTGGATGACACCATCACCCAAGAACTCTTAGAAATGACTGTGCTATTAGGGGCCAAAGACCTTCCCAGCAGCACTCAGTCTGGTCCTGTTCTGTTTCAGTCAAAGCACTTATAACAATTTCTAATGGCATACTGTGTGACTTTTGAAAGAGGGACCAGTTGTAGGATGGGTTGATCTCTCTTGGTTTTGTTCCGGAAGCCAGTATGAGGACCATGACAGCCACAGCAGACAAAGGAGATTACTTTGCTATTGAAGCATGTTTGCAGAGGTGATCACCCATTGGCGGAAAATGTCCTTCTGGCTTTAGTGGTTCCTCACAGAGGTATCCCCTCCCCAAGGTATCCCCTCATGAAGGGGTCTATCATGGAGGTATACACTCACTGAGAAATTCCCCTATGGAGGTATCGCCTCATGAAGGTATCTATCATAGAGGTATCCCCTCACAGAGGCATGCCCCATGGAGGTATCCCCTTCATGTGGATGTATGGTAATGGGAACTCCTTGTCTGAAATCCTCAATGGGTTCCATGACAAACCAAAAACCTACCGAAAAGCATTTTTTTTTAAACAGTGAAACTGTGAGAAGTCACTCTTCATTCTTTAGATCATCCTTTGTGAGGTAGTTTAGAAGTATTTTCTTCTGGCTGTAGCTTCCCATTTCACTTTTAAATCCTGCTTCTCAGGTCGTTCACACTGCAAGAGGTTTTGCATTTGATGGAGTCTAACATGTCGAGTTTGGAAGGGATTCTACCCTGCCACAGTTTCTTGTGTATTCGTGTAGTGTGTGTGTGAATATGCCTGTTTGCATGTGTGTATGGGAGGATGCATATGTACGCATGTGCATGTAAAGGCCTGAGGCTGATGTGGGAATCATCCTGGATTAGTTGTCAATTGAACATAGAACTCATTGATATTAAGTCTCACTAGCCAGCTTGCTCTGGGTCTTTTTGTCTCTGTCTCCTGAAGCTGGACTTACAGGGAGTTTGTCAGGCCCAGCTGGCAATTATGTGGGTTCTGGGGATCTGAACTCTGGTCCTCACACTTGTTTGGTAAGCCATCTCCCTAGCCCTGGGCTCTACTTTAAAATAAAAAAGATTTTTATTTTATGTGCCAGAGTGCTTTCCCTGTATGTATGTATGTGTGTGTGTGTGTATGTATGTGTACCACATGCGTGTCTGGTGCCCATGGAGGTCAAAAGAGGGCATCAGATCCCCTTGAACTGGAGTTACAGATGGTTGTGACATTTTGCAGTTGCTGGCAATTGAACCTGGATCCTCTGGAAGAGCAGTCAGTGTTCAACCACTGAGCCATCGCTTGGCCCCTAGATTCCACTTTTGGCAAATCTGAAAAGCTCTTTTCTTAGACTTGCTCATGAAGCTTCTCCCACAATGTTTTCATCTCAAACTTTTATTTATTTATTTTTTAATGTTCCAAGTGTACAGCGCATTCTGAGCTCACACAGAATGTGAACAGAAGGTGTGAAGTTTAGGGACAGATTGCTTTTCTTGAGTACGAGTTAAAAATATTTTTATATGTTTGGGTGTGCACTTGTGTGTCCATATTTGGTACATGTATGTGAGCATGTGTGTGGAGACTATTGATTAACCTCAAGCGCTCTTTCTTGGGAATGCCAACATGTTTTTAAAGACAGCTCTCTCCTTGCTCTGGAACTTGTCAAATGGCCGGGCTGGCCTGCCTGGGAGCCCAGGGACTCACCTGTCTCCATCTTCCATAATGGGAGTACAAGTTTATGTTACCACACCAGGCCAAAATCCTAACATAACCAATATCTTTCTGAAATTCTTACATGAAAAATTGGAGTTTAGCAGCCCAGATGTGAGTGTGGTTTTTTGACTTTTCTGTTTTCCCTCCTTTAACCCCAAAGTGAAGACGACCGTTCGCGTGAGCTCTGTCTTCTTTCTTCTCTAAAAGCTCACTGCTGTGTCGCTAGACGGACCCAGGAAAGGGGAGAAATGGTCCTGTTTTCATTATTTAATTGTTTTGCCAAGCTTCTGATGAATGGATCAAGTGACCCACAGGGGTTTTATTTTAAAACATTCTTCTTTGTTTATTTGAATTTTTCTGTCAATTGAGAATTTCATACATGTGTATAATGTAGTTTGCACAAATCCATCCCCATTCATGTCTTCTTTTTTCAAATCGACTGGGTCTGCCTGTTCGGCATGGACCACATCCTTGAAGAAAATGGGAATTTTCTTCCCTCCCAGGAAGCCAGCAAGTGCCAACAGTTCCTCAGCTGGGGCGGGGTTGGGGGGGGGGGGGACTTCACAAGCCCCGCCCCAGCGCATGCTGGGTTTGGGCTGGCTTGCTTCTTTGCAGGTCTTAAGTGTACAGTCACAGCCATGGTGAGTTCATGTGTTGTCTGGCAAATACTGTTTCAGTGCAAACATCTGCTTCCCCCGTCTCTCACAGTCTTCCGGCCCCTCTTCCATGGTGATGTTCTTAGGTGCAAACACAGAGTCCCAAAGAGAGTGACTCTGCCCTTTCCTCATCCCACTGACCCAGGCGATGGGAGCCCCAGACACCAAGTCACCGATGATGTCACCCACAAGTCCAGTGCTCAGATCCCTGCTTTCCACTCACGTGGCCTTTTCTTCCCAGTGATGATTGTTTGAGACTGTCTCCTGGACCTGCAGCGTGTCCGGCTTTCTGCTTGTGTGATATTTTGGAAAGAGCATACTTTTTACTAATAGATCTTAGTTAAAAAGGTAATTGATCATTTTTAAGATGAAGTCTCTCCACGGTTTGGGAAGAACGAGCCCACTGAGTGCCGCACCATTCTTTAGACAGGGGTGACTGTGTCCGAGTGATATAAGGAAGCTGAACACCCGCAAGCATGCCATGTGCACGCTTTTATTTCTCTCTCCTCTCGACAGATGTGACCATCTGCTTCAAGCTTCCTCCACACCACCGTGGTTTCCCTGCTAAGATGGACTGTAACTGGAGTTGTGAGTTACAATAACCCTTTTCTTACCTAAGTTGCTTTCCTCCTCCCCCAGGGTGTTTCATCATACCAAGAGAGATAAAGACTAGGAGAGTATGTAATTAAAATAAATAGGGCAGGGCTACTATCTTTCCCCCCAGCTGTCTCCTGGGGTAAATGTTAGCTGCTTACACTTTATTGGTGATTTCTGAAGGTGCTGTTGAGGCACACCCTCTGTGTCAGCGTTTCTGATGAATTCAAAGGGGTACATTTGGGCTAGCACTTCATAGTGGCTCCTAGGTTTGCCAAGCCGCTTGCCTTGAGGAAAGACAAGTGTGATGGTTCATTTTGGGGAGCAATTATGTAAATTATGTAAACTGAGTTGTTCGCACTGACAGTTATCCTGGTAGGTATTTATAAAACGTAGAAAAGATTGTGACCAGATGCTATCAACCTAAAACACGGTGAAATCTGAAGCTAGTGAGGGCAACCCCCAGTAGACTGGAGGTTACCCCTTGCCAGAGAGCCCAGCCAGAGGAAGACAGAGTCAGACTTCTAAAGCTCTCCCGCACTCCTTACCTTTACAACTTTCTCTTTCAGGTTGCTTTTCTTCTCCTTCGATTTTTTGCCTTTTTTGGGCTTACTCTCCTTCTCCTCTTTTTTCTTTTTCTTTTTGAGTTTTTCTTCTTCCTCTTGGTTGGCTAGGATATCCTCAATAACCTATGGAAAAGACCAAAACAATCACAGTACCTCACAGGAGGAGGACCGTTTCCCCGTCCTGTTGGGCTCCATCCCTGCTGGATGAGGCTAGTTAGCTAGGTATCCCGAGGAGGGGTAGATGGAGGTCAGACACCTACTCCATATCTCCACACCTTTCAGGGGTTGTGTTGACACTAGAAGAGACCATGCTTTCCCCAGCCAGTCAGTGGCAGCAGGACATGTCTGTCCTGTCCCATTTTAAACCCAAGTAATTCAACCTGAGGACTGCTCTGTTTTCTACCCAGATGATGAGTGTGTGTATGTGTATACATGTATGCATTCATAGGGAAGCTGGAGCTTTTCAGCCTTTGCCCACCTCAATGGGCTCCTAATAAATAATGTTTTAATACCTAGCAGAGATGGTTTCTCTGCTCTCCCCACAGGTCACTTTTGCTCAAGACTTGACTGGGTATCCTCAGCTATCTGAAGCTTAGTGTGCTCACCCTCACCCCCTCTCCATCAAAGGCTCCAACAAATAATAATACATGAGGATTATTTTTTGGATCAGTTACATCTATAGATCAATATTTAGCAGAATTGGGGGTTTGTGACGCTGATCATCCCAACCCAAGGGCAGTGCCCACACTGTGGTCTTGCCTGGAACTCTCACGGCACACATCATTGCTGAGTTTACCACAGGCAGTGCATCTTTATGGTGGCGTTGGTGCTGTGAATGGATGGCTCCTGTGATGTTTCCTTTCCACCAGCCTTTGCACACACAGACCCACTGCTCTGCTCACTAATAGTGTAAGGCTCCTGTCCCAGCCCTCACAGTATCCAGTTCTTCAGCTTATTCTTTGTTTTTTCCATTAGATACACCTGCAGTACATGATCCTTTGCCTGTCCCCATGTCTGTGCCTTGCCCTTTGCCTTGTCTGAGAGTGCACAATAGTTCATATAGAACAATGCTAAATAAAGGTTGTGTAACGGCCATTCCTGTGTGTTTCTGCCGTTCGTGGAACTGTTTCTCATGAATTTAATTAGGCATGACATTGGGTTTCAAACCAAGATGGAAATTGGTTGTTGTGTTAAAGAAGGGTAGCTATATTTCATTTTATTGGATTCAATTTTTATCATGCATGCATATAATGTGTTTTGATTAAGTCCACCCCCATTGTTACCTCCTCCAATGCTTCCCCTATCCCCTCTACCATTCTTTCCTCCCAGCTTCATGTGCTTGCTCTTGAAAACAAACAAGCAAACAGACGGACAGACATCAGACAAACAGACACTGAGGAGTCCTCTGGGTGTTTCCTGTATGTGCACTGGTGATGTATTTGTAACCTTCTCAGAGACCACATCACTGAGGAAAAACTAGCTCTCCTTCCTCAGCAGCCACCAAGTGCAGGTAGCTCCTGAGTTAGGAATGCCATTTCATAAGCCCCTCCCTCCCTGGTCCATACTGGGTTTTGGCTGGTTTGATCTTGTTCAGGTCTTGTGTGTGTGTGCTGTCATGGCTGCTCTGGTTTGCTGCCATGACCAACAGATGATGTTTCTCTGTGGACATCCACTTCCTCTGGCTCTTAGAATTTTTCCACCTCTTCTTCCACAATGGTCCTGGGCAGTTTATTACTCTGTCCATTTAGGAAAATAATAGTAGTAGGTTCTCTCTGTGGCCTATGACCCACCCAGCCATGGGTTTAGGGCCCAGGCACAAATTCTGTCTCGTGGAAGGCTTTCGATCCAATCAGAAGTATTTGGTTACTTCCAGTACTTCATGTCCACCTCTGCACCAGTGGGCATGTCTTGCGGGGTCTGTCAGTACTGAAGTTCCTGAGGTTTGCAGCTGGGTAGTTAAGATGGTCGAATACTTTTCTCCCTTAGTATTGTAAATAGAACCTTCTGGCACTATGTGATCTAGCCAGTAAGGACGTGGCAGCTTGATTTCTCCATGGCCTGTGCCTCAAGTGTGTAGTATCCACAGGAAGAGGGTCTTACAGTCAAGTCCTGGAGGGTAACCAAATGCAACAGAAACGGCTTGTAATGTTTGGGGTGTCTTGGGGACCCCAACTGAGTCTTGGGGACCCCACTGACCAACAACTCAGAAGAAGTTTTTATTTTTTAGTACCAGGGAGAGATGCTGAGTTTGGAAATGACCCTTCCATGTCCATGTGATGAGTCCATGCTCTTTCCTTTGGTCCACTTCCCATGATGCAGTGCATTCGCACATACCTTAAACTCAAAGTGTTGCTGCATTATGAAATAACTGCCGCTTTATCACCATGGTTTCCCTCTTCAGTGTGATGCTGGTTTTAGTGAGCCAGTATTCCACCCTCCCCCACGGTGCTGGGAATTGAACTCCACAGTGCTGGGCTTGATGCGTGCTCTCTCATCTGATCACACAGGGTCCAGGCAGGAAGCTTGAGCCCGATCTCCAGACTGGCGGGCTCAGGCTCCAGATGCAGCTTTTGGTGGAATGTGGCTGGAATCGAGGCTCTGTTCTCACCCTCCATCATCTGTCGTTTAATGTCAAGCTGCCCTGTGGTCCCCTTTGCTTTATCGGAATGCATTAACCAGGCGCCCCGAGGTTTGTTTTTAGTTCGACTAGAGTCAGCTCCTCCTTTTCATGTTTCTTGTGGACAACTGAGACATTCCACCAACATTCTTAATCCCGTAATCACTGCTCTCTAAACTACAGGGAAGCACGTTTGGCTGCTTGCCCTGGTCTGACTTTCAAGACCCTGCTTGTTCCTGAAGACTTAGCTGCAGGGCAAGACCTGCGCGCGCACACACACACACACACACACACACACACACACACACACACACGAAGAAAGAAAGAAAAGAAACAACACAGAGTTAAAGGAAAAAACACAGTTAAAGTGATGGTCCCTCGGGGCAACGCCTGCTGAACTGCCGAGTAGCAATGCTGGTATTGCATGCTTACAGTATTCTGGGGGAGGGCCAGAGTGTGGTCTGGAGGGATGAGAATGATGCTGGCCTCTGCATGAACATGTCAGGTTTAAGAGGAACCCTGTACCTGACCCCATAGGCCACAGGGAGCATGGTGGGCAGTCTGGCTTAGGGGCTGGTGTGAGGTCTCCGACCCTGACCTGAAGAGTGGGTACTCCACTGCATGGTGCTCCAGGTACTTAGCTCTTCATAAGAATACTGGAGGGGTAGGGGACTGGAGCGATGGCTCAGCAGTTAAGAGGACTAGTTGTTTTGTTGAGGACCCGGGTTCAGTTCCCCCCACATGGTGGCTCACAAACACCAGTTACTTCAGCTCCAGGGGATCCAATGCCCTCTTCTGACCTCCACAGGGGCCAGGCACACAAGGTGTATTTTTATATACATATATGCAGACACAACGTTCATATACATAAAATAATATAGAGATTAACAACAACACAAAAAACCCAAACCAACCAACCAACCAAAAAACCCCAAACACTAGAAGGCTGGCTGCCCAGCTGGAAGGGTGCCTGCCCAGCATGCATTAAGCCCTAGCCCTGGCTTCTGTCTTTAACACCACACACATGCTTGTGGTGGTACACACCAGTAAGCCCAGTACTTAGGGACTAGAGTCAGGAGAATCTGAAGTTCAAGGATATCCTTGAGTTTGAGGCTAGCCTGGGCTATGGAGACTATTTCAAAACTCTCATCTATCTCTCTCTCTCTCTCTCTCTCTCTCTCTCTCTCTCTCTCTCTCTCTCTCTCTCTCGTGTTCTTCATCCATGCTATATACAAGGCAGACATGACCAACTTTTACACTCACCCATAGCAGGGGTAATGAGGTATTGGTACTCAAGGCAGATCCGCACAGCCTCATCACTTACATACCATCATGGCTGCCTTCCAGCTATCACGCTATAGTGCTTAGCTGTGGCAGGGGTGTCCACACCCAGCCTGGGTCCTTTCTATTTGCCCTATTGCCTGACATTTTTAACTTTTGGCAACTTGCCTTGTTATTTTCTTTAGTATAAATCTTCAAATGGTGTCCCTCAGGCAGAGAGCATCCATACTGAAATTCTAGATGGTAACTTGGTCCATGGCCCTTAAAAAAATGCCATGCTAACGAATTCACCAGCCATAGTGTTTGAGAGTGACATTCTCCTACAGGCACACCAAGCTTTTTTCCTAACTTAAAATTTTTATTAGTTGTGTGGATAAAGAGACAGAGCTAAACTGTTTTACAGTGAAAGGTCAGTGCCAGTAATTAAAACTTTTTTTCTTAAAAAAAAGTTCATATTTTTGATGTCTTTTTTTATGGAGATGATGACTTATTATTTTCTAAGGACTCTTTAAATATGAACAAACCTTCCATCAGAGATGCCGCAAGCCTTTTCCTTAGGTTTTTCATGACTCTAATTTCTCTTACAGTGTTATTTTTCAACTGCTTGAGTTTTACATACTCAGTTATATCAGTCTGTTTTCTATATGATTTCTGCCTATGGCAACATGCTTCCAAAGTTATCCCCCACCCTTCTGATTATTAAATATTCTAGCAATGTCTTCTCCCCATTTGTGGTTTAACATTTTTACATGTAAATATTCAATGCAAAAGGAATTTATTTTGCAAGTCAAGCAAGGCTCAGGATGTGCTGAATCCTGCCACAGAGAGAGCCTGGCCATCCCTCAAGCTGCCGGTCCACCCCCACTTAGAAAGGAACCATCAGGATGACTGCCTGGCCATCCCTCAACCTGCCAGTCCATTCCCCCTACTTTGAAAGGAACCATCAGGATGACTGACTTCTAATTTGTGTCTGAATCGGCTTCTGAACACAGTATTCTAGAGTTGGCCTCTGTGGTTTGAATTTCAGAACCACAGTTTATTAGCTGTGAGTCTGCCCGGGTTGCTTGATGGTCACAGGATTCGTTTGCACGTGCTGTGCACAGCAGCTGGCACAGAACGTTTCCTCATGTGTGAATATGCCAGTATTGTGGCTGTCACCTGCCTGCTCTTTCTGTGATTTGGTGGCATCACCTCCATTACGGATTCTCTTAAAAAAAAAAAACCTTTTTTTTTTTTTTTTTTTTTAAGATTTCCATGTGTTCTTGCATAAAAACTTGAAAATGTGTTAATCAATATAAAAATGACTTTGGTTTTGATTGAAATTGCACAAAGGGTGGGGATTAATGGACAAAGTATGCTTCTCTTCTACTGAGTCATCAGGGAAATGATCCAGCAATCTCTTTGTCTGACTAAGGCTGCTCTCAACTCCCCAGTAAAGTTTTACCCATGTGATTCTGGACAACTGGGTATCTGCCAATGATTTCATGTTGAGATCACTGCATTTTCTAGGAAGATAACCTATAATGTGAAATAATAAAATATTACTTCAAATATTTATAACTCTGCTGTTTTAAATCTTATTGTATTTGTTAGAATCGCCAAGGAAATATTAACTAATAGATCTGAGAAAAGTTACTTTAGAGCAAAGGAGAGCAGCCTGAGAGAGATGTGGAGATCAAAAAAGAACAGCCTGAGATGTGGGCAGACAAGAGAGAGCAGCCTGAGATGTGGGCAGACAGGAGAGAGCAGCCTGGGATGTGGGCAGACAGGAGAGAGCAGCCTGAGATGTGGGCAGACAGGAGAGAGCATCCTGAGATGTGGGCAGACAGGAGAGAGCAGCCTGGGATGTGGAAGATGGGAAAGTGAACTGCAGGCGTCACGGGCCTGATGCTGGGGATGGAAGAGGGATGGGGAGGTACCAGGAACCAGGACTCAGACTGTTAAGACCTGACAAGAAAATGGCTTGATGTGTCATCACAGCTTTTCCAAATCTGGACAGGAGAAAGAATGAATTGATCATGAAGCAAGTCAGAAAGGATACGTGAGATGATATTCACCCTGGGATATGTAAGTAACCATAAGAAAATAATGGAGACGTAACACACTGTAAATCCATTCATGTTCAAGTCTAAGGGAATGTGACTATGGTATGACCACTTCATACTTTTCATATATTCCTTTACCTGCTCTGGGGTCTTGTTGGAAAATATGATGGCTGAGCCTCCTTCTTCTACATTGGGATAGTCTGGAAATGTACCCGTTAAATTCCTGCAGAGAGAAAGAATGTGAGTTGAAAGAGAAGCGAGATGAATCTCTTTGGTAATGCCCCACTTCCCAACATTAATGTGCACTAGTATCAGTAAGTGACGGCTCTTCAGGGTGAGGACCCCTGTGCTCAGGGCTGGGCAGGGTCCCTGAGTAGCAGAGGAAAAAGGACAAGCAGCCTGAGGTTTCCTGCTTCTGGGGACATGTTAGTCTGAGGTGGACATTGCTCTCTCAGACGGATTCTATTTTTCTTCCTCTGCCTTTTTTTCCCTTTTAATATTAAAATTCTTTGTGGTTTAGTTTCAACAAAGATAGAAGCACAAACCATTTCTTCCTGTTTGAAATGTAGGGTAAACACAGGACTTTGAAACTAAACAGAAGGGTGGAGATGAACAAACGGCATGTCCAGCAAGTGTCTGAAACATTCACATATGCTTTAGGAAGTCTGGGCCCCCCTGTTTGATAGGGTCCAACAAGTATTTCTTTCTGCAACCACAGAGAAAGAAGGTGGTGGAATTTACCGTGGAGAATTACCAAAGGAGGATGTGGTCATTATTTATAAGAGAAACTGACTCTGACATAAGAGCTACACTTACTCCATGTGTAGAAAAAATACACCAGCTGCTAGATTAGAGCCTTTCATTCCCAGAAGTAGAAAGCCCAAGTCTTGGAGGTGGTGGCCATGTTTAACTGCTTCTCAAACTCAAGGTTCTCTTTTCATGCTTAATGATTTTTGAGGACCTCTAAGGGTTTCTGTTTATATGAACTGCACAACTGATATTTATTCTGCTAGACATTAAAACTCAGAAAATTCTAAAATATGTATATTTTAGTTCACTTTAAAACAATAAACCTAAGCTGGGCTATGGTGGCACATGCCTTTAATCTCAGCACTTGGGAGGCAGAGGCAGGTGGGTCTCTATGAGTTCAAGGCCACCCTGGGCTATAGAGTGAGTTTCAGGAAAGGCTCCAAAGCTATACAGAGACACCATGTCTCAAAAAACCTTAATAATAATAATAATAATAATAATAATAATAATAATAATAATAATAAACCTATTATCAGAGGAAGAAATTAATCACTAATTCTATCCATATCTGAACACTTTGAGCTACAAAAACCAGTTGCCTAGCAAGGCAAGCCCATGGCTACAATAGTGGCACATATGTCATGGGAGTAACCTACCACATTCTGACTGGATTTAAGGCCAGCATCACAAGCTGAAACTCCTACCTGGCACTATTTTTTAGGCCAAGAACCTACAGCTAGCCAGGTCATAGGCCCTAGGGAAGAACTTACTACTATTATCCTGCTTAGTGGAAATAATAGTGAACCAATTCCTAATGGGTTGTCACTATACCCATAGATTAACACATTTCTCAACTATCATCAGAGAAGCTACTATTTGTAGTAGATGATGATCAAGCTGGCTAGTTTTCTGTCATCTTGACAAAAGTTAGAGTCATAAGAGAGGGGGGAACACCAATTGAGGAAATGTCTCTGTAAGATCAGGCTGTGGGCAGACCTGTAGGGGATTTTCTTAATTAGAGATTGATCAGAGAAGGCCCAGCCTGCATTGTATAAAAAAAAAAAAACCCACAAAAAACAAAAAACAAAAACAAACAAACAAACAAACAAAAAACCATGGTAAACAAGCCATGGTGAGCAAGCCAATAAGCAGCATCTCACCATGGCCTCTGTATCAGCTCCTGCCACCAGGTTCTCGCCCTGTTTGAGTTCCTGTCCTGACTTCCTTCAGTGATGGACTATGATAGGAAACATAAACCAAATTAACCCCATTTCTCCCAACTTGCTTTTGGTTATGGTGTTTCATCACAGCAATAGTAACCTTAATTAGGACAGCGATGACACAGAGATCCACACCGGGCCTAAATGAAGACATTAAGAGACTGCAGAATGTTCATCCCTAATCAGCACATTTATATCCTCCCAAGGTTCAGGAATCACTGTGGAAGAGGGGGCTGAGAGAGGGTAAGATCTAGATGTAGCAGCTGACTTCCAGGGAACAGCATCTTCTGGACACGATGGAACAGCTGCATTTACAGACTTTCAGTGATTATGACAGTATGCACAAGACCCTGCGCAAGCTCAAGCCAACCCAAACCCTAACATTGAGAGGGGACGTGGTCATGAAGACCACCCCTAGCCAAGGAGCTACTGGCAATAATAACTACTGGAAAAGGCAGAGTCAGATTTAAGAGTGTAGCCCCTGGTAGGTTGGCTATGCTCCAATAGAAGGCCACACATCCAGGGATACATGAGCAGCACAAAAGGCCTCGAGGCCAGCCTGGGCTATAGAGCGAGTTCCAGGAAAGGCTCCAAAGCTATCGACAAAGTCAGGTGGGTAGGGAAGGGGGCATAGACCTTGGAAGAGTTGGGGAGGGTGTGGATATGATCAAAACACACTGTACAAAATTCCCAAACACTAAAACTAAAAAGCAACAAACAAACAGACAAGAAACAAGCGATCATATATTTGCATAGATACAATTTTATGAGCAATAAGTAGTTTCCAAAGTCATAGACTGTTCAAGTCTATTAGAGTCTGGTTTAATGGAAGCTGGCTGGATGTGCCGCTCTGCTTCCATGCTCCAATATGCTGCACTATGTTGTGCTAAATTCAGGAAGGAAATCTGGCCTCAAGAATGGCAGCTGAATGAGTATAGTTGCCTGGAGCTGCTTGCTGTAAGGAATCAACCATCACAACGAACTTCCTCCTGTCACTCCCTCACTGGTCTGATGGACCTATGGGGTGCCCTGGGAATGTCAGGCCTTTGCTCACTTAGAAGATGATCGTCCACTGTCTTCTTCAAGGCATTTTATTGCATGGTGAGATTCGATATGGATCATTAATTTGACAGAATCTAGAATCTCCTAAGAGACAAGACTCTGGGTTGTTTTCCAGTTTCTAGGCTAGCCTAACTGAGTGGGAACACCCACTCTAGATGTCGTTGGTACCATCCCAGAGGCTGTGACCCCAGACTGGATAAAAAGGAAAAGTGACAACACCTGGGAGGCAGAGGAAGGCAGGTCTCCGTGAATTCAAGGCCAGCCTTGTCTGTACAGTAAGACCTTGCCTCAAGGAGAGAGATTACAGACTGAGCAAGCTGCATTTATGTTTTCAGAAACACATGTATGCATGCACATGCACACATACACACACACACACGCACACGCACACGCACACGCACACGCACACGCACACGCACACGCGCACATGCGCATACACTACCACCACTGTCAACAACAACAATAACAATTAATGCAAAATGAGGCCATGAATTTAAAAGAGAGCGAGCAAGGAGGGATGTATGAGAAGGTTTGGAGAGAGGAAAGGGAAGGGAGAAATGATCTAACTATTATCTCAAAAAAGTAAAGAAAAAAGTAGAGAGAGAAAGTACCAGCATTCATTTATTTCTGCTTCCCAACTGCAGATGCAGTGTGACTAGCTGCCTCATGCTCCCCCTCCCTGACTGCCCTGCCACCTTAGCCTGCACCCTCAAACTGTGAGTCAAAGCAACCCCTTTTCTTTGTAAGTTGCTTTTTTTTCTGGTATTTTGTCACAATAGGAAAAGCAGGGCAATGCCAAGGACACCATTCATCAATACTGGGAAGTCTGAGACCCGGAAGCTTTCAGACTCAGAAGGCCCACAGATTCACTTCTCAATCCCTGTCACTCAATAGTTGCATTTGGAATGGAGGTTTGAACAGTCTTCCCACCACACCCACTAACAAGACTTCTGCAGCTACCTCCACAAGTGACACCATCATATGACTCTCTCCTTGGATTGCTGAACTTGAATTTTTTAGGGGTCATGACAAATTTAGTCTCTCTCTCTCCCTCTCCCTCTCCCTCTCCCTCTCCCTCTCCCTCTCCCTCTCCCTCTCTCTCTCTCTCTCTCTCTCTCACACACACACACACACACACACACACACACACACACACACAGAGGCATTAGCCCTCCTGTAGCTGGAGTTACAGGAGGTTGTGAGCCACCTGAGGTGGGTGCTGGGAATTGAACTCAGGTCCTTTGGAAGAGCAATACATGCTCTTAACCTTAACGACTGAGCCATCTCTCCAGCCTCATGACTTATATTTCCCCCTAAAAAACCCAAATTCACATGATTCATTTTGCACGTTACTTCTTAATTTTAGAATGTATCAATTTCACAGCAAGAGTTAATACTAGTATTAACTATTTAATACTAGTTAATTTTAGTATTAAAATTCCACAGTAATTTTTATAAAATAATATTAAAGATATTCATCTTAATGATGGTACTTTATGTCTTGTAATTTATATTCTGTGTGTCCCTGAGCATTCCAGGCTTTGGGATAAGCTCCCACAGGTGTGAGAGATGCAGAGTTGGGGTGCTAATGGTCTTTAAGATGGAACAGCGAATATTATTTAGGTTACTATGGTAATTTTGGCATTGTTTATGGGGCTTGACAGCTGTGACTGCAGGGGATGCCCTTCTGGATCCTCCCAGAAGGAACTGAAGACCCCAAATTATACAGTGTCAGGACCCCAAATTATATAGTGTCAGCACCAAGATGCTTTTGATTAACAGTGGAACACAAAGTATCTGTCTTGGGGACTCATGCCTCTGCCCACCTCCCCCCCACCGTGGCACACTCTCCCCATGGTCTTGGATCCTATGGATGGTGCACACCTGGACACCGGGACACACACAGTTCCACTACCCATGGGACTGAGAATCAACAGGCGTGTACCTGAAATACTTAACTGTGCTTCACATGAGAGCACTGAGTGTGGGACCTTTTCAGTGATGGACACTTGCATCTTTACAAGCTCCTAATAGCCAGGTACCCCACCCACCAGTGAGCCACCACCTTCCTGTCACCTCCTTCAGACATGCTTCTGTCCCTAAGGGCTTGGCTTTGTTTTGTAGTCTCTGGTTTTCTCAGGGGCCACTCTTCTCGAGGTTCCTTCTCCCTCAGTCGTCCATACTTCCTCTGCTCCCTCCCTTCCCCCTTTCCCTCCTCATCTGCCAGCCGTGAATCCTACAGCCCCTCCTTCAGCATGCTCACTGTTCTTAGCTCTCACCTCATGAACTCAGCTGGGAGAACTGTCCACACGCACCACCCCATTAAGAGAGCTCTCACAGGTGTGGAGTGTCGAACTGTGACCCTGACTCTGCCGAGGCTGCTTACATTGAAACTCTAACCTCAGCACCTCAGATATGGCCTTGTTGGAAAGGAGATCCTTGCAGCTGTGCTTGGTTAAGACAAGGCTCCACCTCACGGTCCCCAGAAAGAACCAACCTGCTGACACCCTGGGCTTCCTGCCCAGAACCCAGACAATGCATTCCTGCTGCTCGGCCACCCAGACTTAGGACATAATTATGGCAGCTGGGACCCAGCATCCTAGTATACAGCTTATGGGCTAGCATGGGGTTGCTGTTTTCTAAAGGGCATTCCATCATGATGCTCTGTCTTAGGGTTTTTATTGCTGTGATTAAACACCAGGATTGTCTGCAACTTGAGGAGAAAAGAATTTATTTTATATTATGGTTCCATATCATGGTCCATCACTGAGGTAAGTCAGGGCAGGACCTTGACCAGAGTAGGAGCCGGGAGGCAGGAGCTGATGCAGAGGCCATGGAGGAGTGTTACTTACTTACTTGCTCCTCATGGCTTGCTTAGTCTGATTTCTTACAACAGCCAGGACCACCAGCCCAGGGATGGCGCCACTCACAGTGATCTGGGCCCTTCCACAATAATCATCAATCAAGAAAATGTACCACAGGTTTGCCCACTGGCCAATCTGGTGGAATATTTTCTAAATTGAAGTTCCCTCTTCCCAAATGACTCTGGCTTGTGTGAAGTTGACATAAAACTAGCCAGCACCTGGTTTTTAGCAGTTGGAAGGCAGAGCCTTATTTCTGGAAAGGTTCTCTTGCCTCAGTTTCCAGTGTTCCCCGCCCCCACCAGGGGGGGTCTTCCTCTCTTACTGAGTACCTTCTTTCCTCCATAGAGACAGCTGGTCACATACAGGATGGGCACAGTTCCTGTCCCCTTCTTGGCAGGGATGCTCTGTGGGTTCTCCTTTCTCCTACTGATCTCTGCAACCCAATCCTCTCTGTTGGGTCCTTTCCCCACCCTCATCTATGTGGGTCTGTGTGGGCATATGCTATGTGTGGGTGCTGCAGAAGGCGGAGGTCTTAGGTCTCTTGTAGCTGGAGTTACAGGAGGTTGTGAGCCACCTGAGGTGGGTGCTGGGAATTGAACTCAGGCCCTTTGGAAGAACAATACATGATCCTAACCTTAATGGCTGAGCCATCTCTCCAGCCTTGTAACTTACATTTTTTTCCCCCAAATTCACATGACTCCATTTTGCCTCAGTTTCCAGTGTTCTGTATCCACCCCTTACTGTGAGCTCAGGGCTCAATCTCAGGGCTCCCCATTCTCTGTCTGTCCACCCTCACAGCCTGTGGTCTCACCCAGTTCACAGCTTGACTCACCTCCCACATGCTCAGCTCCTTTTTGGCATCTCCAGTTTTTGCTTCGCCCTGGCTTCACTTTTCCCTGGTTCTCACCTCTCCCTGGTACTGACCCAATCTAGCTGCCCACCCAACACCAGGGAACATATAAGTTCTGAGATGTGTCTGCAGCCTAAGCCTTCTTGCCATCCTGACCCCCAAACTCCTCCTCCTACTGAAGAGAATGGACACCTTGCTTCAGTCATCCCAGGGAGTGCTCCAAGGAGCACGGCCCGGAGTCATCCTCAGCTGTCTCTTTTCCGATGGTTCCACCTTCCCAGCATGTGTTGAGGGTGACTGGTCCACACCACTGCACTAGACCCACGACAGTCACCAAGCGCTTGCTTACACCAGGAGCTGGCCTCTTCTTGCTGCTCTGTGGCCAGCGGGGTAGGTGGCAGGTGAGTGACCCCTTTAAAACATGAGTCATAGTGCATCACTTTTTCGCTCAAAGCTCACCAATTCTTTCCAAATTTTTGCCCATATCATTAGGTTAAGCTTTGTTTCAGCTATCTTGGGACAATTGATCCCAGCGCCCCTTTTATTCTTTTTGGTTTTTTGAGACAGGGTTTCTCTGTGTAGCTTTGCGCCTTTCCTGGATCTCGCTCGGTAGACCAGGCTGGCCTCGAACTCACAAAGATCCGCCTGCCTCTGCCTTCTGAGTGCTGGGATTAAAGGCGTGCGCCACCACCGCCCGGCAACAAGCCAGGTGGTGGTGCACGCTTTTTTTTTTTTTTTTTTTTTTTTGAGCTGAGCTGAGGATCGAACCCAGGACCTTGCGCTTACTAGGCAAGCGCTCTACCACTGAGCTAAATCCCCTTTTATTCTTAAGGGGCCTTAAGCTGTCCTAGTTTGGGACTTAAGTTAGCTTGTTTCTCCAATGACCCTGGCCCCACATGATGCTGCACTCACCCTCCCTCGCTCTGTCTCCTATACCGCTTCCTGCGTGTCCAGCTCTGGTGGATCTGGCTACCTTCTGATTCCTTCCTTCATTTCCCATCTTCTCAAGGGTCATAGTATCAGACAGCCCTGCCTAATCACACCATACGGCACAAGCTGACCAAATAGAATAATTTCTCTCTCATTGTATGATGAAAGATCGGGTAGAGGCACCTATCTGTGGAACTGTGTGAGGGTGATACCCTGGCTCTGTCTCTCTCTGCAGTCTGGAAAACAGTTTAATAAAGGCAAGAACCTGTTCTGTTTAAAATGAACTTTGAGGCAGAATTTTCTGTACAGCCCCGAGATGTTCAATATGCTGAGATTATGCATAATTGTTAAAATTACAGCTTTCCCTCAGCTATGATTCTAAAGCCTTGATTATCTTTAAACCTGCACCGTCTTGCTGACACACAGCGGGTAGCGAGCTAGAATGCCATTCCAGAATTCTGTCTCCTCCCCGCCTGCCCACCCTTTTCCATTCACGCTGAAATTGCTGCGCAGGCATGGTCAGAGGAAGGCTCTCCAAGTAGGCATCAGAACCCCAGGGGGACAACAGACACAGAAAGCTTCGTGGTGAATAGCCAGGGCCACCTGCTTGGGACCTACCAGCTCACCCGTGTCTACAGAACAAAGCGGGGTGGGGGTGGAGAGGGTGAGAGGGTGTGAGGGAGAGGGAGAGAGAATTAGGGAGGTGAAGGGGAGGAGGAAGCTAACAGGGCAGAAAGCTTGCCACAGGTGCTGTCTTGGTGAAGCAAATCTACAGAAGTCGTGAACCATTTGTTGACACTGCAAGCAGACACTAGCGTATTTTATTAGAAATGATGTTTTCTTTAGCAAACTTTGAGGGGTACTTATGTATTGCATGTACATGTTCACATGTGTGCATGTGTGTACTCATGCATGTGGAGGCTGGAGGACAACCTTAGTTGTTGTTAGAGGGTCTCCCACTGGCCTGGACCTCACTGAGTAGGGTGGCTGGCCAGTAAGTCCCAGCAAATCTCCTGTCTACCTTTCCCATTGGCTTGTCTGTTACACGGGTTCTGGGGGTCAAACTCAGGTTCTTGAGCTCACAAGGGGCAAATAACTTTACTAAGTGAATTATCTCCTCAGCCCATGATATTTAATTTTTTATCAAGACAAATATTAATTTCCAAAAAGAAAACTTTTAGTTATTCCTGAACATGTTTCCTGAAATGTACTGGGAAAACAAAAACACCGAAATTTAGAGATGATTTAGTATTTTTAACAGAATGAATGTCACCTCCCCATCACTAGGTGATAAATCACCCCTAGAATGTTGAGAGACAAAAACCCAGAGAGCAAGCGTGCCAGCCTTGGGGAGCCTGGAGTGTCCATCCGTGCTGGAGGCCACCAGACTCTAGCTTTGTGAGCTGCGCTGCCCTGGCGCTCCACCGGGGTGGGGAAAGCTCTAGATAGCAGCTCTTGACATTCCCTTTTCTTCTCCTGGGATCAATCACAGGCTTGACTCTGAATGCTTTCATCCCAACTTCTCCAACCCCACTCCTCCTCCACTGTGGCCTTAGGACTTGGCTTTTATCCCTGTCTTAGTGCTCTCAGATGTGGTAGTGTCGTCTGGAGCCCACCTTGGTCTCAGACAAGAACCCCTGGCCAGACGCCATGGAGCCCACCCAGTACTGCCTCCAGTTCAGCTAGGTCTGTCAGCGGCTTTCTTCCCACAGGGAATTTTCTACCTTCTTTGTGAAGCATTTACCTGGTTTCTGAGAGACTCAGACAATAAATATTGTTGCCCCGTCCTTCTGTGCATTAAAGACCACACTCCTGTACCTCTCAGCTCTGAGGCAGAGGTTACACTGGACTCCCGTGGGGAGGCAGCAGCCAGCCTTTCCTGCCCTGCCCTAACCCACCCAACCCACCTCAGCCACTTTAGGTTACAGCCTGTGGGCATCTAGGCTAACAACAGCCTGTTCCTCAACATCGGATGCTCTGAGTGCAAGGAACACTTTGCCGGAGTTAAGTTCTCACGGTTTTAAGCAGAGGGAACAGAGCTGTGCTGTACAGTCACCACGTTCTTCCTCCCATTGAGTGTCTGCAGGATGCTGGAAATGCACTCAACACCCGTCAGTTCCTGAAATGATGGTACGGCTCTTAGCGGGAAAGACCCAGCAACGGGACGATCACTAACTACTCCTTGCTTTTGTTTAAGAGCAAAGGGGATGGCAGGCGATACCCTGCCCATGTGTCTTCAGGGCCTGGGGACAGGCGAAGGCCTGAGAGTGGGCCGGATCAGGGCTGTTGAGTTCTTGAATCCGCTTCAGTATTGATTTGTTCAGCACAGCAAGTAGGGATGATATATCAAATGCAACAAAGCACAGAGCAAAACAATTTGTAATCACGGCAACTGTCCTACTCGGCTGGTTCCTCTCCTTTTGTAGAGTCTTAATACTGAATAGGCCTCATAATTTTTGCAGCGGGTTTGCCCAATTTTATTTTATAATATTTACGCTTCTGTGGCGTCTTTCCCAGGACATTAAATTCTTTGTTTCTGTTACCAGCCAGCTCTGACAATGTAGTTACCGTAACTGTATTTTTATGTTCTGGCTCCCTTTTAAAAATGCATTTATCAGAAATTACTCATTCCATATACGTCTGTCAGCTCCCCGGCCGCCCTCTTAGTCTGCAGATCTACATTTACGCTTTCTTATTAGCAGCTCTTATTTTTCTTTATAATGTACTTTAGAATACATGGCCATTTGTTCTTCCTCGTTCTTAGATTCTTATTTTAATCCTAATGACTTTAATAATTATATTTCCTGTTCCACAAATAATCCTGTTGGGATTTTAATTGAAACTGTTTTATCCCTATAAATCTCCTGGAGTCAATTCATTGTCTTTCCATTCAGCAGCAGAGCCCATCTCTCCATCTATTCAAGTGATTCTTTTGTCTCTTCACGGCCCACTCTCATCTCACACAGCGCTGATGTTTCCCTTGCGCACGTCGCCCGTCATTATTTAACGGTATAGTTTCCCATTCTCCGTAAGACATGGATTCTTGTTATTTCCCCTTGGTACTATCCTGGTTATCAACTCTCATTCATATCATGGCAGCAGTTATGGGTAGGGAAGAAGGTTGTGCCCAGTGTCTGTGAAGTGTGTCTCTATTGAGGACACAGCATCTTTGACTCACCCATTCATCCTGCATCTGCTCGTTCATGATATGCTCACTATGTGGTGTGCCAGACGGTGCCTATGGCTCTGAGAAAAATCCTCAGGTGGAAGATGTAACAGTCTCTCTACCCCTAGCTTACGTCTTGCCACACTTAAACTAAATGCCATTACAGTTTATGCTCTTTCTTCCATGCCTTAGCTTTTCAGATAAGAAGGGGACATTTAACTTGATCAAATGATTTCTCTCTGGACAAGCAGACGTGATCATATGGCTTCATTCACATCCAACTTCCCTACCATGTAACAGTGTCTGTAAGGACAGACACTAGCATTCTAATTGTACATCTCTTGGAAAGCCCAAAGTGCTTTCTGAAATAACTGAATGAATCACAGAAATTCTGGAAGTACAAACCAGTGGGAAATGAGCAATCAAAGCAAAACAGGATGTCATGGCTCCACAGCAGCCCATTCAGTCCTGCAGGGTAAGAAACAATATGAGTCCAGCCCACTCCCTGCCCCTTCACCAACACCTGGAGAATGAAAAACAGAACACACTAGAGACAATTCTGAGAGCATAAAAGCCTGGGCAGGCTCTCCTGAACTAGGGTTCCCTGTGAGGGGGAAGCCGCACAGCCTCTGACAAAAGGGCGTCCCTGGGTGCCGAGAGCCCAGGATGTACTTGACAACAGCACAGGATGTCACACTTGCATGTGGGGCCCTCGATGGGACTGTTATGATGCTGTGTGTGTGTCTATGATGTTGTGCATGTATGAGTATATGTGTGTATGTGCATATGCATGTTTGTGGAGTGTGCATAGGTGTGTATGCATGTGTGTGTATGCGTGTGTGTGTGTGTGTGTGTGTGTGTGTGTGTGTGTGTGTATGTGTGTTGGGGATTGTACCCAGAGGCATGGTTGTGTATATGTTAAAAAATACATCTTTTTAACTGAACTATGTCCTCAATTTTAAAAAATATGTATTTTTTAAATTTTGAGACCAGGTCTTGCTAAATTGCCCAGGTCGGCTTTGAACTCACTCTGTAGCCTGGATAGGTCTTGAATTTCTGATCATCTGGTTTCAGCGTCCTAAGTAGCTTCCCAGGTCTGTGCCATCAGACCCCTCTCTGCTTTAGGATTTTAAAGGACAGTTATGCACCGGGTGGGGTGACATCTCTTGTAACAGCAGGGAAGAGGCTGAGGCAGGCAAGCACATGGCTCGCATAGATGCCAATAAATTGCATTTACAATAAAGCTTCACACCAGACCAGGGAGCAGGATTTTACTGGAAATGGGGAAAGCTGTGTGGTAGTTGCCACTGGCGACTCCTGTGATAGGGTAAAGCAGGAAATCCCCTTGGAGTGGCCTGGACTGCCTCAGCAGATAACGTCCTCGGCCCCACCCCTAGGCAAGCCTGGCTATCTGAGTTCCATCCCTGGAGCCCATGGGAAGGTAGGAGAGAGCTCACTCCACAGGGTTGTCCTCCAACCTCTATCCACGTGCACACACAAATAACAATAATAATAAATTAAATTAAAAAATCTCCATGAGGACTGGGGCATCTATGTCTCTGCAAAACCTTAGGTTTGTTGTTTTAAAAATAGGAACCTTGTGCCCAAGAGACAATTTTTTGTATTTCCTCTGACTTCAGGAAACTCTACTATTTACATGTGACAAATGATGGGGGCACTGCTAACTTCTTATAAAATTTATTCAGTGACTAATGTTGTCTTTCTCACTAAAAATATGGTGGAAATTGAGTGCTGTCTTCCTGCTCTTTTATCTGAACACGCTGAAGGGGAAACACACTGGTCTCATTTTTCTGTTAACAAACGGTAGGTGTGGTGCACTTGGTCAAGTTAGGGCCTATTAAAAATTTATGGATATTGTCAAAAATTCTCATACAAATGTGCAAATGGCCAGTCTGGAGTTCACAGTGATTTAGAAAGCAGAACTCCTCAAATGATAAATTTCCCCCTGAGGCCCGACACCAAGCTTCGACGGGTCTCACCGTCTCAGACACACAGGACAGAGATTTATCTGTGTTTCATCAAGTATGAAAAATATATGGATGGAGGGGTTTCCGGCCGATCCCCCCCAGTCATCCAGCCACCTCCATTAATGTCAGCAGCCCCATAAATTTCTCCCAAGTTCGAAAGTAAGCAGCTTGTGCCACTGCACAGGAGCCACTGAAGGTGGCACTTGCTGCCCATAAATTCGCAGACACTCAATAAAGGCAATGGACTGCACATGGACTTGATTATATGGCCTCCTTGGGACACCAAGTGGGCCTGTGCTCACAGGAGAGCAGGAGAGCCCTGCGCACCCAGTCTCTTGATCCCCTAGAGCCGAATAAGAGAGTGGGTCTATTCATAGATGCCTTGCTTATTAGTGGATGTTATTAGCCAGTTCCAGTCTAGACCAAAGCTTCCTTCTTGGCCCAAGAGTATTGTCTTGAGTTCTGCTCATGTTTGAACGTGACAAGCACACCCCCCACATCCAGCCAGCCTGGCCTTCCCTTTACAATTTCATTAAAAGAAACAATTCCTTAGGGATGATGTGAGAAACTATGTTGGTTTGCTCTTCTGTTGACAAAGTGACAAGACTTTCCTATTCCAAATGTCGTGTATGGAGGAGAATTAATGCTTGGAACAGAGCTGGGCCTGTCGGGATAAAACAAAGGCCTTTCTTCGCTGTTATCCTTTCCCATCGAGCAAGGCCCAAAACCCAGCCAGTGTCTTCCCTGGCCCTTCCTCATCAGAAGGAGCTTCATCTTCCTGTCCTTTCCTAACCCTCGGTCCCTGTTCGATTGAGTGGCAAGTGTCACTCTATTTAGAAAACACAAAGGTGTGGCTGTTTCTGTCCTGCAGTGTTTACACAAAACCACGGCACTTCTGTCTGTTCAGAACTGGAAGGCCCTGAGTGCAAAGACCCACGTGTGATCTGTCACCACTGTGTTACACACACTGCAGCAGAAATCCTTAGACGTGAGTATTTAATCCACGTCTAAGCCTAAGACAAGTTTTCACTTCTTGGGTGGTGTTAGGCCACCCTTTGGAGATAGAAGATACAGTAGGGGCAGCTAGTGCCAACCTCGATTCTGTGAGATCATTGTCATGGAGATGACGATTCTGTCCTCGCTGTCTGTGGGGCACACTGAGAATGCAGAGGGACCAAGACAAAGGAAATTAGCCTACTGCATTTGCTGAAGAGCCTAGTGTCTGTCTTTCAGCGAGCTCTGGTACCTGGACTGGGGACCACAAGAGCCCCCGGGTGCTCTTACTTTAATTTACTGTGATGAGCCACATCAAAACCTGTCCCCAAGGCCTCAGTGAATAGTGCCAGGACCATGAGTTCTTACCCATCCTCTCTTGTGTCCTCTGTCCAACCTCATACATTTTCCATGGAAGCCTTGGCCGGGAGGAGGTTCATTTGGCTTCTTACTCAATAACCCACACGGGTGTTTGCACCTCCTCTGCTGACTGCAGCTGCATTTGAAAATTCACTGAATGTGTAATTACACAAAGAATTCACAATAATGAGCCCTCAATTCATCTCTCTATGTGTGACACACACCCCTCCCGTCTTCCTTAAACTTCTGTCTCATTTTGAATATAACTCAGGGTCCCTGCAGAACATGTAGAAAATGTGAAGGGAAAAACCAAATACAGCTCGGATTCCAACCACCCGGAGGGTACCTGACAAGGGGCAGGCTGGTGGCTTCTTTTGATGTCAATGAGAGTTCTCAGAGGGAAGCTCTGCCCTTTCCCTGGAGACCACCCTGGGTCTACACAATGCCCATATCCCTGAAGGTCTCTCCCTTACATCTTCATTCTCCATCTGCCAGTCACTAGGTGGACTTCAAGCCAAGTTGCCCAACTTCTGTAAGTCTACGATGTCCCCTGTGAAATAAGTATGGCCAGCCACAGCCAGCTTTCTCAAATCCCTGGGTTCTCCTCCCTCTCTTCCCTCCTCACCTCCTTCTTTCTCTCTCTGTGGCTCCCTCTTATCCTCCTAACTACATTGCATGAAGCAGCCGGGGGAAGAGGAGGAATCAGGAGGGAGCATAGACCTGCGCTCCTAGGAGGTACCTAATGAGCCTGGCAACTGTGAGCACACTTGTGCTTTGAACAAGATATGTCCCCCAAAGGCTCCTGTGTTTAACATTTCAGTTTCCACATGTGATGCTGTTTGGGAAGGCTATAGAACCTTTAAAAGGTGGTGCATCACGTGAGGAAGTAGTCATTAGGTGTGAACTCCAAGGCTTGATAGCCTGGCCTTACTTCCTGTCGTTGTCTACTTCCTGCCTGTAAATGCCTTTACACTTCCGCTTCCATGCCTTTGCTGCCATGATTGTCTGTTTCTCCTTAAACTGAAAGTCAAAATAAGCCCTTCCTCATTTAGGTTGCTTCTTGTCAGCCAGCAAGTCTCTGTTCCTGGCCTGACCTTTGTGTTGACAGGTTGGTTCTAGAATTCCCAATGCATGAGGGAGAAAACAGTCTCAAAGTCTCCCAGACTTAAAATGCCAAACTTTAACTCACAGAACTGTGCACTGAAATGGGGGTGGGGGAACAGACTTAACTTCATTTAAACCTTATCTCAATTTTTAAGACACAAACGGAAAAAAAGAAAATAACAGAAGTGAAAAAAAAAAATAATGCCATCCTTTCATACAATGGGTGGTGACCGTGTCTCAGTCTTTTGTGGCTTAGAGTTGAGGACACTCGGGCCAAGGGCCTTGTTGCTGGAGCCCTTGGGAGGAGAAGATGTTGGTGTGATGGTTAGTATTTTTAATATTTAATGAATTTAATAATTTTACAGGACTTAGAATCACCCAGGAGATAACTTCTGGGCGTGTCTGTGAGGGAGTTTCTGTCAGGTTAACTGAGGTGAGCCCCTCGAGGGCTTGAGATCCTAACGGTATGAAAAGGAGGAAGTGAGCTGAGTGCCAGCTTTGCCCTCCCTTGCCTCCTCACCGTGGCTGCAATGTGACCAGCTGCTCATACCCCTGGGCCCAGGTCTTCCCTGCCAAGACTGTGCTCTCCCAAACTGAAAGCCAGAATAAATCCTTCCTTCCTTAAACTGCTTTCGTCATGGCAACGGGAAAAGCAAGTGATGTCCTGGGCGTTGGGGATCAGAGCTGAGGGAGAATTCTAGTCAAGAACCCCAAGTGAGAAAGCCCCTCAAAGTCTCCAGTTACGTCCGATTCGGGGATTACATGGCACTCCAGACTTAGATCTTCCCAGTCTCTGCATTCCTAATTTCAATGCCA
Source organism: Onychomys torridus (assembly GCF_903995425.1). Taxonomy (NCBI): domain Eukaryota; kingdom Metazoa; phylum Chordata; class Mammalia; order Rodentia; family Cricetidae; genus Onychomys; species Onychomys torridus. The sequence continues at coordinate 5,769,874 of NC_050465.1, forward strand.
TTGGTGGCCTACTGTTACCATGGTTACGCGGCGAGTTGTTCATCTCCTTATATCACGTAAAGAATTCAAAATGATGGTAGAGAACTAAAATGAGAACGGCAACTGGGAGGCTGGCGCCCACCGCTTCAACCTGTGGGGCTTCTGTGTCGCTAGCATGGGCTACTTGCACTAGCTGTGTAAGTGAAATAATGTAGAAGACTAAAGAACTAATTAGATCGGCGCTCATTAGGAGAACCAGGCACAGACCCCTCTCTCGCAGAGCAGGATGCAGCAGGCAGGCTCTTTCGAAAACTGTGAGGATGGAACTAGCGGGGCTGACTGAGGTGGTCCAGCAGCTCTGGCTCTTCAGGCAGGGTGTGGGAGGGCCAGCAGTGGGGGAAAGCAGGACCCCATTCCCTCAGGCCAGGGTCAAAGCCAAGGTTTCCCTGTCCACTGAAGACAGCCGCATAGCCAGCAAGTTTCTGTTCCCAGCCTGGCCCTCCTGGGGGACTCTACATTGACAGGTTGGCTCTCAAGTTCCCGATGCATGATGTGAGGGAGAAGACAGGGTCCCGCATTCAAGGTCTCCCGGTCTTAAAATGCCAAAGTTTAACTCCTACAACGAAGTCTGTAATTTAGTTCTGAAAGCACAAGCCCCCACCCCCAAAGGACTGAAACCTCCTCCCGGAAGAATGCACATCTGCACTCGACCTCAGACAAGTTGCTCCCATACCCTGTGCCCTGGGGCTGGAGCACATTCCACTTGCTGTTCTGTATCACAACCCTATTGGGAGCCCTCTCCCAGCTTAGCCTTGCCTTCCTCTCAGATTTTTCTCTCTCCACCACCCCCACCAGCCAATCTCTCCTTTGTAGGCTGGTAGGCAGCACTGTGACTAAGAGGCCACAAAATAGGCCTCTGGCTGGGGATGTCACAGTGCTGGACGCAGGGATATAACACATGTTCTCAACCATACGTTGCATGTCTGATGGAGCGCCATGAGTCCTCAATAGTCTAATGGTGTCATATCTACTAATCTGTCCTGTCCTGTCCATGAAGTTGGCATTGACTGTCCCCATCACCAACACACATTTAGACGAGGGAACAAAGGCAGAGAGAGGAGGTATGGCTCAAGGTCACAAAGGCTTCAGTGGTGGAGATCTGAACCCAGGCAGCCTCTACTCCTAAGTTAGTGTGCGTATGCAGCATTCACAGTACGTTTGTTTGTTGTCTATACAAGATGCATCGTTGCATCCTAACATTAGCAGGTAGTGATGGTGGCTCCATCTCCAGCAGGGGGGTCACACTGCTGAGGTTCAACTTATCCCCCAGAGTCCTTTCATTTGACCTTCACAGTGACATTGTGTCCACTGGAAAAGTGACGTAAGCCAATATGTCACTCACAGACTCCTGCGTTTGAATACCTGGTCCCCAGCTGGTAGTGCTAATGGAGCCTCAGTGAAAGAAGCAGGGTAGGCCTGGAGGGTTCAGAGTCCTGCTGCGCTTCCTTTCTACTTCCTGCTTCCTGATTGCAGATGCAATATGTCCAACCATGGTCAGGGTTCTGTGCCCTGTCTCCCCTGCTGTGATGGATGATGCATCCCCTCAAACTGTGAGACACAGAAGCCTTTCCTCTCTTAAGTCCCTTCTTGTCAGGAACTTGATCCCAGCAGTGGGAACAGCACCATGGAAGCCTGCTGAACTGGGACTGGAGAGGCCATCAGACTGATCTGACTCCCTCGCTGTAGGCCCCATTTGAAGTCCCTGGAAGTCAGGGCGCTTTTTAAGAAGGTCAATAAACGTTGGTTAGTTTTAACTGTCAACTTGCCATAATCCAGAATAACCTGAGAAGAAAGCCTCAATGGAGGGATTGCCCAGATCAGGTTGGTTTGTGGGCCTATCTCTGGAGAATTATCTTGATCAGTACCTAACGGAGCCCACTCTGGATGACACCATTCTCTAGGTTGGGTCCTGAACGGTATGAGCGAGGAGAAAGAGCCGAAGCAGGGATCATGGGGGCACCATTTCTCCTTGCTCTTGAGTGGATATGATATGACAGACTGCTTCCAGCTCCTGCTTCTGTGACTCTTCTCTGCAATGACGGGCTATAACATGGGCTAAAAACACAAACCAAACCTCTTCTCTCCTACGCTGCTTTCTGTCTGGGTGTTTAATCACAGCAACAGAAATTACACTAATCCAGCAAGCAATGCACTGCCATGGGCAGAGGCACCACAAGACCCCCAAACAAACTTGGGGTTTTCATCGGCAAAGATCTCAAGGCCTAGAATTAGTCCCAGATTTCTGGTGATGAAAGCAGCTTACATGGTACTGATGCAGGTGACTGGGAGGAGGAAAGGCTGTTGCCTCTTCAGTGATGAGAGCCCCAGTTCCATAGACTGGCTCTGGAGGTTGCAGCCTGGCTGGGCCTCAGGGTTCTGCTTCATAACTGCATGTTGGAGGAAGCTTTGGCTAAGACCCCTTCATGAGACTTTGGGATGAAGTTCACGATTGAGCCCTGAAACTTAACGCAGTGAGTGGTGGTCTCAAGTGAGGACACACACCAAGAACAGCAAGTGCTTTCTGGAAACAAGCATCCCCTCAGCTGTGCTGCTCAACGTGGTAGCTACTGGGGACATGCGGCTGCCCCAACCTACACTCAAATGAAGTAAAATGAAATATACAGTTGCTGTTCAGCTTATAGGGCTGTGTCTCATAAACACACTGTGAGTTGGAAAGCACGTTAAGTGGAAAATACATTTAGTATACCTGCCCTGCTGAGTGTCCCAGCTTAACCACACAGCACACCACAGAATCCCCTTGAGGTCACTAGACTGACTAGAAATTCAGTCCCACCCCATGCTCCATGATACTACCCACTACTGTCCATCACCAAGGATCATATCACATAGCTCCAGCCCAGGAAAATGTCCACGTTCAAATTAGGAAAGCCGTTTCTGTAAATGTGCCTTGGTGTGCACATTGCAACATTGAGCCTCTGTAAGTCAGAGCCAGTCCACATACCCAGACAGGGCCATCTTCTACTACTTTGCTAGCTGGCAGAATCCAGAGCATTTCCAGCACAGCAGAGAGTCCTGTTGCGTGGTAACTATCAAGACCAACCCAAAGCCCCGCAGTGTGGTCCTTATTATGCTGTCAGTGGGTGGAAAGGACACAGTGCTATCCATAGGGCTGTAGGTGCATGGTGGGCTGAACAGTGAGCTTCAAAGACCCTTAGTCCTAATCCCTGGAGTCTATGACACCATTCATGGAAGAACGAACGGTTCTGGAAGATGTGACTGAACCTCTGATAGGGGTTATCTGTGTCATGTGGTATTCTCACCATGTTGCCCTCATTATCTTGCAAAACATGCGTCCGGTGGTCAGAGACACAGCAGAGAGAGCGATGTGACCACTGAGGTAGGCTGAGTGACCTAGACACAAGCCAAGGAGTGGCAGCAGCCACCAGAGGCTAGAAGGGGCAAGGACTGGATTATCCTTGGAGTTTCTAGGGAGCACAGCTCTACCCCCTCATCTCAGAACATCCAGACTTCCGGCTAAGACGCCAAGATGGTGGCGATTTAATTCGGCAAGAGCAAAGTAACACAAAGGTCGCTTTGTGTAAAGCATTCTTGAACTAGAAAAACTATTCCGGAAATGAGAGTCTCCCCCTCCTCCCTGTATGCACACCTAGTACCCAGTCACTAAGATGGCTACTGTTACAAACAGACCCTGGGCGTTACAGTGCGGAACTCACTTTTGAGTTCTGGCCAGGAGGAGGAATGAAGGCAAAGCCTGGGAAGTTGGTTCTGGAAACAGCTTCTGACTAGTCATGCTTCCCAGACTGAGATCTTCAACAGGAACTGCTTCAAATAGCCCACGCTATACCATGGATCACATGTGCACTGCCACACTGCAGGAGAGCCTAGGCCCTTAGAGTGTAGAGACGGGAAGAAGACATACCAAAGGATGCATGTGGAAGGAACCTGGAAAGGGCCTGATGCCTCCCTTGGCATAATAATGACAAATAAAAACCTAAACAGTCAGTGTTCTAAACTAAGCCGAACTTAAGGATCTTTAACATTCATATATATAACTACATATCAGAGATCACTTGAAGAAAAACCCAACACCAAGACACAGAGAAGTAGATAAATGATAGAACAGCCCAGACGAAGAATTGTCAATAAGCAAAAACAACTCAAATAAGTTGGAGATGCACACCTGTTAATCCTAGCACTCAGGAGGCTGAGGCAGGGGGATCTTGAATACAAGGCTGACCTGGGCTGCATATTTAGACCCTGTCTCAAGGCAAAAACAAAAATGGAATTATTCCCCAACCCCCAAAATAATTAAATTACCTGGGTGGTGGTGCTGCACACCTTTAATCTCAGCACTTGGGAGGCAGAGGCAGAGGCAATTAAGTCTCTGAATTTAAGGTCAGCCTGATGTATAGATCAAGATCCAGGATAGACAGGGCTACACAGAGAAACCCTGTCTTGAAAAACCAAAAATAAATAAATAAATTTTAAAAATTTAAATTAATACAAATTCCAAGATAACTTGATAGCCTTTTTTAATCGGCTCTGCAAAAATATTAAAAAGATTACAATCAGTTTATTAACTAGTGCACCCATGCAATTGAATGTCAGGCATTCATTAAAAAAAGATCTTTTGAAAAGCATTACAGGGCCATGGGAAAGTTCAATGTTGAAGTTTTAAACATGAGCGAAAATATGAATAAATAAAACTAATTAAAATATATATTAGAGAGAAAAGAGTCAGGAAGGAACTTAACCAAAAATGTTCAAGTCGCTGCCTCTGTGCTGAAACGAAAACTATACACAGGCCAGTTTTTCTTCTTTAAACTCTACCTCAAATGAATATGTGTTACTTTTGAAAATTGAAAACAACCAAAAATTGTTATATATATATATATATATATATATATATATATATATATATATATATGTATGTATGTATGAAACTGTTAATTGTTTAAACCTTCACCTAGGACAGCTGAAAAAACAAATAATCAGAAGGCATGGTGTTGCACACCTGTGACCCAGCCGACGGAGGTAGCTTCACCCTCAACGGCATGGTGAGCTGGAGCCTGAGGCCAGCCTGTACATACTGACCAGATGAGCCAAGAGTATCTGTTTATTGCTTATGGCTTCTCATGATCAGCTGACCTACCCTGCGCATCTTTTTGGAATTTATTCTGAGAACTGACTGTGATTCATACTTCAAAAGACAATATTTGCTTTTATTTGCCTTTGATTTAAAAAGGCAAGAAGCAAAGCTCTTTATCAAAGTCCATCAGATGACTTTAATCCAATTATGAAAATAAATTTACCCTCGACCTTCCATTACTTCAAAAAGAGGAATTTTTATGCCTTTGTGAATTCTGCCCAGTGTACCCACGAGGGAGCCTCGAACCAGCCCTCAGACAGTGGGGTCAGGAGGAAGTGTCCTCAGAGGACCCACCAGCTGTATCTTCAAAGAATCTCATAATTGCTGGAACAAGTGGGCATTTCCAGAGCGACTGCCAGGGCCTCCCAGGACTCAGGTAGGGAAAATAATTCATACCTGTTGCCATCCTACTTAATTCTGCACTGAGAACGACACAGTATGATGACGTCACATTCATCTACTTCCCTAAAACCCGCGTGTCTTAAATATTTTAAATCAACACAAGCTGATTGCCTTTTCCCCTTCTCATAACTGTTTTTTTAATCCTAAAAATAATACTGAAACAAATGAATTCTCACAGTACAGAAGATCGACTCTAGAGTAACCCCTCTCCCTGGAGCCTAGCTGAAAGAGGCTTTCTGCTGCACCCTCCCAAAAGTTTTCCACGAGTGCCACAAAGCTTAGTGTGTTCTGTGTGTTGGGAGCACAGGAGCCCCGTTATCTGTGGGTTTGGCCTCGGTGACCCACTGTCAACAGAGATCTGTGAACACTGAGCCCCAAATCCCAGAATAAACAGTCCATTCCTTTTAAACAGTGTGCCATTTGGAGTAGTGTGATACAACACTGCACTATGCTAGTCCACGCATGTACATACACACTACTACTACACACACATACAGGTATTATCTAGAAACATCATGGCACCCAGTCATGAGGGAGGCTTGGGCATCCAGACGTGTGTGTGTGTGTGTGTGTGTGTGTGTGTGTGTGTGTACCCATGCACAACAGTGAACTCACTTAACACCTCATTTCCCACCACTTGACCCAGTTTTAAGGTGGTAAGTGACAGGTGTCTGTCCACACCTTCAGTGTGGTCACTCTTCACCAGTGTGGTGCTGGGTGTTTGCTGCATGGCTCTCTGTGTAGGCAGGCTCCATAAGAAGAGAAAGCACACAAGATTCTCAAGAAGGGGACATCTGAACTGATGGCACATCTATATAGAAAAGACAGTTGACCTGAAGCAACCATTTTAAACCAGAAGAGCACCTTTCCCTTATGCTATGAGCAGGTGTGGGTTGGGATATGCTGAAACACTGGGTTTTGGTATTCTGAGAAACAGCAAATCGTGTGATTTTTAAGAACTAACATGATGGCATATTGCTGGTACCCCACCCATCGTGTGGCATTCTAACAGATTGGCTTGAGGTATAATTGATAGGTGATAAACTGCTCAGATTTCAAGAGTGGGATTTGATAAGTTTTGACAAATGTGTGCATTTGTGCAACCATCTCCTGGAGAAGAAGACAGGGAGATTGACAGCAAGGAAAGGGGGGGACCTGTTTGTCTGTATATCCCTCCCCCAGGATGAGCCCACCTGTCTCCTAGAATAAGTTCTGAATTCTCCATCAAGATCCTCATTTCAATGCCCCTCCCAGGCAAAGGCAAAGGAAAGTTCACAAATTCAATGCTGAATTTCAGAAAAATCATTAAATGTGCAGAAATGCCATTTATAAGAAAGAGTATAATTGGCAAGCCTAACACCCACCATGAAGTGTGGACGAAGTCAGACTCTTATGCAGGGAACAAGTATTCCATTTCCTGTGAGGTGAACACAGGAAGGTTGAAAACAGTTACACCTTTCCATTCCTTCGTCCACTCACATGGCTGTGGACAGGGCTTGGCTGTCCAGATGCTGGAACCAGGCCCCTGCCCCTTGTCAGTTGTCATCTGGGAGCCTCCATACGTCCCCTGTGAGCCTCTACACCAACAAGAAGGTGAATGATGAACCGGAAGGAGGTGCCATCCCTTCTGCTGGGTTCCTTTCTGTGAGGAACTTCCTGAGTTTGGCCCCAGGAAGGCAAGGATCCCCAGATGTCTGCTCACAGCCTGCCTGCCACACACATACACTCTTTGGTGTGATTTTATTTAAAGAGGAGATATGCTTTTTCTATTCTCAACAATTCAGTTTTCTCATCCCAAAGAGCTGACCAGCACTGGCATTGGAGTGTCTCAGAACCTAATGTTGGGGTGATAAAACACCCCAGCATGGGAAGAGATATCCAAGTCTCCTGCCTCAGCACCCATGACAGAGCACTGCTCTGGGATATCTTTCTGCATGCTGTGAATATATGTTGCTCTGATTGGTTGATAAAGCTGCATTGACCTATGGCAAGGCAGCTTAGAGGCAGGTGGGAAATCCAAGCAGAGATACAGAGAGAAGAAAGGAGAGAAAGAGAGAGACGCCAGCCTCCACCGAAGGAGCAGCAAGATACCAGCAGACAGGTAATGCCAAGGCCATGTGGCAACTTATAGATTAATAGAAATACATTAAGTTATATGAGCTAACTAGCAAGAAGCCTGCCATGGGCCATACAATTGGTAATTAATATAAGCCGCTGAACGATAATTTTTATAAGCAGCCTCCGGACCAGACAGGACTGGAGACACTTCTGGATACAGAACACTCTTATTCTCTCCCCTTGGGAAAAACGTACTTTAAAATGTCTCCAGCAAACAAGTTTCAGACAATATAGCATTTCGTATAAAGGCATTTTAAGAAGTCTAATATAAGAATAGGTCTGGAGCTTTGGTCTCAGAACTCTTAGTAACCCAACACTTTAGGGAGTCCTAGGGCTCCGAACTCGCAGCTACCTCCAACAGGGGCTCAGAGCCTGAAGAAGGCTCCTTATAAGCAATGGATTGCTGGTTCTCAAGGGAGAGGCAGTCAGACCTGGTTATTTCTAGTTCCCTAGGCTTTAGACACACCTGGCCATGTGTACCCTACCCAGCATAGTCTGTTTTATGTAGTCACAGAGCACTGCATGGGCCATATTAAAAAACAAACACAGACCAAGAAGCAATTTAATCAAAAACCTTTCTGAATCCTCAGCGTCAGCATTTGACTTTTTCAAAATAAAGTCAAGAAACCTCACATCTTCATCCTGAGTCCCTTGGTGGCTCAAGTTTACAAGCCCAGCACGCCCGCGCAGAAGCAAGAGGCTTCCTTTAAGTTCAAGCCTGAACTAAACAAGCTAACAACCAACCAACAACCGAAGCATGGAGTGAGCCGGGCCACCCCAGGGGACGCTGTCACCTGCATTCAATGAACCACTGGCGGATCTGGTCTTGAAGGTGCTCCTTGATGTCAGGGCCTTCCATTAACCTCAGCTCCTCCTTGATATTCACCAAGGCTTCCTTGTAGTTCTGTTCATGTTTCAACTGCACCTCGTTCCGCAGGCGCGTCACACGTTCAGACTGGATGGTGGCAGCACTGATTTCATTAAAGACATGAGGTGGCTTCTGAAAAGAAAATCCCCCAGAAGTTGAGATTCTGAGAGTCACAGGACTGGGGAAAATATTAAAAGGGGATCAAATATGTTGTCTCTTGGAGGTAGGTGTCTCACTACAGACGCATTACAAAAATACAGCTAGAGTACCAGATCATAGCCAGTGTGCACACCTCAAGAACCCATTCACTGTGGAGGGAGGGAGAACAGGGCTAGCTCCATACCACTGTGGATTGATAGCTCAAAACACACATATTCAGATCCAAAGAAGTGAGGACCCACTGATTATGAACAATTCTAAAACTCTTGGGTAAAATAAATCTTTTATATTTTAAGTTGATCATTTTGCTACAGTGACACAAAACTAGTACATTTGGGAAGCCTACATAGTCCCTTCAGAAAGCTTTTCCAATCTTCTTATCAGTGGGAGGAAACAGAACGCAGAGAAGGGTTGTTTCTCACAAAGGCTACCAAAAGGAGTTGTATTCTGATTATTTAGAATGATCTAAACTTCCACTCTCAACTCTCTAAAGAAAGACATTGTGCAGCCTAGTTCAGACCTATATCCCAACACATCTTTATAGAATGTTCTCCCTCCAGATCTGTCAATCAACAAATCAGAAAGTGGTTGGTTGTGGTGCATCTTCTGGGCCTTAGCCCCAAGCATTGTGCAGCATCTACACGAGGCTCTAAACAGACACACTCAAATAGTGTTAGGTTAAAACACAGTTCTTCTGAAGCTCCAAGGGAGCAAAATCAGGAAGATTAACCCATATCTCTGCAGCAATCTATCCAAGTCCTGCATTGGAGACGAGGACATAATGACATAAAAGGGCAAGGAGGAGGAGGCCGAGCCTGGTGCTTCCAGTCCCCGAGATCAGAAATACAAGATCAGTTCTCCCATGTGAGGGAAGAGCCCGTCCTCTAGAGACATCCATCCAAAGGTTCAATCAAGGCTCTCAAATCAAAAGCAGGCAGACTGGGTACTGAAGCCAGCCTTTCACGGGTACATTTCTGGGAAATTTGCATGTTGGTTTTAAACGTGGGTATCTTTAAATCTAAAATTACACGGAATAATTTAAGTCAATTATGTCAGTAACCAAGTTACCAACACTCAGAACTCATTACTTCTCAGCTATCTTCCTGCCTTCTATGCTCTTACAGACATTTGTGTCTGTTGTCTCCCTGGCAACGCCGACTGCATCAGTCTGAGTAACTTCTTAACTGCTTGGGAGAAGTAGCTCTGGTCAGTCCCAGGGATCGCTGCGCTAGCCAGTGGGTCGGTGGCTTTGGCACTGATGTCTCAGCACAACCAGGCAAATGGAAGACCAGACTCGGTTCTGGGAATTCTGTACCATGCCAGTGGGACAAATCAGCTTTTGTGCAAACACACACACACACACACACACACACACACACACACACACACACGCACGCACACACACACACACACACGCACATGCACGCACACACACACACACACACACACACACACACACACACGCACGCACAGGCGCGCGCGCACACACACACACACACACACGCACGCGCGCACGCACATCTCTAAGGAACACTTTTGGAACGTCATGTAGGAGAGATTATCTCACCTTTCCATCTGCTAGAATTTAGAATCCACTTAAAACTACACAGTCAAGTGAAACAGAAGAGGAAGAAGCTACATGTGCAATACTTTGTAAACATACCCACCAGAAACTATTAAAAATGAGACAATTTTCTCATTTAGTATAAAGAGAACTTAGTATGAAGGGTACAATTTTTATTCAGGTGGATCCAGAGTGAGAATTATAAAATCTTTTTTTTTTCATGTGTGTGTGCACGCAGGTACAAGTCTGTGTGTGTGTGTGTGTGTGTGTGTGTGTGTGTGTGTGTGTAGGTCAAAGGCTGCCTTTGAGCATCTTCCTGGAGTCTCTCATCTAAACCCAGAACTCATGGATCCGGTCATTCTAGCTAGGAAGTCTGCTCTTGTATTCCCTTCCTGAGAGCGAGGATTACAGGTGGGCCGCCACATCTACCCAGCATTTATGTGGGGACTGGAGATATGACCTCTAGTCCTCATGCCTGAACAGTAAACACTCTGAACTCCTGAGTCATCTCTCCAGCCCCTATAGAATCATTTCACAGGCTGATCTAATCATCTCATGGCGTGGTTGTACTTTTCCTCATAAGCCCTTGCACCGTAGCTTCTTGGTGATGCTCGAATTCAGCTTTGGAGGTAGAAAGGAGAGCATGCAGGATCCCACTGGACAGATATGAAAGCAGAGGTCTCGTGCTGATGGAGATGCAGCAGCAAGCTGCAGGCTCCTTCCACTCTTGTGAAGCTCCTTACTGTGTCATTCAGATGGGAGAGTTCATGCGTGCTTCTCCATAGACTTTCTCTGGCAAGAACACATCTGGGTCATTTGTAACCTCTCCTCTTGCTGTTTCTGCACTTGAAGGTTCTAATAAATTCACATCCTATGCTAACGAGTATCTTGTCCTTTGGGCACAAACATCTTATCTTCTTTAGCAACACTGGTCCTATGAATTCAAATTTGTTAGCTGGCCACATAAACAGCAACTCATTTAAAAATAAATTAGGGATATTAAAAGGCGAGGGAGACCATGATAACATACGATGCATTGAAATGCATGGGCTGTAGATTAATGCATCTTAATGAAGGCTCCCCATGTGAGCAAACCATTACATTTGCCAGCTCTCCACAGTTAACGACCCAGAACGGAGTAACGAAACCTACATTTCCAGCGAGGTCCTCTGTCAGCAAAAACACACACATTAATAATTGATGTTGCTGAAGAAATGCGACGTGAAGCAATGCTTCTTGACTTTGGGAGAGGGTGGGGTGTGGGGACAAGACTCCATGCTCTGTTAATGTCCATGTTTAGCTAACGTTTGACAGGCTTTGGATTTAAAAACCCTTGTTGAAATTAGGAAGGGAAAACGGTCATATACAAAAACCCATTCAGTATATCAGTCCCAAATAGACTGGGAATCATGTGGTTTGGGGCAGGCGATTATCCACAGAACGTCTATCTGTTGTCACCCAAAGGGGAGGAACAGACTTCATCCAGTGACTGTGTCACACCAGCTCTCCCAGGGCCTGCACGTGTCCTTTAGTGCTTGGGGGAGGTGCTTAGAAGAGCTGCCCTGGCAACCAGGCTCTGATTTCATACTAGGAAGGCCTCAGGTTACACAACACCCTACTCTTCATCAGGTCCCATTGGGAATGTGCCAACTGGTGGGTGTCCCATCACTTCAGAGTCACCTGTCCACAAACACACCTACTCTGAGCAAGGACAGGCAGAAGCAGAAGCCGAGGACTACAGGGAAGAGAATCTTTTTCTTTGGTCCTCTGGCTTGAAGGAGTTCAGTGTGAATCTTTGAGACCCACCATTTTAGCCAGCACGAATCTGCTAAAGAGTAAGAATGTTTTCGAGCCCATTAGAATCAATTTCCTTCAAAACCTGGTATTTAATAAACAATTGCTTATTGAAGAACCACGATGGGATGGGGTGTTTGGTGAGCTTTCAGGCTCTCACAATTTAAAGTCCTCACTGTGAGGCAAGTTTGAGTGGCCTCCAAATATGAACTCAATTGGTCCCCACAGTGGCCGTACCCAGAAAGGAGGTTACTGCTTCCATTTTACATCTGAGGAATTGGTAGCACAGAGATGTCAAGGGTCTTGCCCAGGGTCACACAGGCAGAACACACAGACTAAGGCCACTCTTATTCTCTGTGTTTGATGCCTCTCTTGGATTAAGCCATTTTGTCTGAAAATAGTTTCTTATGGATGCTACAGATCACACTTGGAAAGCAATGCGCATTTGGACTTGGTGGCTCTTGCTGAGCTGTGTTCTGGGGTAGTTTTACACAAGGCCCTCTCCCTGCTGAGTCTGCGACAGTGCCCTTTCATGACTTTATGGGGACATAACCCTTCCTGATCCCCCTCTAACCTAAATGGGTTAAGAAACAAACAAACAACAACAACAAACACTTGCTAGCACTTCAATGAGCGGGTCTGAGTTGCAAATGATGTTGGCATCTAACCCAGGATCTTAAGCTTTCTGGAGGGCAGAACAGACCATGTTTGGCCAGTGTTCGTCATGTGCTGTGAGCTGGACACTGCTCCACCCCATTTGCTCTCCCCAGGACAGCATGGTGGCACCAACAGTCCCAGAAGTCCCTTGTGAGCCAGCCAAGCTGACTGGAGCCCTGAGCCTTGCCCACAGTCTATGCAGCATGGAGAGACTTTGTAAAGGGTCTCCTGTGAGATGAACGGAAGCAAGCCTCCAGCTCAAGGGAACCCATGAGGCACTCCAAGGGCCAGAGGACAAAGGGAAGACAAAGAAAAGAATTATCTCTGTCATTTCATGTTTGATGACCTGGAAAGCCGGGGCCACAATTAAGCAGAATATTAACAACAACAACAAATAATACTAATACTATATTATTTCTTAATATACAATTGATATGTATGTATGAATATACATTATATGGATATATAATACATAATATACATATACAAACATGTATAATGAATATGTATATTCATACATACACATTTGACTTGAAATCAAACTAAGGTGTATCAGGTCAGGCAACTGGATGGTAAAATTCTACTTGATAGAAAAGACAGAGATAGCCTCACCTTTTCTCCAATGCATCTCAGGTGGATCGTGTTTGTTTCCTTTTGAAACAGAGTCTCACACTGTAGCCCAGGTTGGCCTGGAGCTTGTGAGTGCCCTCCTTTCTCAGTATAAAAGGCAAGGGGACAGTGGCTGGCTGAAAGGAGCTTTTGAAACCACTAAGCACTTTGGGGAAGCCCCCTCACTATTGGGCATGGTGGGCTGGAGGGGCGGCTTGCTGCCTCTGTGGGCTTTCCTCTGGCTGACTCCAGCATAGGTGGTCACAGCTTTGCCTTGGGGGAATCTCCAGAAGGTCCCTCTGCAGCTCAGTTAGGAAGCACCAAGACAGATTCCGCCTCATGGACTTTTCCAGATCAAATTTTGACAGGCTGGTTTTCAGTACACAGATTCAGTAGGGTGTAGCATACACTGTAGAGCCTAGATACATTGGATCTTTAGGTCTTCAATACATGTGTTTCACACAAGAGCTAAGTTTAAAGTGTATTGTGGTTTTGACTATGAACTTTCAGGACTTAAAGTGTTTTGTTTCAAGGGTCACTCAAACATCGTTCCATTTTATCATTTCCCAAGATGACATCAACCACATTCCTCGGAGGTGTTTCCCACTTCACACTCTGGCAAGGCCTCTCTAAGCTCTTTGGATGTCTTCCTTGCTGCCCTGTGATGGAGGCAGCACTGTGCTGGCCAAAGAGGAAACTGAAGTTTCCAGGGAGGGTGTGTGAGACTTGGGGTCCTGCCCCTGGCAAAGCATAGAGCCGGGCTTTGAACCAAGTCTGCCTCTAAGATACGTGTTGCCAACCAGAGGTCCCAGAGGGGCCCAGTGATTGCAGGAGAAATGCTTGTTGGCTGAATGCTGCCTCTGCTGGGACACTGAGGAGACAGGCAGCTCTTACGATGTTAAAGGATACAGCAGGGTCTCTAAGAGTTTCCGTCTCAGGGTAATCCAGACCGTGCTGGGGTTAACAAGAATAAAATTCTAATTTATTAGCCCCAAAGCCGTGGAGAAAATAGCTCGTTTGATGGTAGAATCTGAAAATGAATGGGGTTTATGGTGCTTTCAGGATTCTGATGATGTTTGGAGAAGCGACAGGCCCTACCCTTTAATAAATGCCCCCAGAGTTCCTCATTACAATTCAAACAGCAATGGCTTCAGGGTAATGTAAAATACATAGGGTCCTGACTGCAGGACGGATGGCTTTGAGGGGTCCATAGAAGAGAATGGATTGTGGTCATTAAGTTTCCTTTCACGGGATCCACGCCATTGGTTCTGCCAATTAAAATAGCCGTACATGATTTTTAGACCACTATTTATTTTCCTCTGTAGACTTTATAATCTAAATATTTAAAATGGCAATATCAAAAAAATAACTTATATGCCAATGGTTAAGAGAAACATTTGGTTGGGGTAAAAGACAGAGTGATGTCCTTTGCTCTGATTCTGCTTTCAGAGACCAAGTCGTTGCTCCTGGAAGCGTGGCGGGCTCATGTGAGGATACAAGCACAGCTGGGATCCGCTAAACCACTGGCTTTACATTGACAAAAACGGAAAACAGATTGGAAATGAGGAGGGCAACACCTTCGTCAATGACAGAGTGGAAAATACATTCAATTGAAAACATGCTCTTGGTTTGGGATAGTGGATTTTTTTTATGGTCATCAGCCAGGAAACTGCAGATAACATTCTTTCAAAAATTGAATCCATGTATTTCTCAGTGGTTAAAATTTCAATAGCACATGTATTATCAAGAGGCGGCATACTGGGTAAAAATGCATGCAGAGAAAGGCTCAGGGAACACACAGCGGGGGAGCTGTTCTCCTCACGTTGTACAAACGGCCCTGTGGAGAGTTCTTAGGCTTGGCTCTTGAGTCCAGACATGGAAATTACAGAGGAAGGCAGAGAGTCTGAGCTATCCACGAGTGATCCACCTTAGAATGGCACCAGGGCAGGCAGTCAAGACCGACCGAAGGGTGAATGCAAAGGTCTTTGGCTGTTGCTTGGGATTCTGGCCTTGTTTTTTTTTCTTTGAATACATAAGATAGCCAGTAAATGAATGCAGGCTAATGAATCACATTAAATGAAAGTTTACTCGAATAGAAGCTGTTGCATCAAAAGTTTGAACACTGTGAAATTTCACATAGCGCTTAAGCACATGCCATGAATCTTAGATTGCTGGTTTGATTTTTAACGTAAAAACCACCAATATAATTAAGTTATTTTTCACATGTGAACGTATGTGGTATGTGTTTCTCTGTATGTGTGTGTTTACATGGGCATTTGTATGTCTGTAGGCACACCTGTGCATTTGGGTGCATGCCTTGATTACCCTTCACCTTATACATGGCCGGGGCACTTGAGCCGGATTTGACTAGTTCGGCTAGCTGACTTCCTCCAGAAATCCCTTCTCTCTGCTTCGTGTACACTGGGATTACAGGCAGTCTCAACGGAGGGACTGGGCAGATCCAAGTGACCTGTGGGCATGTCTGGGAGGGATTGTCTTGGTTGATGATTGATATGGGAGGGCTCAGCCCAGCCCATTGTGAGCAGGTGACATTTCAGGTGTCACTTAAGTGCCATCTACAGATCATTCAGTTTTTAGTTTGTATTTCTGACCCAAAGTCCATAGCCAAGATTTATTTCTTCTTCTGTCTTTTTCTTTCTCTCTATTTTGACGCAATGTTTATTGTCCTTTTACCATATCACTTGGCGGGGGAGGCAGAAACTGAGGTTTGCTTTGCTGCAGTGGTGGGGGACAGTGTCTTGGTCACACTCCAGGAGGTCATACTCCATTGTCATCTGCACTGCCCCAACTGTGACAGAAATAGCATATGGGCAAGGCCACTGCTTGTTGGTAACTCGCTCTGTCTCCCGAGTGAAAATCAACTGTATTTTACTGGTTTTGATTTGCAACAGAAATGCCCTATCAGAGTCTGATGGTAGCTGAACTGCTTAGGTGGAGGAATGGAGCAGGATGGGGATGTGATGGACCTCTGGTCCTTCATGGGCAGGTGCTCCAAGTCCCAGGAGCAAGGTCCAGCCAGGTCAACTTACTGTGTGCTGGCACTGGTGCTCGGCCACACAGGTCATCATTACATGGACCATACAGTACCACCCGAACCACGTCTGCTGTTCTGAGTGGGCTCAGCTCCACCCTGGTTTCTGGAATGAAGTTCCCTGAATACTTTGCAGAAGCGTTGGGCTAACACCACTGCCCTTGGTGCCTAATTCTCCCAGGCCTTGACTAACCCAGAGGCTAGAGAATCTGCCGAGCCTCTGCTACTGTGATTGGCTTAACTGAGGCTTCTTACAGCTTCTGTGAGTTTTGATATTTATATTTCCCTAGATGATCTTCTCTGTTCAGTGTCTTCTAATTTATGACCACAGAGGTTCAAGACATGACCTAATAGTTTTTTTAGCCTGTTAGTGTCTGTGGTTATTTATGGCCTATTTATTATTCCTGTTTCTCCTTTTCTTACTTAGCTTCACCAGAGCTCTATAGGCAGCTAGTTCTTTTCACATACCCAGTCCCTGCCAACACTGCTGTTCATGTGTTTGTATCTGAGGGTACCAATAGGGCACCCAGCAATTCAGCTGGCTCCACATGGTACACCTAAAGCTGGTGCTGTAAGACTTGCTGGGATTCTAGTATTCTCAGTTAAAAATTCCTTTAATGGAAACTGAGCCTGACAGCAAATGAGGACCCACCAGGAATGATCACATCCCTGGTGATGCCAGTGTTACAGAGCTGATTTCCTGGGCTCCGAAGGGATGTCATGTGTAAATGACACAAGAGATCTCCTGAGCTTCGACAGGGAAAAGTGCCCAGTAATTTAGCAGGACTGAGGGGTTGGGGTTGGGGGTGGGCTGGGGGGATTGGTTTCAGTTGAGGAAAAGAGGGATCTGAAAAGGAAGTTGTGGGCTGCCCTGGGAGGCATGGGCTCTGATCAGGACACATGAGCCCTGTTCAGAAGCCCCATGCTCCATGCACAGAAGGTTCTGAGGCCCCATTGTGCCAGAATCTAAGGGGATTCTGGTGCCCTACAACCTGCTGTAACTCCTCTGTGGGAACCTGTCACTCACTTTTAACTAACAACACAGCAATGTCAAAGGTCACTGAGTGTTACCTTCTTTCCCTGCTGTCTCTGGGTAAGCAAGCTGCTACATGGGAGATTCCAGGGTCCATGAGACCAGGTTCTGGCCTGATTTCACTGAGAGCTGGCAAAGAACTGATGGTCCTGGTCTGACTGCCCACCAGGAGTGGGGTGCTGCCAAGAGCCACATGACCTTGGAGGCAGATCCTTTCCCATCTGAGCCTCAGATGAGATCCCTCAGCCCCAGCTTATACAACAGTAGCCATGTGACATCTTAGGCAGAGAACTAAGCTGTGCCAGGTTCCTGATCCTGTGCCATAGGATAGATAGTTGCCTAAGCCACTGTTTTGTGTTGATACAGCTATATGGCGATACACCCATGACTTACTCATCTGTGGAAATGGACCCTCCAATGCCAGCTGGACCAAATCTGCCTCATTCTCACCAGGAAGACACTCATGAAGCCAAAGGCTCTGCTGGCACTAGGCAGGAGTTGGGTATTCCCAACTCAACCGCCTTTCTCCTGTCCAGCGTTCTCTGCATCTTGCAGAGGCATGTCAGTCACCAGTTCTGTTTTCCTTTCTTTCCACAGACATTCACTAGAGAAGATGCACATCCGGCAGAATCTACTCTTTAAGGAGGGAACTTACCATCCCCAGGAATACCATCTCCTCTTCCCTCTCCTTCACCGTTTTCTTGCTTTGATGGAAACCTCGCCAAACCTGCGAACCAATACATCGTTACTCCCATACAAAGTTCTCCTGTAGAAACTGCCCAGCTCAAGCATTGTGACAACCAACTCTAGCCCGCACTTGTGGATGTCGCTAGGATTATTTTTAAATGTTGGGATAACAGGCAACAGCTTTCTTTTCTTCTTCCCCCTCCCTCCCTCCCTTTTAATTTTTTTTCTTATTATTTATTCTTCTCTCATACAATACATCCCAACTGCCTCCTCCCCTTCCTCCACTCCTGCCAGTTCCTACCGCCAACACCTCCCATCTTCTCCCAGGTCCATTGCTCCTCTGTTTTCCGTCAGAAAAGAGCAGATCTCATGGGGTATCACCAAACATGGCACAGCAAGTTACAATAAGATTAGGCACAAACCCTTATATCAAGGCTGGGCGAGCGAGGCAACAGCTTTCTTAACTTTTTATTTTATGTTATGTGTATGAGTATTTCACCTACATGTATGTCTGTGCAATACATGGATGGGTACTAACAGCCACAGAGGCCTAAAGAGCCCATCAGATCCCCTGGAACTGAAGTTATACACAGTTGTGTGCCACCATGGAGGTGCTTTCAATAAACCAGGTCCTCTAGAAGAGCAGCCAATGCTTTAGCCACTGAGCCATCTCCACAGCCCCCACAGACAATAGTTTTAAAGAAGGATAATTACAAAAAATGTCTCATAGATGTCTTTGAATTTTACTTGGGATTCTTCAAGAGAAACGTCTAGAAGTCAGAAGAATGAGGCTGTACCTAAGGATAGCACTTCATTGTTTGACAATCAAAACCTTCCAAAGTAACAGCTTCCAAAAACTGTAAAACTCAAGCTTAGCTTAGGGTGCAGAGGCCAGAGATAGGAAGAAAGGGGTCTGCCTGTCCTTCTCACTGTCCTCTCTCAGGACTACCCAGACACAGCTGGGGACAAGGTCTTGCATACTCAGGCTCCCTATACTTACTCTCTTCTTAATTTAATTCAGATTTTGCCATATGGTGGTAGTTTGCATCTTCTCACAAGCAATCTTGCCCTCCACTAGGAAAAGGACAGGGTACACTGCAACACCATCTAAGAGGAAAGCAATTGGTCCCCGGGGTCCCGCTAGAAGGAATACCGAGGTTCTGGCTCTTAGGCTGGTGGCTGGAATGTGCTCAGTGGAGAGCTTGTCTTCAAGGACCCAGGCGTTGCTCCTGGCTCTCCCTTCCGCAATGGTCTCAGCATGGATGCAGTTTTTTAAAACCTTCATTGTGGGTTTACATCCTTGCTAGAGTCTAGCAACATTCTTTCCTACAATTATCGGTGCCCTTTTGGAAGTCTTTGAACACAGTGTTCTGCATCTTTAACTTCCAAGTTTACAACAAATAAAATAAAAACAACACACTGCTTCTCCAGGGTAAGCCAACAAATCTTTGTGGGGTTTACTAACTCAGCACAGCTTTCCTATAGGTAGGGCTCTGGGTTTTGAATTTTAGAGCTCAGCCACAAGGCTGGAACATGTTGCCTGCCCCCCAAATCCAGAAGCGCCCCCACATCCATACTTTCTGAATCTGCAGTGCCGCCAGGCTGGTGTCTGCTAGTTTCTGGCCCAGCAGCTTGATCTCCTTGGCTCTGCATTCCTGGAGGAAGATCTGCTTCATGAACATGGCCCTGAGGCGGCCCTGCCTTGCTCGCTCCGCAATCTGGATCATCTTGATAGCCTCTTCCAATGCTAGGCTCTTTACAGCGAATTTCTACAAAAATTAAAAAAAAAAATCAGGCAAATCACTATTTATACATGTTGAACTGGACCAGCAAGAAGGCTTAGCAAGTAAAAGCTCTTGCTGCCAACTGCGTACTGTACTATACTATAGCAACTGTAGACTGTGATCCCGACTTAAGGACTGTGTTCTAGATTGCTTTTCTGTTGTGATAAAAACCATGACCACAAGCAACTTGGAGCAGAAAGGGCTTGTTTCACTTCATCATCAAGGGAAGCCAAGGCAGGAGCTAAGGTCAGAAGCGTGAAGCCAACACCACAGAGACATGCTGCTTCCTGGCTGGCTTCCAGGCCCACAGTTAGATGCCGTTCTGGATCGCCTCGGCCCATCTGCTGAGGGATGGTACCATCCACAGTGGGCTGGGATCTCCTACAGCTAACAATCAAGGAAATGTCCCATATTAAAATGAAGAAAGGGAGAATTAGTTTCTTCCAGGGATAAGTTCCCAAATAGGATGTCCGATCTCAAGTGGTCATCTCAAGACACACGTACACATGAGCAAAGTTAAATGGACTTAGTAGGTTGCAGATGCATGTATGAATATATTGATATGTAATATATCATGTATAACATATATAACTGTATATACACACATTCATTATTTTATAATGAACTATAAATATATATATCATATAACTATATACAATTACATATAATATATATATATATGTCTATGTATATACATGCAACAATGGTAATTAAAGAAGAGACCATGAATTTGGAAGGATGGGGGAGTCCCTGGAAGAGTTTGTGGGGTATGGTATAAACACAGGGCTCATGCACAAAATTCTCAAAAAACCAAGCCAAAACAAAAATCCTTTGTAAAAAGAAAGTCCTCATAGACATGTCCACAGACCAATCTGATGGAAGCAATTTCACAGTTGAGGCTCCCTCTTCCCAAGTGTGATAAGTTAATAACCAAGGTTAGCCACCACGGACCAGACCACTATCCTTCCAAACAGAAAGTTAACTGACACACCAAAAGTTTAATTCCATAGCAAATTAGACCTGAGATGACAGAAATGTCAATCAGACATATTGATTAATGCTGGAGATTCCATCATTTGCTTAATGGGAAAATAGCAATGGAAGCCATGTCTCTGAGATGAGGACTTGAATGTACTACAAGTAAGAGGCTGAGGTCAGCAGCAGACGGCAGTGACTAGGATGTTAAACCACTCAGAACTGTTTAGTTCTATGTGTGAAAAGGTAGGGACTGGGGGCCGCAATGACTCGGTCTCTCTCAAGGCTGAGGAACTGAGTTTGAATTTCCAGCACTCAGCTAAAAAGCTGGGTGTGACAGTGAGTGTCAGGAACCCCAGTGCTGGGGTTGCATGTGGGGCATAGCCAAGAGGATCCATGACACTCAGTGGTCAACCGCCTACCTGAACCGGGGAGGTCCAGAGGTCTTGTATCAAAAAGTAAGGTGGAGAATGATTGGGAAATACACTCAACACACAAGTGCAGCACACACATGCACTTGTGTGCACATGAACAGCACACACACACACACATACAGCTACTGCTGTCCTAGAAGCGAGGGGGAAGCTGTGCCAGCATAGAGGAGCATCACGGGAGAGTGCCCCTGCAGGGTAGAGACACTTTTGCTACCACAGTCAGCCTTACAAGGGCTCTGGGGGTTTGAACTCAGGGCCTCATGCTTGTGAAGAGAACTCTACTCACTGAACCATCTCCCAGGCCCTTCTGAGGGTTTCTTAAAGGCCTTCTTTTCCCAGCAATAGTCTTTCTGGTGATCCAAATGTCACTCAGTTAGAACTCATGAAAGGCCAGGGAGCAGCTGAGAACACAAAGCAGGTTTTGAGTGTGTGAATTCTGAACTTTGTGGATTTAGTTTCTGACTTAACCCGGTGAATTAGAGATGAAAAAGCAAACCCAGCTGGTAATTGGCTCAGTCTTATGGCTCCCGATGTAACCCATGAAGCATTATCATTTGATTTTTATTTCATATAAAGTAACTATAACAAATCACTAACAACTACCCCAAAGTTGCACAAACCCTTATAGGCTTCAAACAGCAAGCGGGGAGGGGCAGCTCTTTCCTCTACTTGAGAATAAGGTAAGTGTTCCCCAGACAGTTGGGGGTATGGAGGAGGAGGAGGTTAAACAATGAAAGACATTTCTTAGAATGGTACAAACCACATCTGGGAGGTTCAATCCACATTCATTTAAGATCCGAGCGAGGATCTTCTCTCTTCCTTTTATGACGTCTAACTTCTCCTTCAAAAAATACCTGGGTATGGGGATGTCCAACTGTTGCTGAGGAAGAGAGAATAAACGTAAGACCATTCTGTCAGGGTCCCAGGACTCAAATCCACCGAGAATTACTGCAGGATGAGCAAATTGCGGAGACTTGCTTGTGGGAGGTGTGGAGTAGGAGATGGGGGTGAGGGGATGGGGGGGATGAAGGTGGGGGGATGGGGGTGAGGGGATGGGGGATGAGGGATGGAAGATGGGGGATGGGGATGAGGGGATGGGGGATGAGGGATGGAAGGTGGGGGGATGGGGGTGAGGGGATGGGGGTGAGAGGATGGGGTGAGGGGATGGGGGTGAAGGGATGGGGTGAGGGGATGGGGGTGAGGAGAATGGGGTGAGGGGATGGGGTGAGGGGATGGGGGTGAGGGGATGGGGGTGAAGGGATGGGGTGAGGGGATGGGGGTGAGGGGATAGGAGTGAGGGGATGAGGGATGGAAGGTGAGGGGATGGGGGTGAGGGGATGGGGGTGAGGGATGGAAGGTGGGGGGATGGGGGTGAGGGGATGGGGGTGAGGGGATGGGGGTAAGGGGGTGGGGTGAGGGGATGGGGTGAGGGGATGGGGGTGAGAGGATGGGGATGAGGGGATGGGGATGAGGGGATGGGGTGAGGGGATGGGGTGAGGGGGTGGGGGTGAGGGGATGGGGTGAGGGGATGGGTGTGAGGGGATGGGGTGAGGGGTGGGTGATGGGGGTGGGCTAGAGAAAAGGTAAGAGTGCTTGCTGCACAGCATGAAGACCTGAGTTCAAATCCCAGTGGTCACACATGGGAACATTCTGAGTAACTCATAGGCCAAGGGCAGGGTGGGATGAAGATGTCCTGCTCTTCCTCCCCATCTTTCTTTCTGGCTCTAGCTTTATTTGATCCATTCTTGGCAGCCAACTGAGGCTCTGCCAGCCTGGGAGGACAGTATCACAGAGACACAGATACCATCATTATCTGGCTTCAGATTCTCTCAGGGAAGGTCTGACTGGCACAGCTCCCCTGGTGTCCCAATCTCTGTGGTGAGGACTTAAGTCTACCATACAAACTGCTGGGGGGTGGCCAGAAAAACAGCAAGGAGCGTGGGCTTTGTGAGAGAATGGCCGCAGAGGCCACGTGCAGAGGATGCCGGCAGAGGATGGTCTAAAGGCAGACACATTCCCAAGGCTTGCTTCTTTGCCAGGACACTGTTCACGGAACCCAGACTCTACTGCTGGCCAGCATTCTAGCCCCTGCATTCAAAGACATCATATGGCTTGTCCACCAGGTCCAGGGCTGGTGGGAAACACTGTTGATGTCATCCTATAACATAGACTTCCTGAGCGATGTCTGTTCCCGTCACCCCTCTCCTTGCTGGGCATAATTGGCTTCTCACAGCAGCAACATTTCCTAGTTGTGAGGAAGGTGACCAGCTGAAGCTTGGGGCAGTGTGAATAGTGGGGAAAGTGGAGAGAGGCCAGCATGGGAGTCCCCAAGCCTCTTTAGACTGTAACCGTTTAACAGCCTTGAAATTAGATTTAGACAGTGAATGTCACCTTACTAATTCAATTTGGACTATAATTCAATAAACAGTGATTCCACATTTGACCCAGGCTGTTCTTCCTCTTTTCCCCGGGTGAGCCAAGCACACCTGACTGAATCTGGTTCGCTTTTGTTCTTAGAAATGCAGGAAATGCACATGCAAATTCTGGAACGTCTCCACTCTTTCCAGCTACTTTCTTTATCTATTCTGATGCCATCAGATAATACTGCTAGAAGAATCTTCTCCAGCAAAAGGAATGGCCTTTACAAAAGTCAAACTATTTTCAAAGTGAAGAAGCCTTAAGTCCTGTGTAGAGACATTTTGTCTTTTTAACTTTACCCAAGGCAATCAATCACCCTTTCAAAACTGAGGGTGAGCTCACAGGGCCTATTGCTGGAAGAAATAAGGTGTCTAGTGGTCCTTGAAAGTCCAGCCACCAGGATATTAGAGAAACCTCAGGCAAATGTCTGTCAGCAAGGGGAAAAAGGTTCAGTGGCAGGGTCTGAGTGACCACAGGAGATGCCCAGGTCACTAGGTGGCAGAGGGAGGCTTCCTGGGCAATAAGGAGGGATACCTTTTTCTGCAGTACCTAAGAAACAAAGGCCATAGCTATAAACCCTCTGGGTCAGTACTGACCCAAAGCAAACGAAGAGAGTCACCCAAGCTGCGCACAAGGTCCAGGCCATCCAAGACTATCATCTAAGTGATGATGGGGTAGTAGAAGGCAGAAGGGCATTGCAGACTCAGAGAGTTGGGGGCATGGCCCAGGGAAAATGGGAGACTTTGGGCTATGGAGTATTTTTGAGAGGGTCAGCCTACTCCATTTCAACCATCTTGACATAATGGCATCTCTGTGATAACAGGACTTCATTGTCAAACAGACCCACGGACGGTGCAAAGACCTGTCTACACAGACAAGGAAGCACCCAATGCCTTCCTCATGATGGCGAGGTTTAAGCAAAGAGAATGTTCAGGCTTTTAATTCAACAAGGTCATCACATGTTAACACGGCTAAGAGTCTGCAGACAGTGGGACACAGCCTCAAACGCCTTATTTCCAAAAAAAAAAAAAAAAAAAAAAAGCCTACCAAGGGAACAGTGACAAAAACACTTACAGGAGCCAACTTCAGGTCCTGTAAGATGTCATCAAAATAATGGAACTCTGTCATTTCCAACTCCACCATCTCATTCTTCAGTTCCAGAATGCGACCCATCACTCCATCCAGGATCTTGCGAATCAGCAGGCGTTTCTGCGGATGGACTATCTGGTCATAGACATTCTCCATGTTCCTGAAGATCTGCACATACTTTATGTAGAAGGTGGCTAACATCTGGAAGACTATGACCTTGTTTCTCTGAGGCTCAGTCATCTTCTCAGACTCTTTGTCAAGCAGAGTATTGAGGGCTTCCTGGGTCTGGTGCCACATTTTATTGTACATTCTGAAGGAAGACACAGAGTTTAGACAACCTCATGTATATACTTGATCCCACTGGGCACCCATACTGGCCACCTGGCATCCTAAAACAGAACACACAGGCAGGTGTGGGCTAAGAACACAGTGAATGGCTGGAAGGTTCTCTAGCCTTTTGCTATGCTCACATTTGTCTGTTTCCCTACAACCATTGCTATGATTAGTAGTTTTTAAAAGCCTCTTTATAAATAATGTAACTGTTCTTCAGCATGTCTGTGAAGCCAGTGTTACTACACTAATTTAAATAATAAAGTAATGTATATCCAGAACAATTAACTGATTTTAACTGATTTAAATATAGATGTGTAGATATGATGGAGCGTGCATTGAAACTACCATTTTGGAAAGTAATTCCGCATTGCCTTGTAAAGTTGTATCTGTGCAGACTCTGTGGATAAAATTTTTGACTACGTATCAAGTATGATTGTAGCAATATAATTTTTTTCTGCACTGGGGAATGAATTCAGGACTTTGGGCATACGAGGTGAATACTTTACCATCGCAATATAGCCCTAGCCCTTTAGAATCTTGGTGTGTGTGTGTGTGTGTGTGTGTGTGTGTGTGTGTGTGTGTACAGGTGTGTGGAGGCCAAAGTTCAACCACTATGTCATTTCTCAGGAGACAAAAACCTTGCTTCTTGAGATGCGGTCTCACTGGCCTTGGTATTCATCCCATAGTCTAGACTGGCTGGCCAGTGGGTTCCAGGGATTCCTCCTTTTTCTACCTCCCCAGTGCTGGAAGTATAAGAGTGTATCATCATACCCAGCCTTTTTTTTTCTTATTTTTAATAAATTCAGTTCTCTATGCTTGTAAGGCAAACAGTTTACAGGGTGAGCTATCCCTCCAGTTCCAGTATTGTAAGACATAATAACAGTGGAAGTCTGAGGCTGATGGCTCAGTAGTTGAGAGTATTAGTTGCTCTTGCAGAGGACCTGGGTTCAGTCCCAGCACCCACACAATAGCTCACAGCCTCCTACAACTCCAGTTCCAGGGGGTCTGATGCCCACTTCTGTCCTCAGCAGGCATGGCATGCAGGTGGTCCACAGACACACGTACATGAAGACAAAACACTAACACACATAAAACAAAACATTGTTTAAGGAAATAGCGAAGGTCTAGAGATAGCCCACCAATGAGATGTGAATAACCACAATAGGTCAGCAAACTGTTACACACAGATGTGAGACAGTGTGGATGAACCACAGCTAAAGCCAACAGTTGCTGTCCTCAGAACCATCACAGTGTATGAGAAGTGAGGGTCTGACGGGTCTGTGCCTGCTGGGGTCTCTTGCCCCACTCTACTGGAGTCCATACAACAAGAAGCTTGTTGAATGGGTTTATAAATGCGGACTGTTCCATGCCCTTCTGGGATGAGGCAGCAGAAGGCTGGAGACATCATTCACCACAGGTACCATACCATCCCCTTTCTGTCTTCTCTGTTGATAGTTCTAGCTTTAGATTTGCCTAATATGCCTGTTCTGACTGAAGTAATTACGGGGGAGATTTTCCTCTCCCACATTTTTGCCTTTCACACTTAAGATCTAAGGCTGAAATCAGCTCGATATCATGGGTGTCTGGGCAGAGGCTGCTCTGGAAAGGATGAATGCCCTGTTCCTTGACTCTGAGAAGCCAGAGTTTGAGGACTTGGACGCCCTTGTGGCTCCAGCTTAGACACTTTCCAGGTGTCCTAGTGCCTGGTGTCCAACTACCTGTGTGCATGTGTCATCTTCTGCTGGACCTGGAGCTGCTTAGCCACCTGCTCCCTGGAGTGTGAGAAATGGGGCTGGGGGTGACATGACCTGATACAGCTCTACAGTCAAAGCTCCTTCCAGCCCCCTCAGAAGCTCCAGGGCATCACCCTTGCAGGGGAGCTCTGGCTTTGGGTCCAGCTCCCCAACTGCTTCTCGCCTTGAGCCCATCTCTCCCTCTTCAGGGTGCCTGATGGTTCTCAGCAGGTACTCAGGTGCTCTTTCTCCTCATGAGTTCCCAGCCTTTCAAGTCCTTTGTTGTCACTCAACAAGCAACTGAGGGAGCACTGGGGGAGAGTACTCATACTCAACCACCTTCAGATTTCTCTGACATCTCCCCGCCCCCCAACCCGTTCCTCAGAATTGTTGCTCTACTATCCACTGTGCTGATAAACTGCAGTGGCCCCTGGCTGATGCCGGATTGTCAGTGCTGCTTTGGTCTAACTGGCCCAGTGATAGATGTGGCCCTTGATGTGAGAAGATTTTCAGGGTCATGTGGCCATGGTTACAGTGGTATGATGGTGATGGTGAGGACTGTGGTGGTGATGATAGTGGTAATGATGATGGTGGTCATGGTGGTTAATGATGGTGATGGTGGTGATAGTGGTTGATGATGGTGATGGTGGTAATGATGGTCATGATCATAATGATGATGGTGTTGAGTTAATGGTGATAGAGGCAGTTACTTATTATATACCCCTTCAGCCACACGTCTGAGAGCTTTCCATATAATAGTGCATGCCCTCCTCACAATACCCTTCTGATACAGGTAAATGATTTTCCTGGTTTAGAGATTCGGAAGCCAGAGCATTCAGAAGCTACTGCTCAAGTCATGGGGGTTGAGGGTACACCATGTTGTGGTGTTCCGGCCTTAGGGTTCATTGTTGGCTCTTTAAGCTTTACAGTTCCCGATTGTCAGGAGGAAAGCAAGCATGAGCAAAGACACAAGGTTACTATGAGAAGCAAAGATTGCATAAATCCCAAAGCAGAGCTTTTCCTCCCCTCCATCCCACTGAGCTAGGATGCTGATTCAGGCACCCGCCCCTCCATCCCACTGAGCTAGGATGCTGAGTCAGGCATCCGCCCTTCCATCCCACTGAGTCAAGATGCTGAATCAGGCATCCACCACTCCATCCACACTTCCAAAGCACCACACTTCCAAAAATTCAACAACAATTAGAGGGCTCTTCTAGTGAAAGAACTGGGTAGCTTCTCACGGAAGAGAACAGGAGCCTTAGGAAGTCTGAGCTATGGCTACTGCAGGACACTCCCCAACTACTTAGTGGTTAATGGTAGGTATCACTGACCAGAGGCGATGACTGTCCACGGAAGAGCAAGACCCACAGAAGCAACTGTGCACCTGCTCAAAGCACAGGCGTGCCCGACTTTCTGCATCTGTGTGTTCACACCTCAGAAAGAAAAGCAGCAGGGGAGGACAGGAGACAGCACAGATGAGCAAGTCAAAGATGATATCAGACCTGGACAGAGGCAGCGGTGGCTGGCCATCTGCCTGGAGAACACAACGTCACGAAGGGTGTAAAGTGAGAAGGAGGTCATGTCGCCAAAGCCCAGACTCCCAGGATCTGAGAGGAACACAACCTAAGACGGCCACTGGCCTGAGAGAACACAGCCTGAGCATACCAGCAGGCCCCACAGCTGGTAGCATCAAACACAGAAATATCATAGGATTTAATTTGGGGACAAACTAGGGCTTGGGGCCTCAGCCAACACACACGGGGGCAGGAGAAGAGCACAGGCTGATTTCCATCAGGACTCGGATCTGAAACTCCATTCAGCAAACCAAACGCAGGCAGAAGAAAAGCATCTCTAACCAAGGCGGGGGGGGGGGGGGGGGGGGGGGATGATCTCGGAATGACTGCGGCTCAGCATACTCCACTTTCAGCCCTAGAATGTCGAAACCACAGGGTAGTTACGGGCATTTGGGAAAATACTCAGCACACTGACAGACAGCCCATTCCTGAGCAAAGACGTCCTGTGCACACTAAAGTGACGGCTGCCACAGGATGCTGAATCTAGGGACCACTGCATCTTCACCAGGGAAACACGAGCAACATGGCCCTGGAGATTCGGAGTAAAAGAGGAAGAAGGGGTTGACAAAACAAAAAAAGACCTTTAACGCTGCTGTTTATAAATGACATAACTGCCAAATGCAAGAAGATCATAACAGAGATTGAAACAGCACGGTCGCAAGGCTCAGACAACCCTACATAAAGAAGGGACCGAGAAAAAATAAAGAGAAGTCCCGGCTCTATCCCAGTTCAAATAAAGGGCGTTAAAGAATACTGGGGTGGGGGGCTACATGGATCTAGCTGAAAAAAGGTTAGAGTACAGAAGTCAAGAACAAACAGAAGGCAAGATCTGCTCCTGCTCAAAGACATAAAACATAAAAACAGCACAATCTGGAGGCTGGTATACAAATTTAATATGAACAAGAACCCAGGAATGATAATCTAAGAATAAATATTATAATTTTAATGTGGGGATGGAATAAACAGTAAAAGACGAAGGGTAACTGTCTTGGTAAGTTTTCTATTACCATAACACACCATGGCCAAAGCAACTTAGACAGGGCTCATGGTTCCAGAGGGTTAGAATCCATGACTGTCATGGCAGAGAGTGTGGTGGGGGGCTGGGAGGCATGGTGCTGGAACAGTAGCTGGGAGCTTCCACCTCATCAGCAAGCAGGGAGTAGAGGAGCTATATGGGAATGACATGGGCGTTTGAAACCTCAAAGACCGCCTCCTGTGACACACCTCCTCCAACAAGGCCACACCTCCCAATCCTCCCCAAATAGTTCCACTAACCAGGAACAAACATTAAAACGCATGAGCCTATGGGGACCATTCCTATTTAAACCACCACAGCAACTTGTACTTCAAATTGCTTATCCTTGCAGCAAGCACTACAAAGAGGCTTCCTCCTAAAAGCATGGATGGTGGCTTGACCCCAGCCAGACCCACATGCATCAACAGACTCAGGCTTCAGGCATGGAGATCCACAGATGCCCCAGTGGAACAGAAGGGCAGGGTGAGTAGGTACTGTGATGGGGAGAGCCAGCTAGACAGGCTCACAGAGGGTCTGTGCCCTCCACAGAGTTTATGCCTTCATGAACCCACTTCAGCCAGGGAAAGGACCACAAGGAACGTTCAAGGCTATGGCAGACTGGCTGTTGCTGGAACATTGAGCCAAAGGCAGTCCTGGTGACCGGAGCCTCACAGGTCTCTCTGGGCTGAAGCCTCTCTCTTCCTCACCTGAGCCTTTCAAGGAACCTAAGGGCGTGGTGTGGCTGATGGGAAAAACAGAGTGCTCAGTGAGCACGTGGATTCCATGTCTTGGCCTGATGATTTCTTCACCACTGAAGATGGCTTTCCATTACTTTCTGACAGACCTGTTCCCTAGAGTCTAGGGCCTCCTGCCTTGATCCCTTCACTGTATCTGTAGCCACACTCCACCACTCTGGCTGCCAGCGACCTGACTACCATGCCTCAGCCACACCAGCCTACAGAGTGCTGGCCTCCTTCACAGACATGGTGTGGCATGATCTCACACACGCTCCCTGCAGTGTCTGGTCCTTTGGCTCATGTGGAATATATGTGATGATAATGTGAGGTGAGGGACACTGCAAGGCACTAAATACGAGGGTCATGGAGACACATTTCACAAACCATCAGGAACCCTGTCTGCCATGAAGCAACACAGGGGCTCTAGTATATTTATGGTGCCGTACAACCATCACACTGTCCAGTTCTAGAATGTTTACATCACTCCAAGAGAATCCTGTCCAGACAAATAGTCACTCTTGAGTCTGCCTCCTCCAGCCCTTGGCCATGAATCCCAAGATCGCCTCAGTTGGCCGTATGTAGACAGTGCCACACAGAACTGTACATAACACACACACACATCCTAAGTGAAAACCTATCTCAGTAGTATGGCACACTACAGATATGTGGGAGTTCCCCTCTTGATTAAGAGTTGACCAGGCCGAGCATCCAGAGAACCAGACATCATAAATCATTAGCCCAGGAGGAGATCCACCTTCAAAAGTCATAGTACGGTGTCTACTTAATT
The DNA here is from genome assembly GCF_903995425.1 of Onychomys torridus. Lineage (NCBI taxonomy): Eukaryota > Metazoa > Chordata > Mammalia > Rodentia > Cricetidae > Onychomys > Onychomys torridus. Next base: position 5,800,866 of record NC_050465.1, read on the forward strand.
CCGATGGCTTTTGATGCCTCTATGAAGCAGAGGGACTGTAAGCTGACCCATCTTAACTTGGGAGCTGTCTATAAAAGGAGTCTGTCCTAATTCACTCTCTATGGGTGGCTTCCTACCATATACTGTGTAGCAAGTTCACTCACGCTGTAGCACAAGCCGGGACTTCTTTTGGTCTAATGGCAACAACCTGTGATGCTGTGGGCATACCTTTATGAGGCTTACCCGCCACCAGTCAAGGGACCCGTGGGACATTTCTGCTCTGTCTTGAGCATGGGGATGATGCTTCAGTCATACAATTCTTTGTGTGGGCATGGGTTCACACCTTTGGTTGTGGCCAGGTGGGGGTCAAAGGGGAGAGTGCAGTAATGGTAAGGCTGTCCTTCTTTTCAAGATAGCTAGGTACAGGCAGACTATGCCACCTCCTGAGCCCATAAATCCTTAGGAGTGGACCCCCATCCCCAAGGCTCCGAGAGGCTGGGTCACAGGTATGATGGTGTGGAGAACTTAGGTATATTTCAACCCTGAGACTGCCTAGTGGTTTTAAAAGCTCATGATGGATTTCAGAGTTGAGAACATAACCTAGAAATGTGACAGACTCTGGTCAGGAGGGCAGTGGGTAAGAGCCGAGAAAGACCACATGGCTGTTCTCTAGCTTGATAGATTTCTTCCTGCCACTGATGGCTAGGGAGGGACCATAAACTGAGTTTCCTTGGGATGTCTACGTGTGTAAATGGGGATTATCTCCCACCACTGACTGATAATAAAACCTTCTCTACTTCCCACTGGGTGCATGGTCACTGTTTTCTGCATGCTCCGACCACCTTCCTGCTCTGAGAGAGACCTGGCTTTTTCCTTACCTATGCTCCTCTCTCTCTCTCTCTCTCTCTCTCTCTCTCTCTCTCTCTCTCTCTCTCTCTGTTGGAGAGTTTAGGTGGCTGCCATTACTGGCCTTCTCTCAGAAGAGCTCTTTTTTTTTTTTTTTTTTTTTTTTTTTTTTTTTTTTTTTTGCCTTCCCTTTGGATGTTTGGCTACACTCAGTTTTGGTTTGCAAAATCAGTACCCAGAGCTGTCTGCTGGCCCACGCGCTCCCATTGGCTCTCACCATCAAGGGTGACACCCACCCACTCCTGGCCTCCTACACTTTCTCGGTTCCTTAGCTACCAGACATTTCTTTGGTACCCCAAAATAAAGTGTTTTCACGTCTAAGGACTCTGTCCTCTGCCAGGGTGACCATCCTATCACCTCTGTGGGGAAACTCTCAGGCCTCCACTGCACTGGCTCCCTTCCTGTCTCCAGAATGATCTTTCCAGCCCGTCATACCACTGTTAGTGATGAGCATGGACCTGATGCCGCTAATCTGCTTCCATTCTAGGCTTTCCACCGACTCACCCCAGCAGCACGGAGCAGAGCCTGGTCTTCCTCCCCGCACCGTTTTCCCACGGAGGGAGGCTTTGGTTCCTTTTCTGTTCGCTCATCTTCCTGCTGTCCTGGGCTTGCCCCTGTTCCATGTCTCATACACACCATCCCGTGTCCACACCATCAAGTTCCTACTTCATCTCCAGGAAGCTTAGACCTGATGTTCAACAGCCTTCATCCGGCCCCATGGGTCTCCGTCCGCTCTCCTGATCTCCCCATACCCCACTCCTCACCCCAAGCCTCATGAGCTAGGAACATCCAGGCTTAGGTTTCCTGGAAGCTGGCCCAGTGCTGTGGTCGACGGCTGCCACAAATGGATGCTCTAAGCCAATGCCCTGCATTGTGCTGGGATTTGTTAACAGTACTCAGAGCTACAGATTGCAGAGTGGTTGTGACCATGGCTGGGGCCTGGGACTACTCCACTTAGTCATACCACATACTCACAATACAGGACCACTGCAGAGCCGAGTGCATTAGGAGGTGAGAGAGACACACTCAGCAATGGCCTGGGGACTAGGCTGGAAGCAGGGTGCTGATGCTTCCTCCAGATCTTTCAGGAATGTAGTTTAGGGTCTGGGGTTCTCACAAGCAACTCCATAAGTAACAGAAAAGCTGCCTGGGTTGGCCATGGGCATGGGACAGAGGCCTGGGGGTAGGTCCTACCCTGGGGAAGGAGGGAAACAGTCCAGTGTTCCTTGCCAACAAGACAGGGATAATCGATTCTGAGGCATATTGAAACTTATGAAAGGTTAAAAGGAGGAGAGAGGAGGACCGTGGAGAGGAGGGTGAAGAGAGGAGAGGAAAAGGCTGAAGAAGCCACCCTGGAGGAGCCGCAGAGGCTAACAGGTAACCCACCACTTACTGGTTCGACATGGCTGGCCTCTTTCTCTCTTTCCTTCACCCACCAGGAAGCTCTTCCTCGCCCTCTGAAGGCTGACCTACTGTAGAGGTCAGGGAACCCCCAGGGGTTCCCGGGGGTTGGGAGTTCCTCTGGAGGGAGGGACAGGGACAGAGTACCGCCTGTGGTTTGGGGCCTGGAAAGGCTTGGTTGGAGAAGTGGATCACCCTGCAGCCCACCTCCCGGGAGCGCAGACACAGACTGGGGTTCCCTCGCTCTGGTTGCTGCCTGGGCTCTGGAACCTCGCTTCTCCCACTAGAGCGGCTCCAGGCCGCCCTGGCAACGGGAACTCTACGCCTACGCGCGCTGCCCTCACGCGTGTCCCGTTTCCTTGGCAACTGCAAGGCAGGGGGGCTGGTGAGGAGCTGGGGGCGGGGCAGGTTCTGCAGCTGGTGGAGTAGGGAGCTACGTCCGGCTTTCCAGGTCCTACTGGTCCCACCTGTCTCTGCCTAGGGTCTTGGACACGGACCTTCCTGATGGCAGACCTTAGTCTTCCCATCTCCAGAGTGAGCGCAGAAGTCACTCGTTCGTCCCGCACTCCGGCACGCACAAAGGGGCCAGCTCTCCAGAAGGGGAGGTACCCTGTGTACGTGGGCTGTTAGCAACCGGCAGGGAGGCTTTCTTTCCTGCCTCCTCTTTCTCCCTCCTTGGTTAAAGCGGAGATGTACTGGCAAACTTTAAAAAGAGTCTACAATTCCCCTAAGGGCATGTCCTGAACCCTCACAGTGGGCAGTGGAGCGAGAGAGAGCCAACTCAAGAAACTACAGACCTGGGTCAATGACCCCCTCCCCACCATTACCGAGGGAGGGAGCAAAGGGGGCTGGAACGTCACCCCCACCAGGTAGCAGTCGCAGAGGAATTACAGGAACCTGCCATGAACCTCCAACTGGAAATGGCAGTGAAGACCGGATCTATGCCCGGCCCAGTTCCCAAAGCTTTTCTGGGGAAAGCAGCTGGGCACACAACACCTCCAAGGTCTCAGGAATGCTCCTTGATGAAAGAGAACCTAAAGAAAAATAATTAGAAAGGGATTAGAAAAAACTGAGAAAGGGCAGACATAACCCAGTGGCTCCTGACCTAGAGGGAAGCCCGAATCAGCCAGGGTGACTGTGACTGGGAACCTTTGGGCGGTTAAGAAGGGTTAGTTGATGTTCCTGGGAAAAAAACGCTTCGCCAGAAGGGCTAGGGAGATGGCTCCGTTGGTGAATTCCTTGGGGAAGAAATAGGAGGACCTGAGTTCTGATCCCCAGCAGGTAAAAAGCCTTGGCGCACATCAGTGATCCCTGTGGAGACATGAGGCCCCCTGAAGCACACTGCCAGCCAATTTAGTCTGTGAGCTCCAGGCTTAGGGGAGACTCTGTCTCAAAAGAGAGAGAGAGAGAGAGAGAGAGAGAGAGAGAGAGAGAGAGAGAGAGAAATAGAGAGCAGTTGAGGAAGACTCCTGATGTTGATTCTGGCTTCTATATATGTGTGTGTGTGTGTGTGTGTGTGTGTGTGTGTGTGTGTGTGTGTGTGTATGTGCGCGCGCGCGCACGGGTGTACCTTCCCCCCCAAAAAGACCCCACATACGTATGCAACACTACTCAGGGAAATGAGACATTTCTAAGATGAAATAACTTAATAAAAAAAAAGGGTTGGGGATTTAGCTCAATGGTAGAGCGCTTGCCTAGCAAGCACAAGGCCCGGGGTTCGATCCTCAGCTAAAAAAAAAAAAAAAAATCTTGCTGTGCTCTGGGAGAAGCAACAGCACCGGGAGCCAAGCTGGCTCTCAGGGACAAGTGAGTTAGAGGCCAAACAAATATCGCAAATCCCCCCCACCCCCACCCCGAGGGAGAGGGAGAACCCAGTTAACAGTCAGACAGTCAGACAGCAAGGCCCTCAGGACCTTAACTGCAAATCAGCATGTTAACAAATGCAGATGAGATCTCAGAGACACACCCCCCCCCCCCCCCCCCCGCAGCTTAACCGGAAGAGGTTGCATAAACTCCCTTCATTCACCTGCATTCCCAGGCAGAGGTAGAAGAAATAACCCAGTCAGGACTCAGCTGGCAGAGGACAGTGCCAGCCAGCCGCATATAGCCAATAGGAGTCACGTGTGAGCTCTTTTAGAAATTCCAACAGCCAAAGAAGGTACGCATTGTGTCAAAACAAAAACAAAAACACCCCAGCCTTTTTACATCCTTCTGTATGCAGAAACCTTGGCACTCCCTTGAGTTTGGTGCTAGGGTGTCAAGCATGAGTCTAACTGAGACGATGTCTATGACATTGACCATCACCTCATGGTTGGCAGTTAAGCAAGGTGGAAACTGAGCCAGAGGGCACAGGCAGCTGGTTTCAAGGCTGCACCAAAGGGACTCTGGAGTTGATGCAAATCGGGGGCTGGATGGGCTCCGAAGACCATACTCAGTTTCCACCGTGTAAAGATGGGAACCATGACTTCACCTCGCTTTATGATATCCGTGAGACGACAGATCCTCATGACAGGTCCTCAACTGTCCTGCTGTGGGACAAACAAACAGCAAAAGATCTGTCTCTGTGTGGGCACCAACACTTGCCTTCCTTAAAATTTTGGGTTTCTGTGAGACCAAAACAGTGGGTCCCCAGCCGCTTAGCCATCAGGGAATCCTGACACTCCCAGCTGAGGGGACAAAGCAGAAGTCCACTTTATCCTTACCTTCTTGTAACAGATACCGCATCGGCATCAGGCTGCCAGCTCATTGGCAAGGTAGCCTTTCTTCTTGCTGTGTTTGGAGCAAATAGACGTTTTTGCTGCTATCTGAAAAGCCCAACGGGGCAGCAGAGTGCTTTGATGGAGTCAATTGCCTTCATGTAGTTGGGGAAGAAGTGACCATTGGGAGCTACAGGCTATTCCTACAGTACACTTTCTTGAAAGTGAATGGGCTTTGAGGTGGCCATGCACAGCCTCTTGAGCTATGCCCTCAACTGATGCCTAAAGGTGACCTCTGAACACACATCAACAGTTTAAAGGTCAGAGAGGACAGAACAGAGCCCAGGCATCCCTGGAAGTCCAGAAGTGGCTGTGACCCTGGGGGCTTGGGCTGCCTAGCAAGCCCCGAGAGCCACTGACCTCTTATGTTGGATGTTTGTCCCTTGGTTCCCTGGTGCAGGGTTTTCCCTCCTTGACATGTCATGATTTCTGGGAAATGGGCAAATGTTAGGAAAGGAGGCAAGGAGGACAATGTGGCTTTGAAAGGGGTTTCTGGAGTCCCCATGGGGTTCCACTGGGCAGGGTGGATAGTGGTAGTGCATCTGCCCTGCTGTCAGGAAAAGCCCTTGCCGCCTGAGTTGTCCCCAAGAGTCTAGGCTCCTGAGCACCTGGGTCGGCCACACTGGCAAAGGGGGGCATGTAGAAACCTTCCCGTCCTCTTCCTGCACGTGGGCTCAGCTGGCCCCTGTCCAGCCTCTGCAGCAGGAGCATTTTTTTGGGTGGTTAAACTCCCACACCAGTCTCCCTAAAGTCTTCCTGACTGCGGTTCATTGGTATATCGAGGTGGGTTTCCTCTTCCTGTGTTCTTTGAGCAGAAAACAAGGATGCTCCACAAGGAAAGAGCAGTGGGTACCAGGTTGGCTCATCCAGAGCTTTCCTGTACACCTTGTGTATTTCTGCATGGCTGCTCACGGCCAGTGGACTCTGTCAGCCTGCAATGTCTTCAGTCGTCACATAGAGGTTCATCATCCCCTCCGGGGCCATGTGGTCCCTCAAATCTAACCAATGCCACTGATAAAAATGCTCCCCCGCCAAAGCGGAGAAGCCTTCAGTACATCTTAAAAGGCACAGCCAGTGTCATTCAACAGTTCAGAAGCCCGCCCTGATCCTGCTGTCCTGCCCTCAACTGTTCCCTGAGATGAAGACAGCAGCAGGTGCTGCTGACATATGGCTCCATCTTAGTGGTCACAGCATCATTCTGACCCATGAGGCCAGACCCACAGGCTTCCACCTCCCTGTTGCCCTGGTGTGTTTGTGGGGAACCCAAGCAGTGGCGCTTGCGATGTCTGCTTTCTCGACAGACTCAGAAATCATTTTAATGATCTGCACTGCTTTCTGGGATCATAGGAAGTTCACAGGCCTCAGCTCGACCTTCTTATCAGTGGGATGTTATTCTTCATGACCCCAGTCTTTGTGACCCTAAGATAATCCCATCAGAGCAGGAATTTGGCTCCCCAGGATCACGTAAATGTCTCCACCTCAGTGTACACCTTATCTGCCTCAACTCTCAGGCCTCTTTCCTGCCACCATGACAGGCATACCACCACTGTCTAGTCCAATGAGACTCCACAGGAAAACCCCTCTCAAGGTTCCAGTATCCTCTTTGCCTCCTTCCCTAACATCTGCCCATTTCCCAGAAATAACAAGACATATCAAGGCAGGAAAACTGCACCAGGAAACCACGGGACAAACCCCTGACAGAGGAGGATAAAGGCTCCCAGGGCTTGCTGGGTAGCCCTGGGGAGAAGACAGCCAGGTAACCATGATCCAAGAAGGGGATTAATCCCCAGGGGCACAGCCACTCCTAGACTTCCAGGGATGCCTGGGCACTGCTCTGTCCCCCCTGACCTCTCAGCTGTTGACACCTGTTCAGAAGTAACCACAAAGGCCTTGGTGAGTGCCAAGGTTTCTTCTTCCTCTGCAAGGATACTTTAGCACCTGTGGTCTGCTGTGCTGGACATCCGAGGCCCATGTCACTGTTCCAGAAATTTCCTTGCATGTGATCATTATCTCTTCTGCAGTCCCTACATTTTGTCTTAAATAGCAGATTTGTTTCATGCGAAGTGGTGAATGGCTGCTTGTCCAGCCTCCTGGCCAGGATCCTGAGTCTCTGGGAAGATGTGTCTTCCTTGTCCCTTTGACTACTAAATTAATGGGACAGATATTTACTGGTGCCTCCTCCCTCTATGGAAGCACAGTGCTTCTTGCAGTAGTATGAAAAGCACAGTACTCCACTCAGTGCTGTGCTGAGTACTCCAGCCAATTCTATGCAAAGCACAGTACTCCATTCAGTGCTGTGCTGAACACAGTACTCTATGCAGCCGTAGAAGAGGGAGTTGTAAGAGGAGCCCAACCTTTAGGAAGTGAGTGGGAGACAAAGATTCCCACACGCAAAGTCCTGTGGAAGCCATGGTATAAACAGGATGTTCAAGTAACATGTGTAAAACTGCAATCAATCAAAATGGCTGCCCTGTTCTTCCATTTTGAACACCTCTGAACCCCAGTCTACCTCTACAGGGTGAGAGGGTCCCTTGTGTCACTCATAGCACCTGGTGGTGTGTCTCTTGATAGTTTTTAAAGGGATTTATTTTAATTTTAATATGTGTGGAGGTTTGTGTCTGTGTGTGGGCATGTGCATGTGCGTGCAGTGCCTGATGAGACCAGAAGAGGGTGTCAGATCTCCCGGGGCTGAATTATGGCTGGTTGTGCTCTGCTTGGTATTGGAGTTGAAACAGATCAGGTCCTCTGAAAGATTAGTATATACTCCTGACTCTCCTGACTGCTGAGCCACAGCCCTCTCCAGTGGGTTTTTTTTGTGTTGTTGTTGTTTTTGTTTTTAAACTGCTATGTGTTGGAGAAACAGGGCAGTGTGGTCTTGTGTATTTAGAGTGACTACCTGACCCTCATGGTTTAGAAGATGGACTCTGTATCACTCACTCAGAAGGAAAAAAATATTGACTCCCAGATTCAGAGGTGTGTGCCCATCATGGTGGGAACAGCACAGCGGAGGAGCAGAGCTGCTCACTCTCAGCATCCAGGAAGCAGAGAAGTCCTCAGGCAAACCGACCATCAAGGACCCACAACCATTTACCTGCTTCCAGTAGCTGGTCCTCACTTCCTGAAGTTCCCAGAACCTCTCAGAAACAGTGCCATCAGCTGGATGCATCCTTGCAACACAGGAGTCCTGGGGCAGCGGGACGCTTTTGTGGCCAAGACTCTACCAGGCTCCCTCTCTAATAATCAGGTCTGTGGTATCCTCAGCAACTTTCCTCACTTCCATCACTGAACCCAGGCAGGAGTGGAGTCTGCCAGAATGAGGTTACTCAACCCGAGCAGTCTGGAGTTGAACAGTACTTCAGGATCCATCATTTGATGGGCACTTCAAGGCCCAGCAGAAAGGAAGCAGGAGTTTCCGGTTGACTTTGATTCTGTCCAGCTCGCTGCTCGGGTAGGCCGCACTGGGCTAGATGAAAGCCAAGGTACCTGAAGTTCACTCGGAACTGGAAGGCCCTGCTCCTCCAAACCGAGATGTGAGAAATACTTCTGTGCTTCTGAGTTGGAAACGCTGTTCTTCAGAGAGCGGTGTTTTAAGATGACAGCTCCGAAGCTGTCTGCTGTCACCGGCCCCTTTCATGTCAGGCGTCAAGTCCATACAGAAGGAGTGGATGAGAGCAGGGCTCGTTATGTTTGCTCTGGACCAGAGCAACACCTGCCATTTGTGAATTAGTTACAGCACACGTTGATGGGACCGTCACCAAGATTACAAGAGAGACAATCACAGAATTTACGCTTCCTGAGAGCCCCCGAGGTCCCTGGGGAGTTACAATTCATGATGGGGAGACTTCCAGCTCTCCTCGGGCAGTTATGGGGGTTGCATGGATACTGAATGCAAATTTGAACCTGCCTTCTGCTGGCTGTCAGGTAGGTTCATAAGCTATGTGGAGTCTGAGGTTCTCCCCAGAATCAGCAAATGTTCATACTTTGGGGCTGCCAGAAACATCTGATCCCCTGGATATTGGTTTGCTTTCTGTTGCTGTAAAATCATGATGATTTCACAGTAACAGAAACTCTGGAGAGGAAACCATGGTTTGCTTGGCTTGCCGTCTATCATCAGGGGAAACCAAGGCAGGAACTCAAGGCAAGCACCCAGGAGACAGGAACTGAAGCAGGGACTCAGGGGGAACTCTGCTCACTGACTTGCTCAGCTACCGTTCTCAGCCAACCCATGACCTCCTGCCCATGGGTAGCACCATGGGTAGCCTCCTGCATCAATTAGCAACCAATAAAACGCCCCACAGACATGTCTACAGGGCCATCGGATAGAAGCGGTTATTCAGGTGAGACTCCCTCCTTCCAGATACGTCAAGATCTGTGTCAACTTGACAGAAACTAGCCAGCACGGGTATTCCACCTTCTGAGACCTGGTTATAGGTGTTCTATAACTCCTGGCATTGGTGGCCTGCCATGACCTCCTGGTATCTGTAACTGTTCTTTCTCTTGGCTTACGCTTGTACAGCACTTTAACCCTCAGGCCAGCTCTCTAGCCCCAAGGACTAGCTAGGGCATATGCCATCCATCCAGAGTCTGTTCCACACTTCAGATGAGCTAACACACAGGTCTTCAAATGAGAACTTTGGACAGGTGTCCCTGGAGCCAGCTGTCCTTGGAACCCGGCCAGCCCAGGTCATTCCCAGGCTGCACAGTTCAGGCTGCCAATCTTGGCTTCTCTCCAGTTGTCTCAATTGTGCCTCCAAGCATCATATATCCTGGAAATGAGTCTGATTTGGTCAGTTGCATTGAGAGGAAGCTGGTAACTAAAAGGGATTCAAGTGGTGGAGCACAGCATTCTGGACAGAGTTCCGGAAAACAAGGCTCCCAAGACCACAGCCAAATTATGTCAAGTAAAGTTCATCTCCCCTGGGGAATGAGTGTGCGTGCCTGTGAATGTGTACCTGTGTGTATGTGTGTGCCTGTGAGTGTGTGTGTGAGAGAGTGTGTGTTTGTGTGAGTGTATGTATGAGAGTGTGTGTTTGTGTGAGTGTGTGTATGAGAGTGTGTTTGTGTGTTTGTGTGAGTATATGTATGAGTGTGTGTGTGTATGAGTATGTGAGTGTGTTTGTGTGAGTGCATGTATGAGAGTATGTGTGTGTGTGAGTGTGTGTATGAGAGTGTGTGTGTATTTGTGTGAGTGTATGTATGAGAATGTGTGTGTGAGAGTGTGTATGTTTGTGTGAGTGTATGTATGAGTGTGTGTGTGAGAGAGAGTGTGTGTGTGTTTGTGTGAGTGTATGTATGAAAGTGTGTGTGTGTGAGTGTGTGTGTGAGAGTATGTATGTTTGTGAGTGTATGTATGAGAGTGTGTGTGAGAGAGTGTGTGTGTTTGTGTGAGTGTATGAGAGTGTGTATCTTCTAAACCACTTCTGTTATCTATAAATAAAGCTGGCCTCGTGAGAACGGAGTAGAAAGACTCTCCACGGCGCAGGATGTTGTTTTTATTATTGTCCCGTTTCTTCACAAACACTGATGCAGCCTTCCTAACCCTGAGCAGAGGTCAGTTCTCATTGTTTTAACACCTGCTCTCTTTGAAAAGGAACACAACTTCCCCAAGCCATTGAGAAATCCAGCCTGCCCCACCCCTCTTGACGGTCTCCCATATTTCACTTCCGATAAATACTTCCGAGTAAATAACACGTGTCCGTCCAGTTTCTGTTGGTTTGTTTGGGGTTTTCACGTCCCGTCTCTTTCGATACTATTTTCACAAGATTTATATAATAAGACAATAGGTTGGGTACCCATGACAGGAGCTAATTGCAAACAACAGCTGGCCTGTTCATAAAACAACACTGACACGTTTAGTTGCTCAGGAGACGGGGAGACAGGGATTACCAACAGCCCCATGACATAAGCAGGCACAGCTGAAAAGCAGGGAGGCAGCAATGTGGCTTATCATCCACCATATTAAACTGTCAGGCTTTGTAGAAACATCTTTGTTTTAAAGACAGGAGGCTGGAAGACTGGCTGTGTTTATTGCTTCCCTTCTGCTTCCCAAGCTCGGGTCACTGTTTACCTCAAGTTCAGCACTTCCTAGATCTAGTCTTGACCCAGACCAGGGGTCAGGATGGCAGCAAGACCACATCTCCAGAGAGCTGAGTTTCATCTGTGGCCCTTCCTCAGGGTCTTATAGGCTCGGGTTTCAGATAATGAAGCCTGCCTGTGCTATGAAGGAGTGTAAATATCAGAGGAAGACCTTCTGGGCATGCTCCTGCCTCAGCATCTCAGTTTGTTGTGTGCTAACCCTTCTGAAGACATAGCTTCAGACTTCGTAGTTATCTTGACACATGAGATGTGGGCAAAAGCAGTGATGGAGGAGGGGGAGACAGCCTTTCAGAAAACAGCTCAGTCGGGCTGGAGAGACGGCTCAGTGGTTGAGAGCTCTGTCTGCTCTTGCGGAGGCCCCAGTTCAGCTGCCAGCACCCACATGAGACAGTTCACAGAAGCCTGTAGCTCCCATTCCAAGGATCCGATGCCTTGCCCATCACCGGCACTCACATGCACATAGCCACACACAGACACACAGGCATAATACACGTAAGTATAAATACAAAAATAAGTCTTATAAAACAAAACAACTCAGTAAAACTGAGTTTACAAAGAAATGCTCGTCTGGGCTGTGGTGGTGGGGTCCTCTGCACTGCCCAGCTGCCTGCATTAAGAATTGGAAGGTTTTTCCTGTGTGCTTATGAAGGATAATTGGTCTGTGATTTTCTTTTAACAAGTGTGTCACGTTTCATTATCAGGGTTGCGTTAGCTTCATAAGATGGGATGCGTTCCTTTCTTCTTGTAGTTTCTAAGAATTTACATAAGGTTGGTATTATGTCTTTATATTTGATTGAAACCAGCTGGGTCAGGAATTTTCTTTGTGGAAGGTTTTCAATGAAGAAACATCAATGTGGCTTGCAGTACAGCTCAGCCCAAGCTTCCTGTGCCTTACCGGTCTGCTTTGGTAGGCTATGAATTGCATCCGACAATTTGATCATTTCGTGTAAGTTGTGAAATTTCTTTTTTTCAATTGCTTAGGATACTTGATACTATCTCTTTCATATCTGTAGGGTCTGTCGTGACTCCACACCATCTCTCTAATATCTGTAGGGTCTGTGGTGACCCCACACCATCTCTCTAACATCTGTAGGGTCTGTGGTGACCCCACACCATCTCTCTAACATCTGTAGGGTCTGTCGTGACTCCACACCATCTCTCTAATATCAGTGGGGTCTTAGTGACTCCACACCATCTCCTTAGTACCTATAGAATATTTGGTGACTCTCTCCACCCCTTTGCCATGTCTGATATGTGTAACTGCTTTTTTTTTTTTTTCTGTCTTTGACCCCTGTTTCTAGTTTATCATTCTTTTCAGTATTTTTGGAGGCTGTCCTCGGTTGATTAATTTTGATTATTTCCTGCTTGAGTTATCCACTGTTGCATAACTAATGATCCCCTGCCTTCGTCACTTAAACAGCATGCTACTCTTATCGACCCTGAGTTCTGCGGTCAGGAATGGTACAGCTCAGATGTCCCTGCATGAGATGGCTCACAGGCTCAGGAATCAAGATCTTGGCTGGCACAATGGCATCACCCAACCGCCTGCCCTGGGGGTGAACAGCTTCCGGGCAGATCACAGAGCTGTCAGCGGGGTGGGGGTCCTGTCCCCTGAGCTGCTGGATTGAAGAATCTAGAATTCTTTGTGGGCATTGACTAGAGAAGGCTCCCTTCATGCCTGTGCACAGTGGGGGCGAAGGGTTTGCCACAGGCAGGCCACAGCATGGTGACTAACTCCAGTAGAGTGAGTAAGCAGGATGGAGCTGCAGAAACAGCAGGGGCAGGGGAGGGCCAGAGACACCTGGCCACCCTGTCTCTGGGAAGCCATCTCTCAAGTTCCATAGTTCCTAGTTTTGTTTTAAAAAAGTCCCCAAACAGGAGGATCACCAATTCCACGCATTCTATGATTTTTGTGGTTGGAGGCCTGGTCCGATGCAGCTGTGGAGTGGGACATAGTCGTTAGCACTTAGTATTAACTAGTATTGGTTACTAGTATTTTGATTAGCAATCCCCTTAGTATTTTAGGCTCTTCCTCATGGATGGATTGTATCTCTGTACAAAATTCTTTCTTGATGCTCTCTGCCTTGGAACTGTCCTAGCTTCTTCCATTCTCTTCATGGTTTGGCCATTGTCTAGACATGAATGATGTACACCACGTGGCAGCATGGGCTGTTTAATCATCCAGGCGGGTCTTCCCACCTACAGCTGCGATGGCTCTTCCGCTCCTGTCGCTTACAGAGCTGCTCAGGCAGTTGTGACACAAAGGCACTGGGTCTCAAAACACTGTTCTGTGGCGTCAGGGCTGATGATGGGCCCTCAAAACCAAATACACTCACACTGCTTATTTCTTTGTGTGTGCCTGTGTGTCTCTGCCTGTGGGTGTGGAAGTCAGAGGACAACGTGCAGGAATCGAGTCTGTGTGGCTTCCCCTGGATTGAACTCGGGGCATCAGACTCAGCCACAAGTGCCTTGAGCAGCTGAGCCATCGTGCCTGCCCTCCACCTTGTATCCTGAGACAAGGTCTTTCACTGATTGTAGAGCTCACTGTTCTAGCTCGGTAGGCTGGCCAGCAAGGTCCGGGGATTCCTGTTTCTGCCTCCCCAACCTTGGAGTTATAGGCACACAGCACCATGCCTGGATTTTCTGGAATTTGAACTCATGGTCCTCATGAGTTCATCACAAGCACTTCACCCATGGACTCACCTCCTCAGCCCTTACTTAGTTCACTTAAGTTTTAAACAGTTCATCCTCCTATTACTGTTACTCATCCAGTTCAGGGCTGCCCATCCGTCTAGACACTGGCATGTCCATGGCTTCCTTTTGAAATTGAGACCATCATCCTTGAGAAAGACCCTGAGATGTAAAAGGGAAGGAGAGGGAGCCCCAAGACCAGAGGGCAGGGGGACAGGTGTGTCAGGGCTGCATAGACCATCCACTGGTTTATAAGTAACCATCTCCACATTCCTGTGCAGCGGTCACTCACTTCTGTCTTCCAACTCTCGGAGAGACTGTGCTGTCCTCACAGATCCCAGCACAGGGGTCTGGTTGAGTCTGTGCATACACCCTGCTATGGCCTCTTGGGGCAATCATTTTCCAAACCAAACACTTCGGTTTACTCATAGAAAATACGGCTTCTGTGGCAACAGTGAAATCCCATTTCACTTCGCTTGTCTCACTCTTTCTGCTTATTTCATGACCTTGGGTGGATCAGAGATGCCAGGGAATGAGGGTCACCAAGGGCCACACTTCCTCTCCTGTGGTTTGGGGGCCCTGTGGCTTCCATGTGGAGTGATGGGCACAGAATTCAAGTAGAGGTGAACAGAGACAAAAACGGCCAGAAGAAGAAAAAAAATTCGAAGAAAAATCCAGAAAGGAAAGGAGGACAAATGGGTAGAAGTGGTGGAAGATGTACCCTATGTGACTGTCTCAGTCCACTGTCAAGGTGAGCCATGGTATCCTGCATTCCCTGCTCACAACCTTGCGCTGAACTCGAGCGCCATCCAGGCCTTGTTCCTGCCCAATGCTCTGGATCCCTTTATGAGTGTGCTTTGGTGGTTGACGGAGGCTACCTGTGGGCTATCCTTGGTTTCTTGTCATTCACTCATCCAGTCTAAAACTCTAAAGCTGCTTGGTCCCTCTTCCCTCAGCTTGAGTCTCCTCCAGGAGATGACTGCCCCATCCACTAGCCATGATCTCCCCAGATGCAGGCAAGCCCAGCCTTGGGGTGACACATTCTTTTGACAGGAACAGGTAGGGTAGAGACCCATGAGTACCCCAAGCCTGCTAGCCTAGCCCTCGGAGAGCTGGCGAGAGGCTTCTGCTCAGGGCATGAAATAAAGTCTGTGGTGGGCTATCATCCATCATGTGGGTGAGAGAATTATTAGTGGTATGCTGACCTGGTATGAATTTGTAGCGAGTTAGGAGATGTTATTGATGGTGCTTCTCATTCCTCAGGCTCCGAGAGCCATACCTGGTACTGACATGTAAACACACCAGGCCTGCTTTCAATAACCACCGTTAGACCTCAGACTCCCCTCCCCTTGTTTAGGGCTTTGGATACTGCACGTAAGACTGACCTGGCACCGTGAATTCCAATAATACAGAGTACTTGAAATGTCAAGCTGTTTATCACAGCAAAGCTGACTCTTATCTTCTCAGTGAAAGATTAACCAAGACATTCCCCAGAGCTCCACGTGGACCTAACCGCACATTGAAGCCTTCTGCCAGAGAATGGAATTCCAGCTCCATTTCTTCCTCACTCAACTGAAACCTGCTTCCCCAGGGAGGGCCATGGTTGAGTTCTGCCCAAGTTGCAGCTCTCTCTGGTAACCTGTCTCAGATTCCACATCCCTCATCTCTAGGACACCTTCAAAGGTCAGAGACCCCCAGATTCTGCAGTGACATTTCTTCCTGGCCTGGATTCTTCCTCAGATAAATTCTAGCATGGTTGTTTATGTTTTCAGATTGTAAATGTCAGGGAGTGGGAACAGCTTAAGTTGACTAGCTGTTTACTAGCGGGTAGTCCCTCAAAACCCGGGGCTGATGAAGACTCTCAACTGGGGCTGGGTGCAGGGTTGGTTGTGTTTCTTCTCTCTGTTGGCATCTCATTCTCGATGAAGGATTCAAAGTGCCTGCTGTGAATTTCTCTAGCCTATCTCCAGCCAGCCACCCCCGTGGGCCCCCTCCAAGAGTCTTGACAATGTAAGAAGTTACAGGCCTGTAGGTAATAGTCTATCTAGATGACATTTTTGTTTGTTTGTTTGTTTGTTTATGGGACTGAGGATTGCCGCCAGGGCCTGGTGCATGGTAGACAATTGCTGTACCATGGAATTTTATCTCCAGCCCTTAAAAAAGAGCCTCCTGCTCTTGGAGAGGTATGAGGGATTAACTATGCAAAGCAAAGGGTTCTGCTATTGTCTCACCATTGTCCCTCAGCATATGCTAATCGAGTTGGTTTGTGTTGGGTTGTGTTAGAATATATGATTCTAAAAATCATTGTTTAAGTTGTGGACTTGAGTTTCATTAAAGAAAATATTCAAATGTATTTTGGCTTGGAATTGGGATAGAGTTTCCAACAATTTCCGAAGTAGGCCTAAACATCTTTCCACCATTTTATACCGTGTATTTATGTGAAACAGTGTTCTTGTCACCAACGGCCACAAAATCAGAACACTATCCAGTTCAGAAAACCACTGAAGATGCTCTGCCTTTGAGACAGTCAACTGTGAGCAAAAACAACAACTTCTTCTCGTTAACCTGTTTCTGTCAGGCATTTTGTCTCAGTGACTAAAAGCTAACACAAGAGCAAAACAATATTGCTGTTGTCCAAGGTCAGGGCTCCAGAGCTAGGGGACAGGAAGCAGGTGGCTGCTGCTGACCTCACTCTGCAGCTGT
Source organism: Onychomys torridus (assembly GCF_903995425.1). Taxonomy (NCBI): domain Eukaryota; kingdom Metazoa; phylum Chordata; class Mammalia; order Rodentia; family Cricetidae; genus Onychomys; species Onychomys torridus. The sequence goes on from NC_050465.1 coordinate 5,817,398, forward strand.
GAGCCACAAACTCTGTCAGCTAATGGGCCTGTGGCTATCTCTCCTCTACATCAGATCTCAGATCACAAGCCCTGAGCCCCTGCATCCAGGGTTCAGCATAAGTAATAGGCACAGTCTAGACAAAATCTAATTCATGTCCCGACACACCAGGTCACTAGTGAAACACCTGAGGTTGTAAGAAAGGGAAATGTCACATACCAATCATTTTTAAACAAGGTGAGATGGGTTCTTTATATTATTTATATTATGCTAAGATGCACTTATACAACATAGGCCATGGAGATGCAGCCCTTGGTGGCCCACCAAGTCAGGCAAGGAAAGAGCTCATAAAAATCATACTAAATGGCCTGGGGAGATAGCTTAGCCTGTAAGATGCTTGCAAAGCAAGCATGAGGAACCCCAGAGCCCAGTTGAGAATGCTGGTGTGCTTGCACACTTGTAAAACCCACCTCTGTGGCACCAGAGACAAGATCCCTGGGACTGACTTGCTGGCCAGTCAGTCTATGCTAATTTATGAAGTCCAGAATCAGGTTAGAAAGCTTCTCTCAAAAAAATTAATTGGCTGAAATAAATAAATTAAAACAAGATGGATGACACTTGAGGAATTCCATCAAAGGTTAGCCTCTGGCCTCTACACATATGCTCACAGTCACACACACACACACTCACACACAGACCCCAAGAGACAGAGAACAATAAAGAGCTATCTTATATCAACATCTAAATAAATGGATTAAAATTATGAATAGGAAGAGTCTGTAGATGGGTATAATTATTAGTAAAAATTTCCATAAGAATAAATTAAATTAGTAAGTAAGATAGAAAATGTTCACTCACACATGTAATCATGAGATGTAATTAATTTCCCCTCCAGGGAAGTGATTAAGAATATTCACCCTGGAAATTTATCCTAAAGGGAACAACCTGTCTGCACATTTCTTTTCAGTGAGGCCATGACATCAAGTGTCATTAGACAACATTCATCCGAACTGCAGGTGGACACCCAGAAAGCTCATCTGCCATCCCCAGACCTTCCACACATGCAGGGGAGCAGAGTGTCAAGCAGGGCTTGCCTTTCCTTCGTCCTCTGTGTAGACTCTGGATGTCCCATGGATGGGCCACACTCATGAACAGGGGTGATGACATCTGATCTGAAGAGAGGCATGGTCATCAGAAAACCCACAGGGAACCATGGGGGGCCTGAAGATACCCTGTGCTTGGACAGGTGACCGAACCTGAGTCATCTTCCAACACACACACACACACACACACACACACACACACACACACACACTTTAATGACTATTGACTATTTCATTTTTTTTCAATCCAACTTTGCCGCATGCATGATGATAACTCTGTGCCTAGTATGTGTAACTGTCCACACTAGTAAGAACCTCTGCACTGGTCAGTTTTTGTCAACTTGACACAAACGAGTCACCCGGGAAGAAGGAATTAGCTGAGGCAATCCTCCATTAAACTGACCTATGAGCAAGTCTGTGGGGCATGGTTCTGATGAAGGAAGAATGTGGGAGGCCCAGCCCACTGTGGGAGGTGCCATCCTGGGCTGCTGTCCTGGGTTGTATAAGAAAGCAGGCAGAGCAAGCCATGGAGCTCAAGCCGGTAAACAGCACTCTTCCAAGGTCTCTGCTTCAGTTCCTGTAGTAGGAATCTTAAAGGTTCTTATTAATAAAATCAAACCTGAGGCCAGTTATTGGGGTGAATGCTGGAAGATCAGAGAAGCAGAACAAGCCACAGCTACCTCCCCTCGCCAGTTCCTCAGCTGGTCCTGTTTCCTCAGACTGGAAGCTTCTGTGTCCTCATTCCAATGGCTCTCAGCTGAACTGTGCTGCTCCAACGCCTAAAAGCTTAACCAGCCAAATCTTAACTAACTTAGCTCCTGGTCCTCACACCTTATATATCTTTCTGCTTTCTGCCGTCACTCCCTGGGATTAAAGGCTGGATTTCTGGAATTAAAGGCGTGTGTCACCATGCCTGGCTGTTTCTAATGTGGCCTTGAACTCAGAGATCCCGAGATATTTCTGTCTCTGAAATGCTAGAATTAAAGGTGTGCACCACCACCGCCCAACTTCTGCTATGGCTTGCTCTGACCCATTTTCTAGCCACCATTTCTGGCTCTGTTCTAGTGGCTGTCTGTTCTCTGACCCCAGATAAATTTATTAGGGTGCACAACATTGTGGGGAACACAATGCTGCCACAAGTTCCTGCTTCCAGGTTCCTGGCCGGACTTCCCTGGATGATGGACTATAACCTGTGAGCCACATAAACCCTTTTGTGCCCCAAGTTGCTTTTGGACAAGGTGTTTTTCACAGCGATAGACAGCCAACATCTCTTCGGCATTCACCACTTTGACGTGTTGGACATTTTGCATTTTAGTGGTGGCCATTCAGAAATGTATCATTGGTTCATTTGCCTTACAATGTTAAGCAGTAACAAGGGGTTAGTGCTTAGTAATAATAAGGGGTGCTCCTCCACTCCCGCTGGGTCTGACACCTCTTCTTGAAGTTCTGTACCACCTTCCCAGGGAGCAGTATTCCACTCATCCTACAAGAATGACTTACTGGTTTCTACAGAACAATAGGATTTCGTTCTTTTTTTTTTATGGCCACAGAGTATTCTGGATTCAAATCTACTGCTTTCTCGTTATCAATTCATCCAGGGAAGGACATGTGAGTTTGTTCCGTGTTTGGCCCTAGCTTTCCTACAGTTTAATGTCCCCTGAGTGTCTGTGGGGCATATTTCTGCACTCCAGCTCTGGCCATGCAGATCCCCATCGAATGGCGGCCTGGCACTGTATCCAGGCTGAGATTGTGAGGGTCAGCACTACAGCTACATGCACTCCCTTATCATGTTATCCCCAATGTCATCATCGTCAACATCATCATCATCTTTTTGTGAAGTTGGAGAGCTCTTCTCCTCCCCCCCATCTGTTCCAGAGCCCTTCAGAGCTGCATCCAACTTCCAGCCACTGGCAGGTGCTGAGGCTCAGTCTCTTCAGCACTAAATTATGAAGGAGCGGACATCCGACACCATCACTACCTGGACCACTCGCACACTAACATCCTGTCTTAGGTATGCTCCTATAGCTGTGATGAAGCACCATCACCAAGGCAACTGACAGAAGGAAGAGTTTATTTGGACTTATGTTTCCGAGGGATAAGAATGCGTCAGCACCATGGTAGGGACACATGGCAACAGGCAGGGATGGCTGCAGAGGCAGCTGAGAACTCACATCTTAAATGTCAAGTAGGAAGCCAAGAGCAAGAATTTGAAATGGCAAGAGTCGTTAAACTCTCCAAGTCTGCCCCCAGTGCACACTTCCTCCAACGAGCCTGCACTCCTAAATCTCCCCAATAGAGCCACCAACTGGGGACTGGGTCTGTGGGGTCATGTCTCATTCACACCATCACACCTGCATTGTGTCTGCTGTGGCTCTGGTCTCTCAGTCACGTGCTCAACACCTTCATCAGCCGAGTGCTCAGAGACACCGTGTACAAGTGGAGCACATGTGTGCAACTGGGCCATTGGATACTGTCCATTGCCTGTGAAGAGAGCTGTGCATGGTGTGTGTGTGTGTGTGTGTGTGTGTGTGTGTCTTCTACCTATGAAGAGAGTTGCACACAGTATGTATACATGTAGATACACACACACACACACACACACACACACACACACACACACACACACACACACACACACACACACACGCTGCTGCTCCATACAGCTGCTGATCTTATAGGCCATGCAGTCCCAACCCCTGTGTGGAGCACTGAATTCTCAGTCAGGGGAAGAGGATGCAGACACTCTAGCTTATCCTGTGCTCAAGGCTGCTGCACACACCTCTTGCTCTTCTGGGCTGTGTCTGTGAGCGTCTGTGTGTATGGGCCGAGTAGGTATGGTGGGTGAAGAATCCACAGTTACCCCAGTCAGAAAGTTGGCTGATGCCACAATGGCTGGAGTGAAAGGCGAGCTAGGAGGTGGAGTTCAAGAGGGGCTTCTGATCTGCCTCAGGGCCTGAGTCACACCTGTGGTGTGTGCTGGGCATCGGGGTCCAGCAGTCCCTCTGAGGATTCATGAACTCCGGTGGTACGCAGTGGGCAATCTGTGTCTTTTATCTCAGGGCATAGGTGACTTTCAGCTTCTGGATTCCTGTCCCCATCATCTGGCTGTGGAGGGCCATACTAGGGTTGGGAGTCTAGAAAATTAGCTCACCTGACCTGTATGAGACTCAGTCTTTCACCTGTGAAGCGAGAACAAATACTCTCTGCCATTCCTGCCTCATGGGCATTGTGTGGTGGTGACAGATTAGGAATGACAGGCTGCTGACGGCAGTGCTTTACAGTTTTTAAATCCTGTGAAGGCAGACCCTCTGTGGAGGGCAGACAGGGAAGCACATGGACCGTGGGGCTGTAGCAACAACGGCATCCCACGGTGCTGGAGAGCCTGATGAACATCCTGTATCTTGCCACACAGCATAGCTGGTGCCTCACTGTGGTCCCCAGGGTGACCACTCTTAGCATCTTTTCTCACAGGACAATGACTCAGAGACACACAGGTCCTTCTAGAAGAGGCACAGAGGAGGGAAGAGTTTGACAGCCCACTGCCTGCTCCAAATCGTTCTCCAAAGCTTAGGTCATACATGGTGACCTCTGGCCATGGACCAATGGAAAACAAATTTCACCATACAACTCCTAGAGTACCTTCTGCAGAGAAGACGAACATAGGGGTCAAAGGTTAGTCTACCAGTGCTAAGTATGGGAAGTCAGTGGACATAGCTGTGAGAAACTACAGCTGAAGTTGGCTTTGCATGGCACAAGTTGGTGCCTGGATGAACAGTGGGGGCAGTATCTGAGCCTGCTGGGCCCGTTGGTCTAATGTCCCTAGTTATCTGTATTCTCTTCCAGGCGGCAGGCTTGTGATTTCTAGTGTAGAGTTCTCACAGTGCCTGACACAGAAATTTTAACTCTTCTTCCTGGGATATTTCAATGCACATGTCAACTCACACCCAGAGCCTGTCTCAAGACGAAGAGTTGCACAGCCCTCCTTCCCAGTGTCCACAGTGCACTGCCTGCCTGTCCTTCCCAGTGTCCACAGTGCACAGCCCTCCCTTCCCAGTGTCCACAGTGCACTGCCGGCCTGTCCTTCCCAGTGTCCACAGGGCACTGTCCTCCCTTCCCAGTGTCCACAGTGTACTGCTGGCCTGTCCTTCCCAGTGTTCACAGCCAGGAGCTCTGGTCTGGCTTTTCATTCTGTTATCTTTTGTTACCATCACTCACTCAAAGTTAGTGACTTTCTGCACAGACCCGAAGGAAGGGAGGGAGGGAAGGAGGGAGGGAGGGAAGGAGGGAGGGAGGGAGGGGCATGTATAATAATTCAATCAATGTGTTCATCTCCTCTCTCTCGTTCTGCACTTTCCCTGATGTGTGATATCCTCCTCCAGCTTAGTCTTGCTTCGGCTTTAGTGTGTATTCAGGCTCCTTCACCCAAGGTGTTTCTACAACACATTTGGCTTTTGCACTTGACATTTTTTGCACTTGACAGGAGACTAAAAATAGTGTTGTTGCTGTTGGAAGGAGATTCTCTGAGAAGAATCAAGCCTTTGAAAATTATTCCCAGAGAAAACTTTGAAAAAGGTTTTGAGTTAAAGGCCTCTTTGTTTATTTGTTTCCCTTCCTCAGTGTGAAAACCGTTACAGGCAAGCAGAACAGGGTTCCCTTTCCTAGTGCAAGGTGGTTGGTCCTAAGCTGCATCATCTTATCTGGATTTGACTTCTCAAAAATTTTCTGAAGGCCCTTGACAGATCAGGTTTCTAATCTGCCCACAGGATTCACTGCGGTTAAGCCTGTCCTAGAGAATAATGGAGGCTTTAGATGTCTTCAGAAGCGACACGCAGAACATCCAGTTACCAATGTGAAAAGCAGCAGAATGGGGAGTGTTTTCACAATATGAAACTGCAAAAACAAAACAAAACAAAACAAAACAACAACAACACCTGATCAGAAGAACCCATCTGAGCTAGAGATTTGGCTCTGCACCCACAGGGGGAGCTATGTGCCCTCCCTGGGCACAGACCATCATCAAAACCTTTGAGGGACAGGAAGATGGAATGGACCTTTTGAGAAGACCCCGGAAAACTATGTGGAGGAGCTGGTTGCATGCTCAAGCTGACCTGCACAGGGCTTGGTTTGCATCTGAGATGTGGACAGAGTGAGGTCAGACCTACAGGACCTCTGGTCCATGCCAGGTCTTTAGTGCATGTGGACTTCAGAGTGCACGGAGGTGCTGTGCATAGCTCATGTGTTGTATGGGACTGCATCTATCTTAAACTCATTCCTGGTTTTGTCTGAAGTGGAGGCATAGCATCCTGCCAACCCTGGCCACCTAGCTCAGAGCAGGGAAGAACTGGACAGGGTGGAGATGAGCTTGGTTGTCCAAGATTATAAAAAGAATCCTTCCACCATCATCTTTTTCCTGTTGTTGGCTCTGTGTTGTGTGTTTCTTTCTGTAGTAGTCAATAGTCGGTATTGATTATTGTCCTGATTGGATTGAGAGATGTCCACGAAACTAGGAGAGCAGGTTTCTGGGTATGTCTGAAAGGGCCTTTCCAGAGAGGGCAGCAGTGGGGTGGGGGTGGTGATGCCTGCTCTGAATGTGGGTGCACTGTCCAGGAGCTGGGGACTTGGATGGGATCCAAGTGTTTCTCTGTTCACACTTGTACACTCATATGTTTATAGACACCACCCCCATCTATCTGCTCCCCTATTGGCTTTGATCACTTGTAGCTTGATTCTGGCTTGATTCATAGAAAGGCCTACCCATCAGTACATGCTGTTCACCATAAGAGTGAGAAAGGAATATATTTCCCCTCTTCCTCTCTGCAATCATTCCTTTTTCACATTATAAGGCATGACAATAGAATGGTGGGTTGTTTTTTTAAAAAATATTTGTGTGGCACTTTAAACATTTTAGCTTTTAATGTTTTCTACTTTTACCACGAAAATGCTATCCTGACAGACAAACACAGGGTCATACTCCAACAGCAGTGGCTTGCCGCTTTTTCCTCTCCCACAAAGCAGCTGCAAGTGAAGCTTCCTTTGTCTAGCACCTTCCCACAATTCCCCTTGGGTTTCTGAGCCATTCTGTGAGCCAGCTCCATGCTGCTGTGTCAGATTAATTGAAGCCCTGTTGTGAGAGAGAGCTCAGTTTGCTGTTATTTCTCCATTTCTGTGTGTGTGTGTGTGTGTGTGTGTGTGTGTGTGTGTGTGTATGTGTGGTGTATGTGAGTGTGTGTGGTGTGCACGTGTGTATACACATACATATGCACATCTTTTTGTCATCTTGTTTTTGCAAGTGTGTGGGAACACGTGTATATGGGTGTGTGTACAAGAAGTTGATGTCATCCTCAATTGCCCTTCTACATTTTTTTTACTGAAATAGGACCCCTCAGTCAAATCCAAAGCTTACAGATATGGCTAGTCTTGCTAGCCACCTGATTCTGGAGATCTCTTGTCTCTACCTTCTCATGCTGGAGTTATAGGTGGGCTTCCATGCCCAACATTTATGTTGGTTCTGGGGACCCAAACTCAGGTCGTCATGCTTGCACAGCAAGGGCGCTACCCACTGAGCATCTTCTTGGTTTTCAGCTTGCTTTTAAGTGATCAGAATTTCTGTGTTTGTATTGATGACTTTACAAGGTACCTGACAGAAACAGCTTAAGACAAGAAGTGCTCACAGGTTGAGGGGATACTGCACAGCCTGCTGGGAAGATGTGGTAGTGGGAGTGGTTCACAGTTGTGTCAGAAGGAACATGAAGCATCTGGTTATATCATGGTGACAGGTAGCAGCAGGTTTGAGATGGGACCAGGACCAGGATGTGGCCTGTAAGGTCCTCCCAATTTTCTCAGGGTAGGCCCCACTCCTGAAGATCCTTCTGCTTCCTGAAATCACTGTCTGCTGGGGTCAAGTGTTCAAGTGTTCAGACCTTCACTGTATTTGATACTTGACCCAGCACAACAGTTTGCTGTGTGCTGGCCCCCAGCAGAGACCTGTTGCCCTGTTCTGTAAGACTCGACACAGCACCATGTATACAGTAGGCACTTCATGTATACAGTAGGCGCTTCATGCTTCCAGGGTGGATGCACACATAAGCAGTGGGACAGTTCTTGGTACTTCCTGGCATTGGTAATTTAGGGCCCAGCATGCAGCTTGCTTGTGACAGTTTGCAAGAGTGTGCGGTGCTTATCTCTTCCCACGTGTGGTCAGTGAGGTAAGTTTTATATTTGAGGTCAGCCATGGTGGAAGCATTTACACCACAGGACTGGGTAAGAACTGCAAATTCAGGATCTCCTACCCTTAGCCCCAAGGAATGGCCATTAAGCCCTTAGCAATATGTGGAACACACCCTATATATAGTCTTCTTGCTAGTAGGGAGATCCCATTTTCATAGGGTGTCACTGCTGTGGATGGACCAAAGGCTTGTTCCACACAAGAAGTTTATTTTGGAGCTGGGCATCCCCCTGCCAGAGACAGACCCACATGAACACAGTGTTCACTTGTAACATCAGGATGGAATCAAACCCAAGACCAACTTTGTAACCTGTTAACAGAGAGGACTCTACTGAGGACAGTGCGTAGTCAGTGTGTGGGGCCTGAGGTGTCCACCCTGGGCTGTGCCTCTCTGCCTGTGACTTCTCTCCTGCCCTTCCTATATTCTAGAAAAGTGCAGGCAGGAAGGTTTCCCTGTCTCCAGGATGGCTGGCCTCCTTAGGCAGAGAGGCTCAGAGGCTGAAAGACTTGGCAAGGCTCCTGATTCACTTCAACTGAAGAGTTAGCCACAGCCCCTGAATCATCTCTTGTGTCTGTTACTACAACAGACCAGATTGGCAAAGAGAGTCTTACAGTCTTACATGCACGTGTTTGGGGTTAGGCAGGAATGGGGTGGGCTCTGTTCTGAACAGTGCAGCCGTGTTTCTGGAGGACGTGGCATTTCAGTTTGCATTAAGGTTCTGTGGGACTAAAGAGTATATGGCATTTTTTATAAACAGCATAAGCCTGAAAGGAAAGCCTGATCGATCCTTTACCGCACTTATGTATGAGTGTGGAATTTCCCTCCTTCATTTGGAGAAAATTCCACAATCTTGATACACGAGGCCATTATCTGTTCCCTTGGGGACCTTCAGCTATGCATTAGGAATGATTGGTCTAGAACCTGCTTTACACAGGCCTTGGGATAAGCTTCAGGGCGGCTGCAGGAAGAGAGAATTTTTTGTTGCTGTTTTATTTTAATTCATTTTAATTTTCTTTGTGTGTTCATCTTTGTGTGTATGCATGTATAATTGCTTTTGTGTGGGCACGTATGTGTGCAAGTGTGGGTGCAGGTGCACTTATGTGTGTGTGTAGGTTATAGGTACATGTATGCAGACATGCGGATGCTAGAAGTGGATGCTGTGTGTCTTCCCCAAACCTTCTCCATCTTATATTTATAGGCAGGGCCTCTCACTTGAACTTCAGCTAGTCTGGCTAGCTTGCTTACTCTAGGAATCCCTTTCTCCACCTCCTGCAAGCTGGAGGCAGCAAGTTTGGGGATACTAAGGGTCCAAACTTTGGTTCTTGTGATTAGCCTAGCAAGTGCTTTACCGCCTAGCAAGTGCTTTACCTGCTGAACCATCTTCTTAGCCCTTTGTTTTATTCTATCTATCTATCTATCTATCTATCTATCTATCTATCTATCTATCTACCTATCTATCATCTATCTAATCTAGCTACTGTCTATCTATCTATCTATCTATCTATCTATAATCTATCTATCTATCTAATCTAGCTACTGTCTATCTATCTATCTATCTATCTATCTTCTATCTATCTATCTATCTATCTATCTATCTATCTATCTATCTATCTAATCTATCCATCTATCTGAGAAAGATTCTCACTGTGTAACCAAGCCTGGTATAGAACTCATAATTCTCCAACCCAACCTCCCAAGGCAAGAATTACAAGCACATACTCCAGGCATGACCAGATACAGTTCTTCAGAACCACAAATCCATTGTGGACATGGTGAGGTAAGACATTCTTAGTTTAGTGCGACACACTCTTTGCTGGATCTCGATGGAAACCTTCCTGGGCCAGGTGCTGTTTGGGGTTCAGAGGTTGAGTGGGAGTGACTCCAGCAGAAGACTAAGAGCCCATGCTCCCACAGAGGGAGGGAAGGAACACCCCAGAGCCTCAGGCCTCTCAGGACTTGCTTGGGGTTGCCCATCAGTGTTGGGCAAGCTACCTGGGGAGATGGGGGTCGTGCTTTGTGGTGTGAAGTAGGACATTAATGTGGAATGACTCTGCAGTATGGACTGATTCTCACGAAAATGGAAGTCCTGTTCCAAAGTGGTTTGAGGCCACCAAACAGGAGGTGGTGGAAGCCAAAGCAGGCCTGTGGTTCTTCACTCTTCACCCACAGTGAGTTTTCAGAAAGGCTTGGAGAGAAAACAGATTTAGGAGAGTTAGGAAAGTGCTGAGTCCCAGGCCCTCCCTTACCCCTGGGGCTGTGGATAGGTAAATACAAGTGGAGGTGGGGTTTGGGAGGAAGGGGGACCTGCCCTCCTGAGCAGGTGCCTGCCCTATGATAGGAGGTTTGGGCTGGCAAGCAGGTAGAGCTCCTCTGAGGGACTGGCATATAGAGTTTTGCTTGCTTGTTTGTTTGAGACAAGGTTTCACTCTAGAACGTAAACTGGCCTGGAACTTACCACAGAGCCTAGAGCAGTGGTTCTCAACCTTCCTAATGCTGGGACCCTTTAATGTAATTCCTCATGCTGTGGTGAACCCCCCCCCCCCAACCACACGATTATTTTCATTGCTACTTCATAACTGTACTTTTGCTACTGTTGTGAATTGTAATGTACATATCTGATACACAGATGGTCAAAGGGGTTGTGAACCATAGCTTGAGAAGGGCTGGTCTAGGGCAATCTTCCTGCCTGTCCCGGCCTCTCAAGTGCTGGGGTTGGTTACAGGCATGAGACATTACAGTGGCTGATGGACTACATCTTAATTAAGCCACCACACTGGGCATGTTTAATTTGTCTTTTTCTTTTTATTGACAAAGAATAAAAATATTGTACATACTTGTGGGGTACTATACGATGTTTGGAAGCATGTCTACACCGCACTGTTCCTACTCAGACTCAGCACATCCATCTCTTCCAACACTCATTTCTTCTTGTAGTATAAACACTAGCTGTTTCCTTTCCTGTCTTAGACACTTTGATCAGCTGACAGTGAGTGGGAATGGTGGTGTATGACTTCTTTCTTTTGTCAACTTGACACAAACTATCTCAGAAAGAGGAACCTCATTTGATGAATTACCTCCATCAGATTGGCCTGTAGGTAAGACGTGGGGCGCTTTCTTGATTAATGATAGATGTGAGGAGGGGAGGGGCCTAGCTCACTGTGGAGCATGTTACCCCTGGGCAGGTGGTCCTGGGATGTGTAAGAAAGCAGTCTGAGCAAGCTGTGGAGAGCAAGCTAGTAAGCAATGTTTCTCTGTGGTCTCCACTTCAGTTCTTGCCTCCAGCTTCCTGCCTTGAGTTCCTGCCCTGCGTTTCCTCAGTGATGGATTGTGATGGGGACATGTGAGCCAAATAAACCCATTCCTCTCCAGGTTGGTTTTGGTCATGGTTGATCATAGTAATTGAGAGAAAATGGACAGATGGTACAATGTGTTGGGGCAGAAGATTCATCTCCTGGTACAGATATGAAGGGTCCCAAATAGAATTGCCACAGGATCAAATCCACCTATTGAACTTTCTCAATGTAGTGGCTACAGATATTTCGACCCGTGTGAAATGGACATACCCCAGGGTCCAGAGGGTTTTCATCCATGTTTCACACAGTGGAGATAGTCCTGCAGTGATCTTTCGTGGCAGGTAGCCTCCCTGGGGAAATGGCTACCGTCTGAAGCCAGGAGTCCAGTGACCAGGCTGCTGGGGAACATCTGCATTGCTCTGCAATGGTAGTCACAGCTGAGATTAGAGAAAGACTCAGGACTGTTTGTGTGAGCAGAAAGCAAGTGAACATTGAATGTGAAGGATTGAGAAGAAGGGCAGCAACTTCTGGGCTCTGGATGAGCCAGTGAGGGGGACTGTGGTCATCCTGAGCTACAGGAACACAGAGGAGGGGAGTTCAGGGGGAAGACAACTGGCTCCATGCAGAATCTGAGACCCACTGAGGAATACAGTTGGAAGAAAATAGGGACTCGGTATAGGCAATTATATTAATACACTGAAGTATACAAGATGCTTTTTTATTGGATACTTGTGTACATATTTATAGGAGACTTGGAGCATTTGTGTTTTCCCCAAAAGGAACAATCTTGTCTGCTGGTGATGACAAGCAGAATGGGAGAGAAGTGAGAGGCGGACAGCACCTTGGGCTGATGGTACCTGCTCACGGTTGCACCTCAGTATAGCTGCATTGGCTTGCTCTCGGTTCCACGGGACACTTTCTTACCTCTACACACTCCTCATGTTTTAGATGCTTACACATGGAAGACAGAGACCTTTGTTTCTAGCAACTGAAGAATGTGAGGCAAATCCTCATCTGAGAATCACGCCCAGTGGTGCCAGCCTCATTCCAACAGGCTCACTCAGAGGGGGACCCTCTGCCCCATCTTCAGTTACCTGATGAAGAGTGAACCTCTGTGTTCCCAGTGGACAGAGTGGCAGGTCATACCACCACTTCCAAATTCCTACCTGCATTTCTTTAGTCTCAGGTGGATGTCTGAGGGCCTTCCATCAGTGCATCAGAGAGAAGATGGAGAGGAAGTAATACAATGCACACCCCATGAGCAGGAGCTGGAGTGCCATAAGCATGTGATAAATACTTAGATGATTTTGTCCAAGGTCAGGCAGTAAGAGAAAGAAGATGTTAGGATTCAGGACAATGGACATGGGTCAGTCTGTAAAGAGCTTGCCATGCAAGCATCAGGACCTGAGTTTGAATCCGCAGCAGCCACAGAAGAAGGTAGGTGTGGCATGAGCCTGCAACACCACTGCTAAAACAGCAGAAACAGGAGGGCTTCTGGAGCTTCTGGACTAGCTAGGTCAGCCAATCAGTGAGCTCTGGGTTCATCTTGCCAGCCAGCCCAACCAATCAGTGAGCTCTAGGTTCAGGGAAAGTACCCATCTCAAAAGTAAAGAGGGAGAAGTGATTTAGGAAAACACTTGACATTGGCCTCTGGCCTCCACATGGATGTACACACATGTATGTACACATGAACCCACACATACTTTTACACCCACCTACCATTGCTCTCCCCCCTCCATCTTAGTGTCCAGGGATGAATTAGTGCAGGTAACATAGCAATAACACTGTGGGAGCTAACCTGCAGCTCTCTCAAGCGCTGCTTGATCTGATGAAGGTCTGGAAGCCAGCCGTGCTGGCTTTCAGCTTCCCCATCCCCACTGAAAACCTTCTGCTTCAACAGTGAACTGGGGCAGGAGGCTGATTCCGTAGGGACCTTACATTGCCTACAACTCTGTAATGCTGCACTTTACAATGTGGCAATAGAACATAGCGAACTCATGGAGGGGACTGTGGGATCTTTCCTCTCTGGGGATGTGTCATGACACCCCTGGGAAAGTATTTGTAGCTCTTAAGAGGGGAGTCCACAATGCTTTCCAAGCCACAGGCTTTCCTGTAGCCAGTCTTTCGTGGTCCTGACAGCCAGCTCCCAAATGATACAGAGACTTATTAATTATGAAAGCTCGGCCTATAGCTTAGGCTTGTTTCTAACTAGCTCTTATATTATATTAACCAATTTCTATTCCTCTACATACTGCCACGTGACTGTGGCTTTTGCCTCTTCTTCTGCATGTCTTGTTCCCTCTGAGTCTGGCTGGCAATGCCCCACTTTCTTCTTCCCTGAGCTCTCTCTGTCCAGACATCCTGCCTAACTTCTTCTTGCCTAGCTATTGGCCATTCAGCTCTTTGTTAAACCAATCAGAAGAAGCCTTGGCAATGACATATCTTCACAGTGTGCACAAAGATTATTTCCCATAGCTAGAAAGACAAATCACACTCATTTATTAAATCATTTGTGTGATTCCTTCTCTCACATGCCTGTGACACACAACTAGATGAGAACCCAAAGCCCCCTGTTTTCAGCACATGTGAAAGGATTTGAAGGCACGGGCCACCTGGCTCGGCTACAGATGACAGCCTTTGTTCTGACCACAGTGACTTTTACTTCCTTTTCAGGAGCCCATAATACTGTGTTGGTATTCTAGAACGTTCCTTCTGGTGATCCCTGATCTTTAGAGAAAATAGATACCCAGTGATGTTTGTTGAATTTGTAATGTGAGGGCTGTGTTTTTACCTTGTAGGTAAATGGGTCCTTTGATGATTGGTATGCCTTGGAGGAAACTGGGCCTCTTTTTCAGGCTTCTTCTGGAAGGGCAGCCCCTCAGTCCTGGCCACTGAGGCCTGTCACCTCCAGCACTCAGTGAAGTCCTCATGCTTTCTCTCCACCTGTCCTGTATAATGTGAGAGTCACTTTACTACATGAACTTTTTATTTTCAAGACAAGATTTCTCTGCATAGCTGTGACTGTCCTGGAACTCGCTCTGTAGACCAGGCTGTCCTCAAACTCACAGAGGTCTGCCTTCCTCTGCTTCCTGAGTGTTGGAATTAAGGGCATGCGCCACCACCGCCTGGCTCTAAGTGGACTTTTCCCCATTTCGAATTATCTTTTCCTTTAGAATCTCATGAAGCTCATACCGGCCTCTATGTCCCTATACAGCCTACAACAACCTTGGACTTCAAATCCTCCTGTCTCCACTTGCTGAGTGATAGAAATGTAGTTGTGTTAGTTTTAGTCTGTGCTGAGGAGGGAATCCAGGGCTCTGTGCATGCTGATAAAGCACTCCACTAAGTTACATCCCTAGCCCCCAACTCCAAATGTAATAGCTCTTGGGGGCACTGTGGAGTGATGAGATTTAAGAGTGTCAAGTAGCCTCTGAATTTCAGTGATATGATCCCTAGAAGATTTCCAGTGTCCTGGGAGCCTCAGCCTGCCAGACCTGACCCCTTCTGATTCAAGGCTCACCCACTGAAGAAGAGGAATCAGGCAGCATGTGGCAGACTGAGAGACTACCAGGGCCAGAAGTAGCCACCACCAAGACTCTGCTCAGGGACATGATGATTGTGCCAGGAGACTGGTGACCTGGTCCAGTGTCCAGTCCTATCCCCTGTGGCCTGGTTGTCCCCCATGATACCACTCTTTCTCTGCTTTGCTTTCCTCTGGTGATTCCCTGCACAGAGGGAAGGGGTGCCCCTTTTCGTACTGAGAATTGGCATAGCCTTGTTCCCTGGCCTCTACTCTGGGTGGTGGTTCGTGGGCACTGGCTCTGGGGTCAGACGGCTGGAGGTTATGGCAGACTTTCTGCTCTGCTGTTCTCATCAGGACCCTTCCCCTCCAACCCTGCTCCCCCAACCTCCCACCCTGTCTACACAGCACAGGTGGAACCTGCCTCCAGCTACACACACACATTGTCATGGTGGCCAGTGGATACTGGCTCTCAGCAAAGATGATTGTACAAAACACACAAACACATCAAGAAGGGAACACAAGTTACCCAAAGCCTTGCCACGTGAGGAGAGAAACCATCTAAAAGATGAGTGTTTTTGCCACGCATTCAAATTATGCCACACAAAAATGAAGTGCGGTTCCTTAATCTCAGATACCAACAAGAGGCAGATTTAGAATTAACCCAAAGCACAGCACATCAGGATTTACTCACAGATGGATGATGATGATGATATGATTATTTATAACTGACTGATTTGTTCTTTGTTTCTAGAGTAATGTTCTTTGTTTTCTCCCAGAAGCAGAGTCTCTTAAGAAATTCCTTTATGGGGCTGGAGAAATAGCTCAGTGGCTAAGAGCTCTCGCTGTTTTTGCATAGGATCAGAGTTCGGTTCCCAGCACTGTCAGTTTCTGGCCTCCCTGGGAACCTGCACTCAACCTATACAAACCCATATACGGTCACATGCATGCGCTTAATTTTAAAACATTAAAATGAACCAATCCCTACCAGGTCTTTTTGGGACGTTTTCCTAGTGGATAATGGTGGTTTTGCCAACCTGTGCCTGTTTTGATCCTGCTGTCCCTATAGTTAATGACCTGGTTTGCCGTTTGACAGCTTAAGACACCAAGGATAAGTCCTTGGTGTGTGAGATTCCCTCTCTCTGACTTTGACTTCCTCTGGTGCTGTGACCTAGTCTTCTCAGGGCACCATTGAGTCTGCTTTTCCTCCAGAGCGGTTCCTCAGCAGCCCCCTTGTGCCTTCACCTCAACAAAGTGTCCTTACGGTGTACCTGGATGGTGAGCTCTTACATGAATCGCGGCTGAGGCTGGTCGCCCCTCCTGAGCCTGAGGACTTGTGTTGTTCATTGGCCACTTCCCCCAGTATCAGCCCGTTCAGCCTCTTTCTCCTGAGTCTTTCCTCCTGGAACTTGGATGTACGTGGGTTAGCCACTCTACTGGCATCTCCTGCTTTTCCCTCCCCACCACACCCCAGTTCCTTACCTGTTTCTCTGCATGCTCACCATAGTTTGTGCAGGTTTGGTCCTGCTCTCTGCCATTCCCGCCGAAAGCACTCAGTAAGTAACTTGTTTCTGCAGGTTCGGGAGGGTTTTAAGAATTTTTGCCTGTGAGTTTCTGGTTGATCAGTGGTGCTCAGGGGGCTCCTGGAGGCAGGACTGGAGGCTGCTCTTTCCCAGAATGCTGGTTTTGCTCTGGGCTGCCTCATCCATGAAGAGAGGCTTTAAAACAGGCCTGGCTGGGGCCTCAAAGGTGGTGAGACTAGCCCCTTCACCCTCCCGCAGTCTTGTCTTGTACTTTGAATTCTTAGGGATTGTTTTTCTCCTTGCCAGAGCCAAGGTAGAGCTGCTCAGATAGCCCTCCATCTTCTTTACTTCTTTATTAATCTTCTCTGGTAGGGGATGGTGGTGTACACTGTGCGGTCTTCTTAGACCCTGGAGCTTTCATGAGCAAACCAATCCAAGGAATCAGGGAGTAGTTCCTGTTCCACCAGGGAAGAGAGAAGGCAGTGACTGTCACAGCAGACACTAGGTGGGATTGATTGCTGCAGGAGACTTTCCTGTTTTTTTTTGTTTTTGGTTTTTTTTTTTTTTTTTTGCGACAGCATGGGCACTAAGATACACCAGATTGTTCAAAGTGCAGTCATGTTTGCCTAAGAGGCATCTTACCACCCAGAATGCAATTCCTCACAGCAGATGAAGGGACATACTGAGTAGGTTTTGGTTAATTATAATTCATCTAAATCTTTTAAAAAATGTTTTTGATTTTCCTTCCTTCCTTCCTTCCTTCCTTCCTTCCTTCCTTCCTTCCTTCCTTCCCTCCCTCCCTCCCTCCCTCCCTCCTTCCTTCCTCCCTTCCTCCCTCCCTCCCTCCCTTCCTTTCTTTTTTTTTGTGTGTGTGACAGGGTTTTCTGTAGCTCAGGCTAGCCCTTCACTTCTGATCTTCCCACGTCCATTTCCCAAACACTGAGTTTACAAGCTTGGGCCTTTAGACTGAGCTTAAGAACATTAATTACTTTCCTTTACCTTTAGAAGAAAGCTGAGCCCACCTTCATGTGCTAAGAGCCGTGGTAACTTTGTAGCTTTGATATATCTTATCTGATATATATCAGTCGGGGTTCCCCAGAGGAACAGAACCAGTGGAATGGACAGATAGTGCAGAGGGGACTTTCTTTTTCACTTTGGCTCACACGATGTGGGCTGGGCAGTCCAACAATGGCTGTGTGCTGGAGAGGTTGAGAAGCCGGGGCCTGCTCACTCCACAGACCTGGAAGCCTCAACAGTCCCCATCTAGAACTGAAGGCCTGGAGGCTTCCCCGAGAGCCAGCAGTCATCGGCCCACTCGGAAGGAAGAAGGAGCTGGGCTCCAGTGTCTGTGAAGGATGGCAGTGACGGCTCCAACCATGACACATCCCTGCCAGAAGCTGAAGCAGGCAGCAGCATGGTCTCCCCTCAGGACCTTGGGATCTGGGCCATCACCGGAAGGTGCTGCCCACCCTGGAGGATGCTTTGCCCATTTCAGCTAACCCCTCCTTGAACTGCGTGCACAGACTCACCCAGAGGCAAATTTTTCAGTTGATTCCACATCTAACCAAACTGACAGGATTAACCAATCCATGAGTATCTATTTCCCCCAATCTGCAGCCTTCTTTTAGCTCCAGTATCTGGCTCTTTTCTCACCCACCCACCTACCTACCCTCCAGCTTTGGGGCAGGGCACAGGATTGGAACGGATCCACTGTGGCTAGTTTAAGGCCCACCCCTTATCTTTCTGTAGTACCACTGAATCACCCTTTTGAATGCTCATGATGTCTGTGGAACCAGCGGGATGGGCTTGAGTGTCTCTCATTTCTCAGTGGACACAGCTAGCCTTCCAGGATCCATGACTGTCAGCTAGCCATAGCTGGGAGTCAAAGTCAGCCTACAAGGCAACCTCACCTACCTGACCTGTGCCACTTGGGAGTATGTTGACCATGAGTGCATCGCAGGGTAGCAGACACGCTGAGCCTGTGGCATAGCGAAAATGCTCATCTCCTCCCCTGATGCAGCTTTGTGTGAGCACAGCTGGGCGGGAAGGCTTGTGCCTGGTCCATAACTCATCTAGGAAGGGGTTGGGCCATTCTGGGGATGACCCCCCATAGCTGTGGCAGGAAGGAACTGTGGTGAAGCTGGACATACCTTTGAGAAGAGAACCTCCAATGTGTACGAGACGTGTCTAGGGGAACTGATGGGTGAGCACAGACCATAGTTTCCTTCATGAGATTGTGCCTGCAGATAATGGCGGGTGAAGAAGGGTGGTCCGTCTGCAGGCAGGGCACCATCTGTCTGCCCAGACGCCTACCAGCCCATGTGAGAACTCTGAAATGGCAGTTACAGAGCTCCCCTGTTCTACTGACAGCATGGCAGTAGTGTAGACTCCTGCTCTGGTCATGTTCTGAACCCGTGGTCATGAGATGGACTATCTCATGACAGTCTATGCAGTGATGGTGGAGTGGGAGGCAAAGCTTCCTTACTTCCTTGTGCTGTACCTGGGACCCGGGGGGGCTCTGCTGGTACAATCTCTTGCTGCCTGTACTAGCCAGGTCAGGTGTTCTTCCTGGAGTGAAGGGGATTCCCCCCAGTTTCCAGGGATGCTATTACAACTGGAGAGCCAACATGCAATAAAACAACAGCAACAACAACAAACGTGTGTGTGCCTGTTCCTGTTGTGCATGTGTCTTTTTGTGCGTGCACATGTCTGTTCATGTGTGTACATGTCTGTTCGTGTGTGCACGTGTCTGTTCGTGTGTGCACATGACTATGGAGGCCAGAGGGTAAACCTGACTGTCAATCCCTAGGTGCCATCTATCTTGTTATGGTGAGGTGATAGGGTCTTTCATTGGCCTGGATCTTGGCAATTAGGTCAGGGAATTAGCCAGTGAGCCCAAAGAATCTATCTGCTTCTACTCTCCAATCGCCCACTGTGAGATTACAAGAGCACATCGCCATATCCATGTGGGTTCAGTGGAAGAACTCTGGTCTCGTCAAGACAGGCTCTTGACCGACTGAGCTATCTTCTCAGATGAAGCCAACAATCCTCTTCAGCTCTGGGCAGGATAAGCAGGTCGATCTGAGTCTGCCCAAGATGGACAGAGGTTAACTGGACCCTACGCCCAGGACAGGCTGCAGTCAGGGTTTGTAGTATTTTGGACCTTGTAAAAATTTAGCAGAGTCACTGTGTGAACAACCATTTTTTAGAAGTACTCAATGACCTTGAAGAATCCTTGTGGAAACAGTGACTGTTTTGCCGAAAGGGCTCTGCAGCCATCCCACGACTGTGGTCACAAGACACCTCAGACATACCTGAGGTTCTTGAATTATTGTGTCTTTAGCACATGATACATAATAAAGGACTGGAGTCGTGGAGGCATGTGATGTTTTCCTTCAGTAAGACATGTAAATTGAGATCAGTGACCTTTGTATGAGGATATACTTCATGTAACTTTCAATAAATACGCCTTTGTACACTGTTTGGGGTTCAGTCCATTGGAAGAGGCTAGACCTTCCTGCTGCCACACAGGCCTTAAAATTTCATCTTGGGAGTGCCTTCTTTCTTCACTCGACCTGTGCTGCATGGTGCACCCTGACAGGACCTGGGGTTCTTCATTTGTGAAATGGGGACACTTGCCCTCTGCAGGGCTGGTGCCAGGGCTCCCGGTAGATTCTTGGTTCATGTGTATTGCTGTTTTTTCCATTAATAATGAAGCTGTTCACCATGTCCCGGACTGTCACAGGGCCCCTCACACCTCTTTGCTGGGCACACAGGGAGAGCCCATCTTATTGTTCAGTTTCCCTCACCTTCCTTTGTTAACAGAGCTGTCTCTTTTTCTCCAGAAATTGCTCTCTTTGTACGCCCTGACTCAGTTTCCCTACCTCCCTTAGCACTGACGGAAATATACATCTTGCATTCATCTGAGGACACAACTGATATTGTTAGGTGATATCATGCTGCTCTATTTCTGTGTCAGTATCTCAAAATCCAGGGCTTCTTCTAACACGACAGCCTTAGACAGGAAACTGATTTCTCATGCCACCAGCCCTGCGTCCCAGATCCCCTCTTACTTGGCCACTTTAAGGCCCCTGTTTTGGTTTTAACCAAGGCCAGTCTGGTTACAGGGAGAAAAACAAACTCTAGACACTCCTGCAAACACACAGAAAGTGCTTGCCTATGATACCCAGAGGCACACAGAACCAGGTAGGGACAGGCACCGTGAGGGATCCTGGGTAGTTTGCACGATAGGGGCACTTGGTTCAACGTTTGTCTGTGGGAAGCAGACCCCGGAAGCAGCAGGCTCATGCGCTAACTGACCCCGGTGTTCAAGCAGGTGGCATCCTGGCCCTGCACTTGTCCCTCTTCTTATCCAGCAGGAGGAGAGCCTCTGCCGTGCCGAGCAGAGGACTTGGGACAGCAAAATGTGCCTTGGGCTGCTGAGAATCATGGCCTCTCATCTTCAGTGTCAGCCAACTTGAACTCATGCTGCATGCAGCCTGGTCCCCCAAGAGCTGCTTCTGCTGGGCTCTGCTTCCTTGGTTGTCTGAGATGGCCCCAGCAGGCCTATCTGCTATTAGCTCTACCCTGGCCCAGCAAGGTCAATAGCCACAGCTTAGGGTTGGGATGGGAAGGGTCGATCTCCGATCATGCTGCTGGTCCTACTCTCCTGACTGGCTAGGTGCTCTTACACATGCTCAAGCCTTGCATCTTCTTCTTTCACATCTGTAAATTTGTAACTGAAACACGGCCCACCCCTCCCCCAACACACTCCCCGTGCAAACATGCAACTCTCTGCCTGGGTCTGCTGTCTCATACCCAATTCAGAGTTTTGACACCTGTCTACCACAGACCCTGGCATTTCTCAAGGCACAATGGACAGGATCTTTTAGGATGTAAATTCGTATTGTGAACTCCTGAAAGGGGATGTAGAAGTGGGGGAGGACCTCCCTGCCAGGTCAATGGCCCAGGACTGGCCAGTGTGTCCTTGGGATTGTGTGCAAAGGCCACAAGAAGGGACAGACACTGGGGACAGAGAAAGAACTGTCATTTATCTGGAGCTCATTAATTGGCCGGCGAAATTATGAGGAAAGTGGTCAAGGCGGAAGCAGAGGGAACTGTCAGTAAACCCCTTTAAGACGTGTTTACTCCCAGTCTAACTCCCTCCTCTGAGCTTTCCAGATCACAGCGGGTGGGGGGGGGATGGGCAGGGGAAATTTTAGATGGAAGACGGTGAAACTTGCTTTATTTGGATAGCTAGGAAATCTGGATAAAATGAGGACTCGTGGGTGGAGGTGGTGGTCACAGGAGCAGTATATCCGTTTACATAGGTGTGTTTGCAGGGTTTAGAAACCGGGTGGCATTAACACACAGCAGGCAGCCACCAAAGCAAGAAAGCGAGAGGTGGCCACCAGGGCTAAGACACGCAGGTCTCTGCAAAGTTTGGGAGACCCAAACTGGCCACACTGGTGAGTTTTGGCATGGGTATACTTGCCATCTTTTAAAAGGAACTATAATTTTTGTCTAGGCAGCAAAGATGGAGAGGTTGAGAAAGTGAGCCCAAAAGACAGAGGATGGACAAGGGGCACCAGGTGTCACAGGCTGAGCTGGTAGGAAGCAGGCGGTGGTTGGAACAAGGACTGCAAAGTGAGTATCTTAGAGATTAGATAAAGAGGAGCCTAGCTGGAATTTAGCAAGGGCACGTCTCATGCTGTGGAAGGGGTCAGGACTGCATCTATCTGTCAGCCTACGGCACCATCGGTGCACAAAGAATCTAGCCTGGAGGGGTACCACCGCTCGGTGCCTGCAATCACAGCTTTGTACGGTAATGCCGGCTTGTGGGGCCAAGGGTTGGTTGGCACGCATCTGATGCAGGAAAGGGATCTGGAAGATAAAGCCTTCGAGAAACAAAGTGTTCTTTTAGGGACTGTTTTTCATGGCTCCACCCCACCTGTTCTGAGCATCAGGGGACATTTGTCTTGCATTGTTATTCAGCCATCCCCTCCAAGGGTGGCTTTGTTCAGAACCTGCTTTACACCTGCAACTGTGTCATACTCGGCTAGGGTCCCAGACAGCAGGTCACAAGAAACAGCACAGTAGGGAGCCCCACAGCCTCAGCTGTGCCCCATCTCTGTGGAACTCGACCTCTCTCTATTCTGGAAAAACAAAAACAAGAAGTAGTTGCTAACACGGAGAGTTATTAATCCTTTCTACATGTCACATGAACAACTATAGCAGGAAGTGTGATTCAGCCAGTGCCAATAGATCTGAACGGGTCCTGTGCGGACTCCTGAGGGTGACGAGTTCCGAGTGGGAAGGGTCAGGGCAGCTGGAACAAAACAGGAGCTGAAGACTAAAGAGGAACAGTCAGTGAGAGACAGACTATAAGCCTGGTGGCGGGAGCAGGCAGCGTCTACCAGTTTGGAGGGATCCGGGTGTCTCAGTGATGGAATGCTTGCCTAGCGAATATGAGGCCTTGGGTTCTGTCCCTAACAATCCACACCAACAACTCCAAAGACAGTAACAAGAAAGGAGGCATGAAGAACTAACTAGCAAGAAGAGGACTGGAAAGAAGGTGATTTTCGCCGATGCAGAGCAGCCAGGCCCCAAGGCTGAGACACACATGGAAGACTCATCCAGGAATAAGATACAGATGGTATGTAGAAGGCAGGGTTCCTAGGATAGCAGGGACCATCTTATAGGGCTGGGGGATAATCTCAGCTGAGGCAAGTACTTGAATTCACCTTTCTGCAGGGAAACTGAGGCTACCCGACCTCCGGAGTCTGGCCCTGGAGGAGCCCCATGTGCTGTGGAAGCCCACAGGGCCACTGTGCCCAACATGGAGGCAAGACTTCTTTCCTGCGTCCATCCCTGGCACCTTCTTCTGACCTGCATAGTAACACCATTCCCAGTTGGCACAGTGGGAGTGTTGAAAAACCCACACCTTGTCCACAGGACCAACCTTGAGACACAAACGCTTTTGTAGCCTGCTTTGCAGTGAGTTCTTAGACATTCTAAGAGAGTTTCATAGAACGACAGCTTTGGAAAAGGTATTTACAAAACCCACCGGACCCTCCATCGAAGGCCCAAATCCCAAAACCTCACATCTCAATCAAACAGTTGCCAAGCTTGTGTTGGGGTACCCCAGCTGCAGGCTGTTTCCCCCTGGATGGTTGAGAAATGGCTCTTGGAACTGAGCCAGCTTCCTTAGCCAGGTCTGTTCCTGAACACACACACCAGCTTAGGCTCCCTAGCAGCCCTACTAACCTCTCCATGTTTTCATTCTGCATCTTCCCCAGTCCTCCTGCACCCTGCCAACTGTACGCACTTTCTACCAGTGTGGGGATTTAGACTCTTCAATTGCCAATGTAAAACCCAGGGCCAAATCAAGAAACGCCACAATTGCCATAGAAGCAGAAGCCCACCACTTTCTCAATATAAGCCCGAGCCTTTGTTTGAATAAACAGCTTGCTTGCAAGCTCCCAGAGCCTGTGTCTTCACATCTTCTCCCCGCTTCCCCCCAGGGCACTAGAGCCAGAACAGCAACACTCCTAAACCCTACAAACTGTATGCACTTTCTACCTCTGTGGTTATTTAGACTCTTCTGGGGACAGAAGGTAGAGGCCAGACATCCTCCAGTGTGAAGAAGACCCTCCACAGCCTGCTCCAGAGGTGCCAACAGAGAGAGTTAGGCCATCTTCTGCCATGTCACCCAGGGTTTGCTCTGCCTCACTGACCCCAGAGGTTGATCTACCTAAGGGACTGACTCCTTATGTGACTATCTATGCCAGAAACGGGGCTTTGCAGGCTCCCCCATCCCTGGCAACAATGTCCGCGTCAGCCCCGATTCCAGCCTGAGAGGAGAAAGATGGAGGAAGGTACTTGGGAGAGATGTAGTGATTTTCCAGACTGGACTTGACTGGGACAGAAGACTTGACGGGAATGATATGAAGGGCAGCATGACTGATTGGGTTGATTGATACTTCCTTGAGGGGAAAAAAAAGACACTGAAAGCATGGAGACACTGGTGTCATTGACCAATGAACTTGAACTCAATGAATATAGATGCTGTATACTATCTGTTTTAAAAAGACACAGGGACTAACCATCATGGCTAATCTGGAAACTCACAGTGGATTCCACAGACAGTTACAGAGGCATGGAGACCCCAAGAGAGACCGAAAATTGAAGGGAAATTGTGAGAGATTTTCCTGGTCCTGTCCTCACACCTGGGGATGATAACTTTCCTTACTGTGTGTAAAAAGGTCCTTTTCTCTTGGGGAGCCACAGTAGAGAAGACTGGAAAAATCACTTTAGGTGTGATGCTGTGAAGCTGAAAACTAATTCCCACCCAGAGCCCAGAGCTCCCTCTTTGCAGGCAGTGGATAGCTCTCCCCTGTGCTTTGCTCAGTTTTTGCAGACTAAGGAATGGCTTAGTTTGGTTCACAGATCAGGAGCTCCGGCACATGCTGACAGGGAGGGTGCGGTGGAGAAGAACAGCTCACATCATGGTGGCCTGGAAGGAGAGAGGAAGAATGTGCACACTTCCTCCTCTTTCGCCTTTTACTGCACTCTGGCCCCAGCCTAAGGGAGGTGTCATACACAGTTTTCACATCTGGAAATGTCCTCACACACATGCCCAGGTGTTCTTTACCATTATCCTAAGCAGTCCTCAACACAAATAAGTGCAGCACCAAGATTAACCACCACAGACAGAAATGATGGGATCTTGATGCCACTGGGGTTCCTGTCCTGTTCTTCCTGAGGGCAGCTATGGGTATACTTTGCACCCACTGGCTTCCACATAGCATTATTGCTAAGCTCCTTGAAGAGACAGATTTCAGGGCAGGCTAGGGAAAGGAGAAGATGAGAACAGACCAACTCTTGTGTCTGACAACAATTAACTATCCAAAGAATGATGGGAGTATGTTAAAAAGATAGAGGCCAGCTCCTCTTGGAGGAGTGAATACAGAGATGAGGGGCAAAATAAATATTGACAGTAGTGTATTATAACTCACCAAATAAAATGGGAAACCACATGGCAATAAACAAATGAATAAATTGAACGTTTGGGAAAGAATGAGACATTTAAAGTGTGTTCTTGTTAGGAGAACCCTTAAAAGACCAGAGAAAAGAGCATCCAAATGGGAACAAGTTGACATTGTTCATGCTTGGTGGGCCAGCAGGAAGAGCACACCCTCACTTCTGTGGTGTGTGGGGCCACGTATGTACAAGGAACCACCAGACACACACCCCAAAGAAGCAGTCAACACAAGAACCAGCCCATTCAACCCAATGTGTCAGTGTTTCTTGCTAAAAGCCATGGAATATGGAGAAGCAGAGCCAAGTGGAAGGGACTAGAGATAGGGCATATGTGGGCACAGAGTTGTGGGGAGCCTTTCTCCAAATAAAATAATGCTGGACTAACCTTTAAAAGCCCAGTCTTGGAGCTGGAGAGATGTCTCAGAGGTTAGGAACACTTACCACTCATCTGGATCCTGAGTTCAGTTCCCAGCACCCATGTCAAGCAGTTCCTGCCTTCTTCTGGCCTCTGCAGGCGCTTCTCACACATGCATGTGCGTGCACGCACACACACTTGAACACATTCAAAACAGAATAAAACAAAACAACAACAACAACAAAAAAAAAAACAACAAAAAAAAAAAACCAACAACAGCCAAAACACCAGCAAATCCCAGTGGGGCTTGGTAACTTGACGGGGAACGTGTTGCCATTTGCATGCTGAGTCTGGTGACTGAGTCAGGAGAAGAGAGGACATCCCTGCATGTGAGAAACAGCACGTAAGGATGGAAAGACATCGGGTTGCTATGCCAGGACTAATGGTTCAGGGGAAAAGCCCTTTCTTTCTCCTTTACTAGAAACTTTTCTGTGCGTTTGTGATGGTTTTAAAATGAAAAGGAAGAATGAAAAGAAAGGGAGGAGAAGTCTCCCTTACTCAGTTTACCTCTCTGGTGTCTCAGGGGCAAGTCAAACATAAATGAAAAGGGAAATGTTTAGGTCTGCTAGCACGTAGCTCCAATCATTTTATGGGTCAACTAAGGTGCACATTCTTGGCTGGCCTTCGGGGTTTAGGTATTTTTAAGCTGAATGGCTTTAAGTGTTTTGAAGCTAAAATCTATATATTGTAGTTTTAAGGGGCTGAAAGCAGAAGGCTTTGGAACGTTGTCCAAGTTGGGAAAATGAGCCTCAGGTCTGACCCACGGCACTCAGTATCTCATTAGGTTTCCAAGCTTTGATATGTTCTCACGGCAGACGTTTCCGGCCTCTTTGAGAACGGGAGACGTTCTTTTCTGTGTCAAACTTCACACTGAAGCAGAAGCAGGAAGAGGATACTTCATTCCAAACTTTTAAGAACTCGGCCCCCATCTGTTTAAAAACAGCTGAGAATGAAAAATTCCAAACACAAGAGGCACTAAGTGCTAAGGAATAAAAGTGTGTGTGTGCACATGCATGGGTGTAGGCATGCACCTGTGCAAAAGTCCTCTTGTGTTACTCTATTCCTCAATCCCTTGAGAAAAGTTCTTTCATGCAACCTGGAACATATCAGTTTTTATGATTTCTTCTTTCTTTCTTTCTTTCTTTCTTTCTTTCTTTCTTTCTTTCTTTCTTTCTTTCTCTCTTTCTCTCTCTCTCTCTCCCTCCCTCCCTCCCTCCCTCTTTCCCTCTCTCTCCCTCCCTCCCTCCCTCCCTTCCTTTCTCTCTCTCTCTCTCTCTCTCTCTCTCTCTCTCTCTCTCTCTCTCTCTCTTTTTTAATCACCCCTCCACTCCTCTCAGGCTGGCTGGTCACTGAGTTTCTAGGATTAACTCTTCTCTACACACACACACACACACACACACAGCCACACACTAGGATTAAAAGCTCACGTGGCCATTGGCTTTTAAGAGCGTACCATAGATGCCAACTCAGGTCCTCATGTTTGCATAGCAAGTGCTCTTAGTCCTGAGTCATCTTCCCATCTCAAGTAAAACTTACCTTTAATTGACGCCTAAAACTCGAAAATGATAATCAGTGGGGCCTCCCGTGACCTTTGGATGCACAAACACACTGTATTGTTTTAAATCAAGGTAAGCTCCTACCTTCTCGATTGTCATTTCTTTAGAGTGAGACCCTGCTGGGGGATGTCTTTCTGTACGCTAAGAATATGTTGCTCTCATTGGCTAATAAATAAGCTACTTTGGCCTATGGCAAGGCAGCTTAGAGGCAGGTGGGAAATCCAAGGAGAGAGACAGAAAAGAGAAAGGCAGAGTCTGGAGAGAAGCCAGCCTGCCACCCAAAGAGCAACATGCCAGCAGACCGGTAAAGCCACAGAACACATGGGAAATCATAGATTAATAGAAATGGGTTAATTTAAGCTATAAGAGCTAGCTAGCAAGTGCCCTGCCATAGGCCATACAGTTTGTAAATAACATTAAGCCTCTGAGTGATTATTTTATAAGTGGCTGTGGGACCAGGCGGGACCAGAGAAAACTTATGGCTACAAGACCCTTCAAATTCTCTTCTTCTAATGGTGTGAATACATGGGGCATGATTGTTACCTATAGTCAATTATTGTTCACCAGCACCCACTGGTTAGACTCCCTTCATCTCTTCCTCCCGACTCAACTCCCCAGTATCTTGTAACCACCATTCTGCTCTCAACTTTATGTGTGTGTGTAGACAGATTTTTTCTTTGGGCCACCAGCTCACAAAAAATGATATGGAGACTTCTCCTTAATTATGACAGTTCAGCCTATAGCTTAGGCTTGCTCTTAACTAGCTCTTATAACTTAAATTAACCCATTTATATTAATCTACATCCTATCATATGGTGTTACCTTTCTTTTATCTTGCAACTCCCGTTTCCTATTTGTGTCTGGCTGGTGACTCTGCCCTTTCTCTTCACAGAGTCATCTCTGTCCCTGGATGTCCTGCCTAACCTTTTCCTGCCTGGCTACTGGCCATTCAGCTCTTTATTAAACCAATCAGAACTCCCTAGCAAAGACTCAACTTCACAGTGTATAGAAATATTCTATAACATCTGTGTGGGTGAGAGTGCATATTTATATATACATATAGTGTTCTATATAAATACTATATGTAATGAAATATATTGTTTAACTTTACAATGAACTGTGTTTTGTTTACCTTGCTGCAGGTGACAGGATTCCATGCTTTTACAGCTGACTAGTGCGTGTGCTATGTAGTTTTATGTCAACCGAACACATGCTAGAGTCATTCTCCAAGAGAGAATCTCAGTTGATAAAAGCTCCCACCAGATTGGCCTGTAGGTAATGTTGCATTTTCTTGATTAACAGTTGATGTGGGAGGTCTCAGCCCATTATGGTGGTGTTACCTCTAGGCAGGTGGGCATGCGGTATATAAGAAAGTAGGTTGAGCAAGCCATGAGGAGAAAGCCTGTAAGCAGCACTCCTCTGTGGACTCTGCATCAGCTCTTGACCCCAGTTTTGGCCCCGTTGGAATGCCTGCTCTGACTTCCCTCAGTGATGTGGAACTGTAAGCAGAAATAAACTCCTTTCCTGCCATGTTGCTTTTGGTCATTGTGTTTTATCACATCAATAAAAACTGTATGAAAAGACAGCATCCTGTTATGTGTTTGCCACTCACTCATCAGTTGATGGACACTCAGGACATGCCTGTGTTTGTATTATTGGGGGACAGTGTTACAAAGAGCATGGGGTGCAGATACCTCTTTGACATAACCCATTTTATCTTCTTTGGGTATGTACCTAGTGGTGGGACTTCTGGATCTTTTTAAAGACTTGAGGTCTCTCCATGTTGCTTCCAAAAGTGGCTGTTCAGCATTCCTGTTTCTTTGTTTACCTGCCAGATCTTGTCACATTGTCTAGATTCTGGTCACCTCAATGGAGTGAGGCAGCATCTCATGTTGCTCTGGGCTTACATTCTCATGATAATTAGTGATGCTGAACATGTTTTTTTTTTTTTTTTTTTTTTTTTTTTTTTCATGTGCCTGCTGGTCAACTGCATGCCTCCTTTGGAGAAGTGTGTGCTTAGGTCTGTTGCTCATTTGTTACCAAGTTGTCTGCCATGTTCCTATGGTGTGTTCAGGGTTCTCTCTGCACTCTGGGTATTAACCTGCAGGAGGGTGTGCTCCAAGTATTTTGCTTCACTGTACATTGTTCTGAGGTAGGACCCTCACTCTGCTGACTGCTTTCTTTGCTGTGTGAATGCTTGGAAGTCTTGTAGAATCCTGTTCACCTATTTTTGTTTCTGTTTCCTGTGCTTTGAGAATTGTGCCCCCCCCCAAATCCCTTGTCTGTTTTAACTCCTTGAGGTGTTTCCTCTACATTCTTTGCTTGTAGTTTCATAGTGTCAAGCCTTATAGTGTTTTTTATTACTGGCAAGAGATACAGGCTAATGACCATTTGGTTCATATTGCCTATGTTGAATACAACTGTTCTTAACTTTCCTAATGTCTTGGTTAGGGTTTCTATTGCTGTGAAGAGACACCATGACCATGACAACTCTTATAAAGGAAAACATTTAACTGGGTCTGGCCTATAATTTAGAGGTTTTGTCCCTTTTCATCCTGTTGGGAAGCATTTGGGCACACAGGCAGACATGGTACTAGAAGAGGTAGCTGAGAGCTCTACATCCAGATCAACAGGCAGTAGGATGAGAGAATGACACTGGGCTTGGCTTGAGCTTCTGAAACCTCAAAGCCCATACCCAGTGACACACTTCCTCCAACAAAACCGCACCTACTCCAACAAGGACACACCTCCTAATAGTGCCAATCGCTATGGGCCTATGGGGGCATTTTCAAACCACCACAACTATTCATTCTGTGCTTCTTTCTATCAGCTATCTCTTATGTGCACTTGGTTGGGTTTTGTTTTGTTTTGCTTTGTTTTATGCAACTCAGGTCCTCACCATGCTAGGCAAGTGCTTTCCTGCTGAGCTGTATGCCCAGCTCTCTCTCAAATGTACTTGTGAGGAACTGTTCTTGGCCTCTCTACCAGAAAGCCAGATCAATCACATAGCTTCATGATAAGTCAGGGAGCTATGAAGTGTGAGTGTCCAACATTCTTCCATTTAAAAACAGTTTTAACGACATTTGGAGCCTTGGCCCTTCCATGAAGTTTAGTAATTAGCCTACCAATTTTAAAAGAAACACCCAGGGCTTTTATTAGAGCTACATTGAACCTACAGACAGATCTGGGGACCATTGAGCCACATCCCAGCCCTGACACGTTTCACACTTGTTTTCTTATCTTCTTTCGATGATTTGCTCTTCTGTGGTACTAGGCAGAAGTCAGGCAAACTAAGTTTTGTATGCCACCCCCACACCCCACGGTAACTCACTGCCAACTGTTCTCTGGGCCTCAATCTCATTACAGAAGTGAGAGGAGGGTTGCTCTAAGGATTACAAGGAAGAATGTGGGCGGGACCCTCAGAGGGATGAGAGACAGCAAGACAAGTGCTCACACCTAGTGATGGCATCACCCAAGTGTTTGTGTCAACAGCATTAGCTAAGGGACTCCTATATTCCTTAAAGAGCTCTATGCCACAAGAGTTTGGGCTGTTACAGAGGTAGGAGGAGGAAGATCAGCCTCTCTGGGCCCCTGTTGGGTACCCCAACATGCACCTGCTCCTTGAACCCTGACTGGCACCCAGCAAGAACAGTAGGTCCATTTACTACACATGACAGACAACCTGTCACTCAAAGAGACTCAGTCCCCTGAGGAGAGTTGACACAAGAGTCACTTCCAAGATGGAGCTGTTTGGACTGCCCAGTTGGGACATCCTCTGGAGGTTAGGGTACTGACCTCACCTCTAAGGAAGGGATCTGGTATTGCAGTAACTCAGGGGATGTCCTGTCCCGCAGGAAGCACTCCTGTCCCTACTGGCCACTGGAGGATGACGCCTCTTTCTGGGTTGCAATGCGTGGACATTGTAATGCTTTGTCCCCGGCCAGCTGCTTGAAGATCCCTGGACATATTCACAGTAACTCAACATTTCCATTCTACTCTGCAGGCTGTGAGTAGGGTCTAGCCTGCCCCAACCCTGGCCCTTCAAGGGTGGTCATTTGAGTGCATAGGCTTCAGGCAGGAGGTGACGGCAGGCATGCTACCATGAGAATGGGTTCCAGAGGGCATAGCTGTTGTATGGGCTTCTGAGTGAGCTGAGTGGGAGACACCTGATACTTTGCACTCAACACACCCGAGGACTGTAGCATCTAGGAGCGGAGCTCTGGGCAGTTGGGACGGTGTCCTGTTCCTGTTTTGTCCTATTGTGAGTCATCCAACAGGTTCCTGGCCAAAGCAGGGAGGCCTTAAATAGGACAATATGCTTCATTTCAGCCAAATAGGCATACCTTACAAAATGGCGTTCTGCACCAAGACAGTCCTTTCTAGAGCTGGGGAATAGCGACGGTTTCATGGACGTGGCCTATGCCTCTGGGCCCTGGACTTAATGTCTTAGAATGCTACACTCTCACTTCTTCCTTCCTTCCTTCCTTCCTTCTCTCTCTCTCTCTCTCTCTCTCTCTCTCATACACACACACACACACACACACACACACACACACGAACACACGGAGGTCGGAGGACAACTTTTGCGAATTAGTTCTCTTTTTTTGGTACTGGGAATCCAACTCAGATCACAGGCCTGGCCCCCAGGGCCTCTCCCCTCTGCGCCATCTTGTCCACCCTCATCCTTGTTGCTGAGAGATGAGTGAGGCTCCAGGAACTTCGAGGACAGACTCTCCAGCTAGAGGCTGAGCCATCTAGAGCGCTCAGGCTGGGTGTATATTTACCGCTTTTAAAAAATTTACTTTGCCCAGGGAGGTGGTGGCACAGGCCTTCAGTCCCAGCAGAAGCAGGTCTCCATGAGTTCGAGGCCAGCCTGGTCTACAAAGCGAGTTCCAGGACTGCCAAGGCTACACAGAAAAACCCTGTCTCGGAAAAAAAAAAAAAGAAAAAAGAAAAGAAAAGAACAACAAAATTACTGTGTCTTCCTCCTTGGCAAGTGCATGATTTGATCAATGTGGCTCTGCGTAGTAGACAGCGCACTTCCTGCAGGAAGAGTCCAGTCCTCTGTGGTCCACTTTGGTCTATGCCTCTCGGTGAGAAGCGGAGCGGTCCCGGTTGTGGACATCCTGAGCTGACCGCACGAGGGCAGGTCTCTGCTTTGCTCCAAGCCAGCGCTGGGCTCTGGACAAAGGCGTCTAAGAGCTTTCCTTGCCGAGGGGTTGGCCTGGGCCTGGGCGTGTTGCGGCGCGCAGGCGCTTTGCCAACCCGCTGGAAGCCTGGGCGGACTGCTACCCCGCAAATCCAGCCTGGTCTTTAGAGAATGGAAGTTAGAAGGCCTGGGGCAGGACGGCCAGGCTGACTGCAGACCCCTCCCTCTCTGACCCTGAGGCCTCAGACGTCCCTGCCCTGCCAGAAGCTGTAGGACACTCCTTGTGCATGCAGACCCTCCCTGCTGAGTCAAGCCTCCTTTCCTTTGGGACCACAGACACGTCTTTGAGGCCACAGAACCGCCCCCTTTCTAGCCAGACCCAGATCCACCCTTGAGACCACAGACCACACCTCCGGGCCACAGACCCCGCCCCGCAGGCCTTAGGACCACTCCCCAGCAGTGAGGCCACAGACACCCCGGAGGCCGCAGGACCCCCTACCCAGATCTCACACTGCTTGTTGCAGATACAGACCCCTCCCACAGCCTTGAAAGCAGGTGTGCTCCCCAGGAGCTCACTGAGCAGGATCTGCCCCGCCAGGAGTAAAGTGCAAGGATGTTTAAACAAACCATCCCTTTTGTTAGGGTTTTTCTCGAGACCGAAGGTCTTTAGCTTGCCTGAGACTCTGACCCCCGGGTCCTCGGGTTTCTGTGTTCAGTGTCTCGCGGGAACCTCAGAAAAAGTAGATTCAGCAAGTCCTAGCGCCCGGCAGGAGAATGCGTACAGCTGGTGCCTCCACGTTGGTCCTGTAGCAGCTTTTTAGAAGTCCAGGAGAACCGGAGAGCAGGGTGGCAGCCAGCACTTGGAGGGGGGGGCGGGTGGGAGTTTGGGGGGGGGAGAGGCGTCGCAGTGATTCGGCTTTAAAAGTAAAAAACTGGGCCATTTTATGCTTGATTTTACTAAATGGGGCATTGCAAGGAACGCATCTTTACTGGAACCTTAACCAGGAGCACCTAGGTAAGAATGTAGATTTTGATAAAGCCGAGGACGATGCCGATAGAGAGGTTTGCTAACCTCACCATGGTGATAAAGGGTTGCTACCTCACCTGACAAGACCTTGTCAGTGACTGGCACGGCTCGGCTGTGTAGAACACGGTCTTGATAGGGTCTCAAGGACTTGTGGGAAAGTTCCAGTAGAATCCAGCTTAGGCACTTTCCCTCATTTCTGGGTGATGCGGTACTGGGCCGATTAATTGTTCCCTTTCCAAAGTGTGACTTCTGTTTTGGAGGAATCGGCAAAGAGCGCGCAAGCTTGACAAATCAACACCGAAGTTCAGAAGTTCAGAGTAATTTGTCTTGGGAACAAAGACTTCCCTGAAGCTACAGCCGTTCAAAGGAACTCCCGGTGCTCATGAGATGATTACAGATATACCTGAGACTGGCTCAATATTTGATCATTTTGCGAAGCCCTAGGACCTCTTTTGGTTTTTCTTCTGCTGACATTCCCCCCCATGGGGTCTAGACTTTGCAAAGGAAGGGAGGCTGAGGGCTCCCAAAAGTGTGTTTGTGCGGAAAACTACAGCCCAGAGTGGGTTACGGGAGGGCGTGTGCGTGTGTACAAGCGTGCTTGCCTGAGCTGTGGAGGGAGGGAGGAGGGGAGAGTTACCAGGGCTGCAAAACCGCCGCCTAGAGGCTCCTTCCTGCAGTGTATATAAAAGGCAAGTCCCGAGCCTGAGAGGTCTCAGTCGCTACAAACCGCTCAGCACTGGAGGAGCGCTCACAGCCAGGAAGGCAACCCAGAGCCCAGGCAGCCCTGAGGTAAGAATGCCGTGCTTCTGAGCAACGACAGCGAGGGCAGGGCTCTTGTTCTTACAGGTTTTTATTCAGAGAATTCTTGGATCCCTGAGCTGGGGGCCTTTGAGCCCGCAGGTCTGGTTTTGAAAACTCGGGGTGATTGCATGATGCATTCCTGCATTGCAAACTACTGATTTGGGGAGATCCGAGTTCAGTCACTCGTGGAGGGAAATCTCCGTGTGTATTTGTCTGCTACTGGACTCTGATTTGTCCCTGTGAGTACTTAAGTTCAAGGAGGCAGAGGAACTTTAGAGAGAATGAGGAATGCCCCATTTAGCTTGCCCAAAGCTGGCTTAGGGGTGAGCTTGGTACCACTGTTTACCTGCTCTGCTTCGGATTATCAGGTTGGACGTACGTAGAACTGGCTGTAAAAACATAAACATACTTTCAGAAAAGCATATACTGTGTTCAGAGGTGTCCTCCAGTAGACCAGACAACCGGGCTAAATGTTTCTGAGTTTAGGATGGGTTTACACTCGATGCTTTTGGCGGGGGTGGGGGTGGGAATTCTCAGCTCCTGAATTCTGGAAGTTGTAAATGTCAATGTTAGATACAGCTCATCTTATCTCTTCATTGCTTCCCTGCTAATCTAATTTTGAGAAAATATTGCCCAGCTTCAATTGGGGGAAAAAAAGAAGCTCACACACACACACACACACACACACACACACACACACACAAGTCTGGTATTTTATAACTCTCCAAGTAAACTGTGAGTATTAGAGAGTTTTGTTAGGGTGCATAAAGGTTCACAGGGCGGCCAGCAGTGAGGACTGCAGAGGGAGGTCAGGGGTGGGTGGTCAGCCAAGACTCCTGGCTGCTAGGAGAATGGGGCACTGTGAAAGGCAGACAGGCTGTCTCTTCCTCTCTTTCTCCCCATGTCTCTCTCCATTCATTTGCTCACAACAAGATTAATTAATTTCTCTGAAGTGGAGTCGGAGCAAGCATCGTTTAAAGGTGTCTGGGGGTAGTGGCATCCCTAAGACCTCAGTGTGCGCTGTGCTAGTGTGGAAACTTTCTGGTTTTCTTTGAAGGAGCAGATGCTGGCTTTGTGTCTATTTAGTTCAGGAGAATGTGGAGCTCAGATGAGCAGGACCAGAAAGGAGACAGGGCGCTCTGGTTTGTGTGTGTCTTGCTGCAGATTTTAAATGGAGAAAGCCCTGGTCTTTCTCCCGTCTCAATAGGAGCTTACCCCAGATGGAGAGAAAACCGTTCCTATCGAGAGCTGGACACAAGCTCCAGCTTGGAAACATTTTGCTCTAATTTCCCCCAGTCTGAGCAGTAAACACTGAGTGTTGTTCTGTGGTTGAGCTCAGCCACAGCCTCCAGGAGGCAGCAGGGGCAGGAGGGAGCTGTCTGTAAGGAGAGGTGTAAAGCAGGAAAAAGCTGCCTGCCTACATGTTGCCTGTTGCGCTGGCCAGTTTATTTTTAAAGGAGGATACATGGTGCAGTCACACAGATACTTTTAAAGGTTCCAGAAAGTTACACGGCAGTATGGCTGTGCTTAACCAAGTCAGGACTTTGCAGGTTAGCTTATCCAGTATTAATAGCAAGTCCTCAGGGAGCTAAGAAGGTATTATGATTTCTAATCAGGCCCAGAGCGGGCCAAGGATAGGCTTTCTAGATGGAAAAAAAAAAAAAAAAAACAAAAAAAAAACACAACCACGAAACACCCTGGTTAACCAGAACAGTGGCTTTTTGTGTGAGGATTTGAGGCAAAGAGCTCTTATTTTCAAATCCACATAGGGAAGTTGGTTGAAGTTACTCAGCGCTGAAGGGATACTTCTTTAAAACTCTAAGAGTCACCGAGGGAGGAAAGGAAAGGGTCGCAGATTTCAGAACTTTTCTTTTCTCACTGGTTTTGTAGCAAACAGAATGGAATTTGGGCCCAAAGGCATTCTTAACTTGTAAACTAAGCCACCCAGGGATTCCTAAGGACTGGCATGGTATTAAAATGCTTCTTGTTCCTTGTTAGGTGGGTGCGGCCTGTAATTCCAACACTCTAGAGGCTGAGGCAGGAGGATTGTAGTGAGTTCGAAGCCAGCTTGGGTTACAAAGCATACATACCATGCCTCAGAATAAATAAACAAACAAAAAGTCTTGTAATTGAAATCTGTGTGTTTAGATAAAAATTGATAATCATGTGTAGTGATGAGTGTTTTCAAAGTCCCCAGGCACTGGGACACCTATCCCCTATTACAATGAAAGCAAACAGCCTAAATAAACAGATGGGACCAGGTGGCAGGCAAGGGCATTTTCTGCAGGGAATGGTTGATGCCTTTCTGGCCAAGAATCTACTCACTTAGAAATGTTTCAGAAGGGGACAGCTAGTCTGCCCTCCCCCAAATTCATTCATTCTTTCTTTCTTTCTTTCTTTCTTTCTTTCTTTCTTTCTTTCTTTCTTTCCTTCCTTCCTTCCTTCCTTCCTTCCTTCCTTCCTTCCTTCCTTCCTTCCTTCCTTCTTTCTTAACACATCCCAGGAACTGTGGAATTTTATGGCAACAATTTTGCAGAGAACAAGTAGGTTGGAAGCAGACAGTGTTTTGTTCTCTGGCCCACAGCTGGGAGAGATGGAGGCTATCTCAGGTGCCCTTGAACTGCTACCGGGGGAGTTCTGGTGAGCATGGGAAGCTGTGTTTGAAGGCTGTGTCCGCTGGGTCTTCTCATTTTCCTGTTGGCTCTGAGTGTAGTATATAGGAAGAGCCTCAGCTTTCGTAACACGGTCTTGGGAACCCTGGACCTCCCATTGTCTTGCCCAGGTCCTAAGCTGGTGGGAATGCAGGCTCTGGCTATATCCTGCCAGCTGGCAGCCTTTGTGTGGTACAGGGACCGCGATCTCTCCACTGCAGGCAAGCTCTGCTCCCTTGGGCTGCTGAACACAATGGCTCTGACCCGGTTTCTGGATGGGACGTTCATTGTGTCTGTGAGTGTTCACAGTGCAGAAGGCTGTCTCATGTGTTGCTGGGAAGTTCAGCCAAGAACCCTGGGGATAGGTGGCCTGTATCGGAATCAGGGTGTGAGTTTTTCTCTCTGTATTTATTATTTTTTGAGTTCTCAAATAATTCAAAGCAGTCCCTTACTTACATGAAGTAAGGTCACTCAGGGCCACAGTGAATGTGTGGTCAAGACAGCACTGTTTCCCATTGGCTAGGTGCTGGGGGATAGACAGAGTCCCTCCCTTTCTGCACTTGAGACTAGTATTTGGCCATGGAAAGCTGCCTGGGTGGGTGTCACCTGGGTGGGTGTCACCCGGGTTTCAGGTAGACTTAAGCCGGGATTTGATTCATCAGGAACTGCAGCCATCACCTCCCTGGTGGGCAGTTGCCTCATAGTTCTACAGAGGTGGCCAGACTCTCCTGCTTCAGCAGCACACTCCGTGTAGACTCTCCCAGCCAACTGGAAACACTGTGCCTGCAGCACAGGACCCAAATGGGGGATACTGAGCCCGGATCCTCCTCTCTGGAGTGTGGACAAGCTGCAGCACATACATACATACTTCTGTTTGCATCCCTCCGTCTCGTCACCTGCCCTGACCTGTTTCCAGAGGTGTAGATAGTGAAGGCCCTGGACAAATGTCACCTCCTGGCTTGAGTCCACACCGAATTTCTCCAGGAAGTTCCATGTGGGACACAGGCCACAAGTTGCAGAAAACCTGTAAAGGAAGTGGAGGCAGTGGTCTGACAGGCCCAGAGGGCTTCTTGTTTTCTGGCAGAGTCTGGATCCTCAAAGCTGGAACCACATTATCTTATCTGACTTCTGTGGGTCAGTAAGCCTTATTTTCCAAGAGATCCTAGGCCAAGCCTTCTCCACTGTGTGGCACCTCTGTCTTTAAATCCTCTCTGCCCAAAGTCATGGCCTTTCTCCAAATCTGTGCTGGCATAGACAGGCGAAGGCTAACCCTCCTTGCCCATAGGTCAAGGCTCACCTCTGATCTCTGCTCTCCTCCATGGAGACGGTGACTCACCTTTCAGCAATACCTCTGTGACGTCCTGACTTGCCTCCGTTCTCCTGAAGGTTCCCCACCTTACTACTGAAGGATGTATCCATGCCTGGGAGGATGACAAGCCTTTGTAGCTTCCAGATGGTCTTGTTTAGATGGTGTGTACATGGGGGGAGGTGGTCCCTGTTTGAGCAGTGTCTCTGAGAAGAGAGCATCTGAATCACCTGGAAAAGGACTACAGTTGAGTCTTTGCAGATGCTCAGTGTTGCCCAGGTCATGCCTAGAGCATGACCGCTTTGCCAGGTCACTTTGCTCCATGAGTTAAAACAAAGGTAAATGTGACATGATGGGGAAGAGATGTATAGGGCAACAGTGTGGACAGCTTTGCAGTGAACAGTGGGATACACAGCTCTTAGACGGGAGGAGTGGGACAGGACCAGGCTAGGAAGGGTCTTCTACTCTCCGATGGGATGTGGTGAACATGTTGAGGCAATTTGGTGAACCTTAGCCAGACACCTGAACACACTTGGCAATCTCCTGAAGGATCTTTCTGGGGATAAGGACATATGGATCGCAGCCCAAACCACCACCCCATGGAGACTCTAAATTTGGATGCTTCTAATTCTGGTGCTGTCCCAGCATGCTAGAGAGCTTAGGCGAGCCATTTGAAAACAGCTGGATACCGCAGGCTGCTTGCAGCAGCTGGGTGTGATCCAGGACATTTTATGGAGAGTAGTGAACCTTAAAAGTGAGAGGCATATCTCTAAGAAAATCTTCCACTTTACAAAGAGGACTCTTGGGCCACTGGGACTGGGAGCCATGGCTGAACCACTTGATGGGCTGTGGACTCATGGGAGAGCTGGACAGATGTGGGTCGTGTCTGAGGATGTGCATCCATGGGAGAGCAGGGCAGATGTGGGTGATATCTGCGTGTAGATAATGGGCAAAGTCACTGACAAGCAAGACGGAATGAACTGAGAGTCAGTCCTGGGAAGAGCGAGCGAGACACTCTTGCTTTAGTGAATCTCTGGTCCAGAAAAGCAGAGCAGGAGCCTTTAATGGTCAGTGGCTCATTCCTCCCTCTGCTAAGATTTACATCATTTGGGCATTTTTCTGGAGTCAAAATGACAAGGCTGCCTCTGCCTTCGCCGCCTCCTGTTTACGTCTCGGACCAAAGTTTTAGCCTCGTGGAAGATCTTTGTCTGTGTTTTTGTATGCATGTATTTGCATAGAAAACACTCCTAATTTTGCCTTTTTTTCTGACATCAAGGGGATTGTGTGGCAGGCTGCTGTGCATCTGCCTCTTGCCTTTTGCTTAACAGCATGCCATTTACTGCCCTTGTTCTTAAAAGTAGCTCTCCCCCACCCCCCCCCCCCACCTACTTTTACAGCTGTGTCGTATTCCACACAGTAGATGCACCACACTTTATTGAACTGGTCTGCTATTGTTGAACATCTATACAGCCAACAGTTTTTGCTGGTAAACAAATGTCGCTTTAGTAGATACCTTGGATGTGCATTTGAGGACAGGTGGGTATCTCAAGAAGAGGTTCATGAATTTGTAAAATCATAGAATAAAATCACCATTCGGAGGCTCTGCTCCTCCCTCTCCCCAAGCATTCTTTACCCAGATGTGGTCCACTGGAAGCATCCGAAGTGAGTCTCATCCCTGCCTTCCCAGGGGTGGACTTCAAGTGAACAGGAATGAGACTGTGTGCAGGGGCACATGACAAATCACTCTTCACCTCTGACCTAAAGACAGCAGGGAAGGAACCAGGGTTGATTCCAGCGGTGGGGGGACTGGGCAGGATGGGGAAAGCTCTTTCTGGTCTCCTTGGTTGTCAGCCCTCCTTGTTGCCAGCAATGAACAGACCTGTCATGATGGCCAAGAGACATAAATTGTGGACACAAACCCCTGCCCATCCAGATTAGTGTGGAATGTAGTCCATTCTCCTGAGCTGCCCGGGAATCCCATGTCTGCTGGAGGGAGTCCAGGTCTCCATGCGGGGCTCTCTGGGAGGTCAGGAGAGTCTTATTTTCTCTTACTGACCTTCACTTTTAGATTTCTCTGAGAGCTTTGCCCAGGACAGGTGGAGTCCAGGGACTGTGTGTGGATGGATGTCATTCGGTTTACTGTGTCATGACTCCGCTTCTGTCAAAAATGCTGAAGGCCATTTGCTGAGGATTAAGCAAGAAATGGAGGAGGGCTCTTGGCTTCAGTGGTGGGCAGACATTACCAGTGTTAGGAGAGCACACACCTGATGTCCTGCATAGGGGCTGTGGCTTCCAGACCACAGCCAGGTGACATGCAGCTTTTGTTGTCCCTAAGAAGACGGATCGTCCTGTTATCATCTCTTTTCTAGAATCAGTCTTACTTGTTTCTAGAACCCGATGCACGAATGGTGTCCGAACGATGAAGGCCAGGCTGTGGGTGACTGTCTGACACCTCTTCCTTAGTCACCTGTGTGAAGCAGAGAGGTCAGGTTGCTCCTTCTGCCTGGTCTCCAGGAGCCTTCTACACCCAGTGGTCATGAAACCAAGGTTCTTTTCCCAGAGGTAAAAGCCAGAAGCCAAAGGGCTGGGGATGGGGGTGGATCCTCGAGCCCCTGCTACCATCCACTGCTGTTCTAGAATCCGACCAAAGCCAAGATTAGCAAATGCACAAGAGAGCCAGAGAGCTGATCCTGCATGGACTGTGGAAGAATGCAGAAGGCAGACACCTTCCCCTGCCCCTGCGCACATGCGCCTTCTTGGACCACTGCCAGCACTAAGCACGCCTGGGCACTGAAGGGAGGTGGTGGGAGCCAGGCGCTGCCTCCTGGTGCGGACAGAGAAGGAGGACAGGTTCAGGATCCAAGGTCAAGTCATCTAGGATTGAGGCCAGTTCTTTCTTTTGAGTTTCAGCCTCCATGACTGTGTTTACTGAAGCCTCAGGCTGTACCAGTAGGTCAAGAGGTCAAGGAAGGGCCCACACCATCGTCAACCAAGAACTCTGGTCTCCCTTTGCTGCCCCTCCTTTTGTATGCTTGTTGGGCCTGTTTTTTTAAAATCCTATCTCTGATGCTCTGTAGAGACTCCAGGCCAGAGAAGACTGAGAAGGCTCTGTCTAGACTGAGGCTCTTGTAATCCAGGCTGGCCTCCAACTTCTTATGTAGCTGAGGATGACCTTGAACTCTTGATCTTCTTGCTTCCACCCCCTGAGTGCTTTATTTGAATGAAATAGAGTAAAAAGAAAATAGATCTTTGCCCTGGAGTCATGAAGGACACAATTCTTGTTCATTCTTTCCAAGTCAGGAGCTCGGAGTGGAGAGTCAGCAGGCAGTGTGTGTGTGTGTGTGTGTGTGTGTGTGTGTGTGTGTGTGTGTGTGTGTAGCAGTTCTAAGCAACCTGGGGCTGGCGCTCTTATCAGAGGCCGGTCCAGCTGGTCATGGAGGATCCATCCTTTGGAAGGGACTCTCCGCAGCTCCGACAGCTGCTCTTCTGAACTTCTCAGAACTGTGTTGTAGGACAGAACCAGCATCTTCTATGCTGTATGGGCTCTGGGTCCACCTGCCAGGACATCTCTGAGGACCATCGCCCTCTCCATCCATGGGAGACGCTCTGAATGAGGAGGATGTGAAGCTCCCTATTCAGAAGGCGAGATCTTCAATCAGCAGCTGAGGACACAGAATCTAGCCAGATTGCCAGGGAAGAAGCCCCTTCCAGGCATTCTCCTTTAGTTGGGGTTCAGGAGTGGATCACCTGCTGTGGGTTGAAGGTGTGGGTGGTCCTAAGTGGCATCAGAAGTTATTTCTTTTAAAGATTGCATCTCCATTGTCTCGAAGAAGAAAGCCCTCTGACTTGCTGTTGCCTGCCAGCTCTTGACTTGCCCTCTGTCAGGGATTTAATACTCCTAAGAGCACATTGCCAGCATTCTTGTTAGTGAGGTCAGGCTTTGCTAACGGGGGTAATTGGCCACTTCCAGCTGGAGAGTCCTGTGTGCTCTCCTCCGGACCATGTGCTGGAGGTGAAGGTTTGTGGTGCTCCTGCTGATTCTCAGCTTCTGTGTTGTGCCCTTCTGCCCTGGGACAGTAGACACAGGTGGTTAAATCTTAGTTTAGATGTGATTGAGAAGTCATCATGTTAACCCAGGTATGTCCAATCCTGGATTTAGTGGTTTTTCATACCTTGGTGTCAGCCTCCTGGGCACTGACCCACTGACTGCAGTCCCATGGGAGTTCTCATGCTTAACCTGGAGTCCATCGCCAGTGAACCCAAAAAAGACAACCTTGGCTCTCTTTCAGTTATCACCTCATGACTGGTGCCATCATGTGAGTGGATGCCTCTCCATTCAGGTCATGCAGTGTAGTTTGGCCGTGATGACATGGTCAGTTGTCCCAGAACCATGAACAGATGGGCACTAGAAGACAGTTCCCGGCAGTCCTTACAGTGTCTGGAGAAATCACCCCAGGCATAGTGCTTCCCTGGGGTCACATTCTCACTAGGTGTGACATGATGACAGCTAAGCATGTTGGCTTCAGGTCAGGCAGTTCAGCAGGGACATCAGTCAACAGGTTCATCAGCCCTGCAGAGATACAGCAGGTGGCTGATGGCTTATATGCTTTGAGTCTCTGCACACAGTGCTCTCCATTGAGCAAGTAAGAAATGGAAACTCAGGCAAAGGCTAAGAGCTTGAGGCAGCTGGCTGGTTGCCCTTGGCTGAAAACTCCCAGCAAACCCAGAGTCTGCAAGTTTGGGGTACAGTCAGATGGCAGGGCATTCCACACACGCTGGCTGTGTTTCCTATGGCCTTCATGACTGTCAGTTGAGGGCAGGTGAGGACCCAGGGAGGCTCCAGGTTAGCAGATGGATATTGCAAAAAGCCTGAAAACAGAGTCCCATTTTAAATGCAAATTGAAAGAGGATTTAAAGTGCTTTCATTAAGACACCAAAGCAACACACTTGTAATTT
This sequence comes from Onychomys torridus, assembly GCF_903995425.1. Lineage (NCBI taxonomy): Eukaryota > Metazoa > Chordata > Mammalia > Rodentia > Cricetidae > Onychomys > Onychomys torridus. Next base: position 5,860,945 of record NC_050465.1, read on the forward strand.
TCATGCCAAGAGCAAATCAACCCTGCCACTCTTGGGGATGTCAGTAAAATGGTTCTGTGGACTCCCACTGAGTGTAGGCAAGCCGTCAGCATTGCTGTGTCCAGGACTCTGCCGGCTGACATTTCTTTGTCCCTTGTATCATGTTGATCTCACACCCAGGACTCAGCCAAGCTGATGCCTCAATAACACAGCCCTGGCAAGACACAGCAGACAAACACAGCTTCTCTTTAGCATCATGGAGCTGTAGCTGGCATGTGGCTTTGTTTCCCCCAGCCTTATTTTCTTCTCTCCTTTCTTTGTGAAGACTTCATAAAGCAAAATGAATGTTTTAACTGAGACCTGAGGTTTTCCTAGGGAAATGATCTTGTCTCTCTGTCTGTCCAGTTTCCTTTGCTGTAGGTCATTTGGTGGCTCTCCTCCAGACCATGGATGTGCATCTGTTTGACTATGCAGAGCCTGGGAACTACTCTGACATCAACTGGCCATGCAACAGCAGTGACTGCATTGTGGTAGACACTGTGCAGTGTCCCACCATGCCCAACAAGAGTGTGCTGTTGTACACACTCTCCTTCATCTACATTTTCATCTTCGTGATTGGCATGATTGCCAACTCCGTGGTGGTCTGGGTGAACATCCAGGCCAAGACCACAGGCTATGACACACACTGCTACATCTTGAACCTGGCCATTGCAGACCTGTGGGTCGTCATCACTATCCCTGTCTGGGTGGTCAGTCTCGTGCAACATAACCAGTGGCCCATGGGTGAGCTTACATGCAAGGTCACACACCTCATCTTCTCCATCAACCTTTTTGGGAGCATCTTCTTCCTGGCATGCATGAGCGTAGACCGCTATCTGTCCATTACCTACTTTACCAGCACCTCTAGCTATAAGAAGAAGATGGCACGCCGTGTTGTCTGCATCTTGGTGTGGCTGCTGGCCTTTTTTGTGTCCTTGCCTGATACCTACTACCTGAAGACAGTTACATCTGCTTCTAACAACGAGACCTACTGCCGGTCCTTCTACCCTGAGCACAGCATCAAGGAATGGCTGATAGGCATGGAGCTGGTCTCCGTCATCTTGGGTTTTGCTGTTCCCTTCACCATCATTGCTATCTTCTACTTCCTGCTTGCCAGAGCCATGTCAGCATCAGGAGACCAGGAGAAGCACAGCAGCCGGAAGATCATCTTCTCCTACGTGGTGGTCTTCCTGGTGTGTTGGCTGCCATACCACGCTGTGGTTCTTCTGGACATCTTCTCCATCTTGCACTACATCCCGTTCACCTGCCAGCTGGAGAATGTGCTCTTCACAGCCCTGCATGTCACTCAGTGCCTGTCCCTGGTGCATTGCTGTGTCAACCCAGTGCTCTACAGCTTTATCAACCGTAACTACCGGTACGAGCTGATGAAGGCCTTCATTTTCAAGTACTCAGCTAAGACAGGCCTCACCAAGCTCATCGATGCCTCCAGAGTGTCAGAGACGGAGTACTCTGCCCTGGAACAGAACACCAAGTGATCGCTCTGCAGAGGTGTAGGGACATATGTGTGGTGCAAGTCGGGCGCTGAGCCCTGTGGTTTCTAGAAGAAAGCAAAATAGCTTGAGGCCCTGTGGCTTAAGTGGTATGAAGAGAAGAAGGTGTGTGACCACGCTTCTTGTCTCTCAGAATCCAGCCAAGATGGCTGTCACCTGGACGCTCATCCTGACAGCTTGCCCAAGGCAGGGCTGTGCTTTGCAGCCAGAGCTGTGTATAAAAGCCAGCCTCAGGACAGGTTCATGGACATCTGTATAATAGAATCTTCTGTGTTTCCTCAAGTTTTTACTTGGTGACTTTTGTATTTAAGTTTTAAGACTTTATTTTCTCACTATGGATGTACCTTATAAATGTATTTGAAAGTTAAATATATTTTAAATATTGTATGGGAGGTGTAACGCTGTTGTATTCAGACCATGTAGGCCTCAGATTAGATGGACTTGAGTTTTGACTAAGGATGACATTAATTGTTAGCTGATTTGAAATTATATATATATAAATATATATATAAAAAGTTTATGCCAGTCTTGGCTGAAATGTTTTATTTACAATAGTTTTATATCTGTGTGGTGTTTTGTGCCGGCACAGGATATGGAACAAAAACTGCCCAGCAATGCAGTTTGTGACATGAACCATATTGTAGAGTTATGTTTCTGGCTGCAAACCCGTGAACAAAGGGAACAGAGCGTTCTCTTTATTTGTAAGTTATTTTTTTAAATAAAGATTTTTGTTTCCTAAAACTGCTTCTGGGTTTCTGTTTTGAAAGCGTGCTTGGGCTTTGGACGGCATGCATGCTACTAATGAATGGACGTGTGTGGCAGACCCATGCATGAACAATGTTCAATGAGAGAGAACTGCCATAAAGCCCAACTGTGGGGCTCCCGTGGACGGACTGGTGTAATGGCAGCATCTGGGCAGGGTGAGCAGTATTGCTTTGCTCCTGAAAGACCATTTTCAGGCAGTGATGTGTTTGGAGAGGTGGGGAGGATGAGGAAGGTAAGGGTTGGTAGAGCTCAGTGGCTGATGGGTAGAACTTGCCGAAAAGATGTTCGGCCTTCTGTCCACTGTCCAGGAACTCAAGTCCTCACCTCAACGCCTGCCGTCCTCCACAGTCACATGCCCATTAGACCTCCCTGCTGAGCACATAGGGTTCAGCACTGCTTTCCTATTCTTCCTACTAAGTGCAACTGAGAGCTATGCATGCTATGTGACTTGCCAATCACTGACACCTTCCATCCCAGCACTCTGGAGGCAGAGGCAGGTGGAGCTCTGTGAGGTCAAGACCAGGGTCAACCTAATCTACATAGTGAGCTCCAGGCTAGCCAGGGCTATGTGGTAAGTCTCTGTCTCAAAATACATACATACATACATACATACATACATACATACATACATACATACTACCCCAAAATAAATAAATAAATAGAATAAAACAAAATAAAAAATTAAGGCTTTGGACACCCCCCTCCCCAATACAGGCAGCGAGTGCTCAGCCTGTGCATTCATTTACACTGCAATGAGTTTGAAAGTGTTCTTTTGAAATGGGTCTACTGCCCTCACCTAGTCTCCATGGAGCCAAGGGAACACTAGAGGTGTCAGCAGGCAAGTGTTCCAGGCAGAAGCTCAGAGACAGGCTGGCTGCCAAAGCTGCCCTTACCCACTCCGGCTCAGGATGATCTACATGGGAGCTGGGAACCCAGGTACAGATAGATCAAAGTCAAAATGCTGATCTGGGGGCCTGCGGCTGCCCTTCTGCAGGAAAGCCCCTGTGTACGTGGGCTTTCCCCCATTCACAGTCAGTGGCCTTAAAGGTCCCCAGGGACACATGGACCATGTCAGCAGCAGGGCATCTATATCCTGTGAAGGTCTTCATGTCTGAAAATTTGACACTAGGGCTGCAATTGTATTAATACCTGCTGGATGCACACCTACATTCCTTGGTGCTTGGACAGTTGGCCTCTATCCAAAGAACATTCTGCCTAGACAGCGATAATACAGACAATGAGATGATAGTCAGAAATAACACAGACAATGAGAGAATAGTCCAACAATAGGCAAAATCACTGACGAGGGAAATTACAGCCCAGTGTGGGTCCCTAACAATAAACAGGGACCCCAGGGCTGCTCTGAGGTTTCAAGTGCTTCAAATGAGCAGAAACACTCTCTCTAAGAAGTGAACTCAAGGGGAATGGGGAGTGTGTGAGAGAGAGAGGTGGACTCAGACCAGAGGCTGTAGCTCAGCCTGCATTCAGTGGAAATAGTCAACATAACTCACCTCCAGCTTTGAGCCCCATCGTGGCCAGTGAAGACCTGCCTTTCTCTAGAGCACTGGGTAAGTGATAGGTGGCTGGACCTTGCTGGGTTGGGTAGGGGTCCTTGATGGTCATTTGTCCGTAATGATGCCTGCTACACCTTTTCTGCCTGGTCCTCAGGCAGGTCTCCTGTGTCAGGCCTAGTCCAGGAGCTCCTGCTGTCATGTGGGACCCTGGGGTGATGCTGGGGAGACTACTCATCACTTTCTACATTGTTATCACGCTGTGCCACAGGGTAGCCATCTAGCTGCCTCCTGCTCCGAGATGAGGGGAAGGCCACAGAAAAAGGTTCACCAGCCTGTGTCTTTGCACCAGGGGGATTTCCTCTGTTGGCCCCACAAGGTTCTATCTGTCAAGTCTGCTGTCCCAGGATGCAGGTGCCACCTCCATCTCAGAGATGGCTCAGTGACAGAGCTCTCTCCATATTTCTACAAACCCCCTTTTTCGTCCCCCTGGGGCTTCAAGACCTGGTGATGCATCAGTGCTGTTTATACTCCAAGTCTGCCTTTGGGCTTCTGCAGCACCATTCCTGAGGTGCTATGGGAGAATGAAGAATCAAGGGGTGTAGAATGTGCTCAAGGGAATTGGCCATCCCTTACCATGGAAAGAATAGTCTGCCCCCATCCACATATGTGAGTACTGGAGAGGCAGAAGGAAGATGGTGTGAGTGGGTGGGTATGGTGCATAACTTGGCAGAAAAAGGGAAGCCAAGAGACCTTGATTTCCCTTAAATCTGGACACCAGAGGCCCAGGAATTCTGTAACCTGGGGTGTTGGCTAGTTTTATGTCAACTTGACACAAGCTACGAGTCATTTTGGAGGAAGGAACTTCATCGGAGAAAATGTCCCCATTAGATTGGCTTGTGGTCTAGCCTGGGGTGCATTTTCTTGATTCATGATTAATAGGAGAGAGCCCAGTTCCCTGTGGGTGGCACCATCCCTGGGCTGGTCATCCTGGGTGCTATAGAAAGCAGACTGAACAAGCCATGGAGAGCAAGCCTGTGAACAGCACTCCTCCATGGCTCTGCTTTAGTTCCTGCCTCCAGGTCCCTGCCTTGAGATCTTGTCCTGACTTCCCCCAGCAATGGACTATTGCCTGGAATTGTATGTTGAAATAAACCCTTTCTTCACAGCAATAAGAAATCTGACCATGGCGCTTAGAGTGCACTCTTTTGGCTACCTTTGTGAAAGACAGACCTTTCAAAATGCCAGCCTTCAGCCTCCCAAAGCCTCTTGATGCCTTAACAGCCGGTGGCACTTGTACTTTAGGAGGACAGTGGGTGTGTCCCAGCTATCAGAAAAAAAAGCAGCTTTTGCTTCCTCAGGGCTCCTTCCTGGAGCCATGCCTCTCTGCACCCTCCATTCTTCTGCTGGCAGGGCAGATGTTCCAGGGATGGCAGGCAGTGCTTGTTAGTGCCGCCTTCTATTGTGTAGACCTACTCTACCTGGTTTGATGCATAAACTGCTTACTCTGAGTATGGCTTGGGTTTTCTGGAAATGAAGACTGATGGCTGTCAAAGCCTTGGCATCAAGGAACAAAAACCTAACCACTGCTCAATGCCGTTTAGTCCTCTGAGGAGCCTTACGCAAATGCCCATCTCAGCACACCGGGGGAGACCCACCCCTGACAAGCGTGTTCACAACTGTCAGAGAGTCACGAAGTTTAAGGTGATTGTACCCGAGGCTTGTAGGGGCTTCTCCTGGAAGCAGCTGTAGGAGTCTGGTGTATTTACCAGGACGTGGAAATTCTAACTTCTGGGCTTCTCCCTGGGAGTCACTTTGTCTCTGGTAGGTCCCAGAGACACCCATCTAAGCCAAACACGGTGCCTCAGAGCTCAGGAGAAATATGAGGATCTATGGACTCTCATGGGGTGGAATGGGATGGGATGGATAGGGTGGGATGTGTAGGAGAGAGCTACAAGGAGGCCCCCAGGTACCTGATGGGGGAGCAGGGTCTCACTTCTGAGTTCTGTGTTGCTTCTTTGTAGATTTTAGTCCTTCAAGAGTGTGGGTTCAGATGGGTCAAATACTTCAAAAGATCAGCTTCGCACTGACAAACATCTTCCACTCCCTTATCCCTGGATCTTCAGGCAGAGTTTCTGTTCAGCTTCGGTGTGGTATCTTCCTGCAACACCTTCAAGGGCCCTATGGTCTTGATTCCAGGGATACCATACACACATGGCATGAGACAAGTTTGAACAAGTTCTGGTGGGGAATTGACTTCCCTGCACCATTTGGCTTTGTGGTGTTTTACTGTGTTGTGGGTAGCTGGGGAGACCTGGCAGTGGGTCAATCCTCCTAGGAACATTTCCTTCCCTTACTTCGATTCTCTCACCCTCATACACTCGCATGCATATGCCCACAGACGGACATGCCTGGACTCGCTACTGCTCCTGTAACCAACACACGTGCCGACATGGTTTCCAGTGTCATGTTTGGGATGAGCTGCATGAGCATTCTGGATATGATTTGAGGTTCATCTTCTAAGAGGAACTGTTACCTACCATGGTGGGGGCAGCCCTGGGAGCAGACCAGAGAACCGTCACTGCTCACCACGTTGGGAACTGAGAAAGGCTTTAACTTAGCTAAACCCAGTTGCTCTTCTGTGGCATTGGATGTGATATGCCTTGTTCCAAAGGATTATTGTGATAACCCTAATCATAAGAAGGGCTTGTTACAAATACTCAGAAGACAGCAGCTGACACATCCTCACTCTCTGGACCATCTTCAGTTTTTCCCCATAACAATAAGGCATTCTAGAGAAACAAGGGGAAGTGAGGGAACATTTGTCTTTGGGATTCATGCCTTAGCAATGTTTTTCTGCTGAAGCAACTGTCCCATGACACACGTGGCAATACATAGACATATTTTTGGGGGGCTGGTGGGTGATGGGGAAATTAGCATCTAGTGGGTAGATGGTAAGGCCACTGCTGAACATCCCATGGTGCACAGTCTTGCCCAATAACAATGAAACATCAGGGTCCAGACATCAATAAAGTGGTGACGAGGAGGCCCTGGGCCTGGTGATGAGGAACCCTATCTAGCCACTAGGACTTGAGACTTCAGGATATCAATGATTTCCTTAGCAGGGCCTCTGACAATCCCAGGGCTGGGAACAGCATCCAAAGGGGACCAGCAGAGTCACGAATTGTCTTCTGACCCTTTCTCACACATAAACAAACAAACAAATAAATAAATGCACAGCCCCAGAAAGAACATGGTCAGTGGGCAGGGGCCAGCAGGATACTATCAGGCCTTGGTGATGGATGCCATGGCTTCGTACAGGTTTGGTGAGGTGCATATATTTCTTCTTTGAACCTCATACTACTGCTTCCCTTCCTGAGAGGATTATTCATGAGCCTGAAACATAGTACACCTGTGAAACAATGCAGTTGAATGAGTAGAGAGAGAAACGTGTCTGGAAATCTGCATGGGGCCTAATGTTCTTGGAAATTTGCCAAGATCCAACCCCTACCCCATGTGCATCATCTTTCTGTCACTGAAAACCGGGATGCTCTATGATTCTGTCACCAACATGGAAATGTACAGCCCCTAGGTATAACCCATGCTTTAGGGCTTGCCTGATGTCTGCTCCAAGCGTCTGGTCACCTGGCTGTCTGTAAGAAGCAATCCATACAGCCCTGGGTCTGGTCCCACACTGTCCTTACCTCCATTTTTGAGGGTCCTGCTTCTCAGCCTCTGAGATCCATGGGCCCAGGGCAGGATCCTGAATAAAAATGGTCATGGTTGTCTGTATGGTATGTGCAAAGTGAGGTACAGTTTTGGAACTTTGCCTCCTCCCTTCATGTCTGTGGGCTTTCATATGCTGATGCTCTCAGACACTTCAAGTAGGATTCTGAATGGCTGCCACTCAGGGCAGTTCTCCCTATAGGCTGAGGGGTATGGAGCGGGGACTTCACAGACATTTGTTACAACATAATGTCCAGAAGCAGAGAAACAGGCGCATCTGCATTTCCATAGTTATTTCCGGAACAAAATTGATTAAAACCATTTCCTAGGATAGGTCAGCATCTTCCCTTCAACAATTTTCACAAGAAAAGGCAGAGAGAAAGTCGTCGGGGCGATGGCATTAAATCTGCTTGGGTGACTCAGAATGTATGTTGGCACGGCAACGCGCCATGTGGCGGGCAGCAGACGTGTCTTGTTGGTGGCGGTGGCGTGTCTGAAGAGGCCTGGCTTCAGCAAGCCATGCACAATTTGCTTCCTTTTAGCCTTTCATATGAAAGCGTTTGAAGCTATCTTTTCATTCCCTTCCACGGGGCTGTAATCAATAGGAAGAACGCATTAAAAGTTCCCCACTGTCCCGTTTCTCAGGGTCCTTGTTGAAAGTGCGGGCTGCGTTCTGTGCAGTGCTGTAATGAGAATTTGAATTTCGTGTGGTGCCCGAAGTGTCAATGAAGAATCGCCAGTCCCCCAGCTGTGCAGCCCGAACCATGCCTTTGCCGACGATTTAGTCTGCACTTGCTCCTGTTAATTCATTCATCCATCCATACATTCGCTCATTCAATCACTAGTTGGACAGGCTTTATGGAACGCCCACTGCGGGCTGCACAATGTGCTTGTCTTTAAAGCACAGAGATGGCCAGGCCACTGCGGGCCACTGCGGGCCACTGCGTTTCCTTTAGAGATGCTCCCGGCCTGCAGCGGTGATGGGCAAAGAGACTTAAGAGAGTGCATCAAAGCCAGGGACATCCTGGAGTCTTAGCTGAAGGGAAGGTGTGGTCCCTTAGATCAGAGAAACAGGGAAGGCTTACCAGAGCAGGGGCCCTGCTGACGGCTAGAACTGCAGGGCAGGCCCAGGGACAAAGCTGGGACCTTAAGCCTCAGGTGCCAGGATGCCATTGATTTTTAACTGTTCTTGGGGGGGGGGGGCAGTGAAGGGGGTTGTTTGAGCAAAGCTAATGAATACTGAGACTGTCAATCCTTGTGTGGTGGCTTACATTGGTATTCATAGTTCACAATGTCCCCACTTTTGGGACAGAAAATGAAGCCCAGCAAGGAAGTGAAGAGATAGCTTAGAGAAGCCTAGGGCTTTCCACGTAGGTGATTGCAGCCTCCGCACAGTTGGCCTGAACACCCTCGGACTTGATCCTCATAGCTCCTTACAAAGTAGGGACACACCCAAAGTTCATGACTCCACAGGAATCCCAACTTGGCTTGTCCAGGGTGGCATCTTTTGGGTCGATTTCTGCCTACAGATTTGAGGCATCTATGGTTTTCTTCATTCAACAGAGCCGTGTGCAGTGTGTGTTGTACCGTGAGTCTGTTTTTGTTTGGCTGTTGTGTTCACGATGCTGTCCTTAAATACTGAGGAAGCAGAGAAAGGCGTCAGGAGGTGGCTCCTTGTTAACTCCTCAGGGTGATGACAGGGTTAACGCTAGTCTCAGAGGGAATAGTATGGCCCCTCAGTTGCGTGCGTGTGAGCGCGAGGGTGTGTATTTGTGTGTGATGTCATATGTATGTTGGGTGTATGTTGTATGTGAGTATGCATGGAACCAGTGCTGTATCAAGTATAAGTAATATGTACAGTGTATATGTGGGCTATTGTGTGTATATGTATATGTGGGTTGTGTGTATATGAAAGCTGTGGGCATGTATGGTGTGTTGTATAGTCCCTACACTGTCTATGTAGTGTCTGTTGTGTGGCCTAAGTTGTATGATGGCATATACTGTGTGTCTTGTGTGTACGGTGTGATGATGCGGTGCATGTTGTATAACTCTTGTGTCCTGCTTTGCCCAGATGTCCCGACTCTGAGGCTGAAAGCCATTCCAGGCCTGGATTGTGCTGGGTTTGTGTTTCTTTGGGCTCTGGCTCTGTCAGGGAAGCTCACACTGTCTAATCTGCTGCCTCCTTGCAGGGGTCAGTGTGTGGCAGTGCCTGCTGCAGCTGAGCTCTGTCCCTTCCTTCTCTGCTCATCCTTTCCTTCTGCACCTGGTCATAGGTCGGGTGGATAGGAACATTGCTTCCCTAGAAACACATGGCTAAAATGCATGCTTCACTGGCCACAGGGAACAGGCTGACTCTGACACTAGACACTAGCCCAGTCCTGCTGACAGGAAGGGTCCTTCTCATTCCACTGCCCACCAACTGGTATGTGCAATGACTTCAGATGAGCTCACCAAGGCCTCACCAGAGATCGAAGATCTGCATGATCTCTACCTGCCATGAGTCAGAGCAGTGGTTCTCAAGAGGGCATGGTCTTGCCCCCAGGGGACACTTGGCAAAGGTCTGGAGACAGCTTGGGTGTCATAAGTGGGTGTTGTTGCTAATATCCAGCACCCAGAGGCCAGGGATGTGTCTAGACATCCTGTAGTGCTGAGGATGGAGCTTGAGGTGGTGGATTATCCAGCCCCAAATGTCCATAGCGCTGAGACAGAGAAACCCTGGCTCGGAGATGCACACTTGTTTTCTGAGGTGGCTCACTCTAGCCCCGAGGAGGCCACCTGGTCCTTGGGCTGGGTGTGGCTGGAGTTCCTGGAGCTTCTTGCTGTTGAGGGAGTGTCCAGCTGAGGTCTACCCATTGCCCATCTTTCCTGCGGCCCTCACACACTTTCCTCCTCTCCCCTGATGTGCCGTGGGTGGAGGGAATGACTGTTTCTGTCTCTCTATTAGTGTCTGTCCTCACTATACTCCATAGTCTTTTGTCACTGCTGGTGAGGTCCTCCTCCCTCTCTGCTGGAGTCAGTGTCTCTGGCCGGGTCACCTCATCTCTTTAGACCCAGTTTTCATAGCAGTGGCCGTCTACAGCTCATCTTGGCTACCTAGCCTTGCCTCCTTCCCTACCTGAGGTCTGCCAGCCTCGGAGGTGACTGTCTCTCCCCTGAAGCTGAGCTCCGGGCTTCTTTCTTGTTGCCATGGCTTTCCCAGACCCCAGCCCCTTCTCTGGACCTCACACACCCCCTCCCTCTAGACAGGCAGTCAGGGGGCCACTTCTCATCTCCGCCTGCTACTCCCTTTCTCCGGGGTCTAACACTTCTCTTCTCCCTCTTCCTTTATGGCGAGTCCCAATACTTGACAACAAGCATAGGCCAAACGCTACATTATCCCCTGCATTCTCCAAGAGCAGTCTCAGGTCCCCAAAATACTTCCTCTCTAGCCTGCAAGGCTGGCGGCCCACCTGGTGATGCCTAAGGGCTATGGTACTAGCAGGAGACCAGGCTTCTCAGGCTCACTCTCAGTGCCAGAGGAGGAAACATGTCAGGCAGCCCATTGAGGGAAGGCCAGTGAGTCAGTGATGTGGAATTCCTGGTCAGGCCCTGAGTGCTGGGTGAGTAATTTGGTGTGGTTGCTGGTGGCCTGCCTCTAGACCGGCTTAATCAATTCATCACCTCTGCTTTCCTCCGGCTAGGCTTACTGTGTGGACCCAGACATTTATCTTCCCGGTGAGAGTCTATGTGAGGAGAGATAAATCATGTTTGAGATCCACTAAGTCATCGCCTGCCTTTGTGGCCAAACCTGAAAGCCAGGCCCTGTTCTCATTTCCCCAACATCGGATTGTGAGATACCATAGAGACAAACCAGCGGTGAACGACTTCATTAAGTCTGGTCAGCAAGAGAGTTGGGATGGTTCTTGAGGCCAGGCATTTCCGCTGAGGTCGACTCTAAGCAGCCCTCCTTGGAAAAGCATGCTTTTCCAAGTCAGATATGTTTGAGAAATGCTGCATTGCATCGTGGGAAATTCCTAGTGTATCCCAGACTCTGAGAAGGCCTGAAGGATCTTTCCAAACAACAGTGCTGACTGTACACTCATGGATCCCAGTGAGGAGACTTAACGTCAGCACATCTGAGGTTTCTGGGACTGTTCCTATGGTGTTGTTTGAGGAGCTCACGGGTGGGCCCCACGGTCCACATTCTCTCAAACTTCTCCAGTGACTGAGCACCGGTCACTCGGTTAAGGGGCAAAGGGAGATTGTTCAGTTGGTAAAGCGCTTGCTGATGCCTAGCACCTGCTTTAACAACATCAGATGGAGTGAGGAAGAGGAGGAGGAGAGGAAGAAGAGACACAGCAGCTAGCTGTGGTGCATGTGTCTGTAATTCCAGTGCGGGGGAGACAGCTAGCCAAGCAAGCCATATTATGAGTTCCAGGTTTGATGAAAGAGCCTGTCTTTAAAAAAAAAAAAAATTGAAAAAGGATTGAAGAAGACACCTAAGTACCTGACATTGATTTCTGGTTAACACACACATGCATACACACACACACACACACACACACACACACACACACACGTACACACATGTGCACACACATACACACATACACACACATACACACATACACACATGTGTACACACACATACACACACGTACACACATACACACGTACACACATGTGTACACACACATACACACATGTGTACACACACATGTGTACACACACGTACACACATGTACACACACACACACACACACACACAGATGGTTACCACAGAGCCCACTCTGAGCTTTTTCTTCTTTCTCCTTTAACCCTGAGCTTACCAAAGGCAAACAGAAGTCAGAGGTGGGCTAGAGCCATCTTAGATTGACTCATGGGTGAGCATCTTGGAAGCAGCCTCAGAAGAGGGATCTTTCAGATTGGGAAGGAGGCTGTGAGAAAACAAGCCTCACGGATATCTTGAGTGCAAAGGCAAATGTTTGCTCCTTAGGGGTCTTACCTTCACCGTTCTGTAAGTAGAGCATCCTTGGGGTACATGGGGAGGAAATGGTTTCCTCCAGGAATGTTTATTTATCCCTGGTTTGGGCTGAATCCAGGTACATGGTTTTAGTGCCTTTCCACACATCCAAAGAAAGGCACTCAACCTAACATGGGAAAGTCGAGCCATCAGAGACATCCCAGGTGTGTGGGGACCCATTTCAAACATTTGAGGAGGAGCCCCAGGTCATAGATTAGTACTGATCCACCAGGTGCCTTGTTAGTAATGGGATGTAATTAGGCCTGTTAACCAAGCCCCACTGAGCCAGAACAGAACACACAGCAGGAGGATGTAGCTGCATTGGACGTAGCTGCCACTAGCCTCATGGAGTAAAGCCCCAGTGTAGTGACCAGAGGAAAGCCGGGATGTCCAACCTTTCTGAACATTGTCATGAGTGGCCATTATGCCCTCTGGACATAGTGACAGGCCATGCTGGCCTTGTGACAAGTACTAACTGCTGAATTGTTGCATGGATTAATGCACAGATGAACAAAGCCAGAACGTCTAGTATTCAGCCCTGCTTTATGCATTCATTTGATTGTCTTTAGAGAGAACTTTGTGTTAAATGCCACAAAAGCAGAAACGGGGCTAATTTAAATAAACTGATGAAACCATTGTCTCATGGCTAGTAGATACACTGAGAAATCACTGTCAGTGTTGTCTTATCAGGGCACATCCATGTCACATAGTTTCCTATATAGAGTCATAGAGCGTGTGCGTGTGCATGTGTGTGTGTGTGTCTGTGTGTGTGTGCATGTGTGTGTGTGTGTGTGTGTCTGTCTGTCTGTCTGTCTCTCTCTCTCTCTCTGTGTGTGTGTGTGTGTGTGGTTTTCTCTGTGTGGAAGGAAGAGAAGCATCGCTCGGCAAACTGACTTCTAAGATGGAATTGGACACACAGGCTGGAAAGAAGAAATGAAATGCTCCTGTGCTCTTAGTGGACCAAACTGGAGCTCCGGGCACTTTTGGCTCCCACTGTGGGGTCTGGCAACTTTGGTAACATCAAGCAAACAGCCCATGAACTCAGTTGATTGCTTGCCCCCAATTTAAACCCAAGGCCATCTGGTTCTGAAGCTGTTCCCCTAGGCTGCCTCCAGTGGGACAAGCGTTCAAGGCAGGAAACCAGTGTCTCTTGGTGACAGCCCCGCTGCCCAGAGCAACAGGCTGTGGTCAGAAGCCACAGCAACCTCACAGAGGAGTGTTCTTTCTTCCCTCTTCCAAGCTGCGAGTTTGGGCCTCAGTCCTCCAGCAGACAGATAGACCTGATGAAATAGAATATTTGTTTTGCTGAGTTCTTTAAAGTGAGAAGTCATTCAAAGGCCAAATAAGATTGCTAGCCAGGGATGTTATCTGAAAATAGGGGCTTGGCTGCTCTGGTCATCCTACAGGAAAAGGAAGACATGGCTTTGAGACAGAGCGAACCCACAGACTTTGGGGGATCAGAGTCCATCCCTTCACCCACCCGGCTTTTCTTTCTGATGATTCGGTTTGGTCTAATTGAATCTTGTGAGATTTCCTTGAGTTTGTCAAGCAGACAATGTGCTGTCCTTCTTGATAGGAAATAAAAATAGGGATCACTTTATGGCTAAAAACCTCGCTCTTTAAAAGCCAGGTCCAGTTAAAGATGGACAACTCAAAGGTCATGACGTTTTGGCCCTTAGTGCTACAATGTCTGAGGTTGTCTGTTACATCAGCGGAGGTTAGAAGAGGCCAAACAGTGCAGGGGAGGCCAAGCCTGCCCCCTTGCCCCCATCCCCCCGCCCCGTTTCAGATCTCAACATGTCTCTCCACGTTAAAGACGGCCATTTCTGTGCTGACCTGCTCTTTGGCCAGCAGCTCCTTTTGGTTACTTGATCTAGAAAATAGTTTAAAATGTGAAGACTTGGCAAAGGGATCCCTTTGCACGCCTCTCTCCTTGGTCCACCTCACAATCACACTCCCCGAGAAGGACTCCTTAGGATATGCCTGCTGTCTGCCCCACTGTAACTGAGGTCCAGCACAGAGCCTGGCGGTCCTAACAGGCTCATTAAGCTAACGAGCAAGCAAGTGAGTGCAGAAAATGACTGCTCTTTTTGGCAGCGTGGCCCTCTGTTAGAGCTCGGGCAGATGGAGCAGACCCATTTGGCTTTTAATTCAGTTCCAAAAATTGTCCACGTCCAAGAAGATGAGGTTGTAAGGGTCCATCCAGGCTTCAGGCTCTGACTGAAGTGGTCTTCACTCCACTCTGGGAACTGTCTCTCTGAGTGTCCCTGGCTTCATGGTGGGCCAAAGGCCACCAATGCAGAGGTCTCTGCTGGATCCTGCTGGTTCAGTGGGCCCAGACTTCCATTCCGACTTCTCTGGGTTGCACTTCCAAGTTCACAGCCTGGTGCTGGAAGTGAGTGCTGCCGGCCTCAGAGGGCTGTGGCTGCTTTCCCAGCACACGCTGTGGCACCTCTGCAACTTGGAAGTCAGATTCATCAAGATTAAAGATTCTCGCTCTGCTCAAATGACTTTCAGCCTCTCGGAGGTGTGATTCTCTCTACAGTATAAACTTGTTTGACTGCAAGGATGTGAGAGAGTGTCTAGACCATTCCATGGTGGCCCTGTTGTAGTAACCCCAGCTCCTCAGCCCTTCCCTAGCTCCTGCTCTTGCCTTTCTTCTTCATTACTCTGTCCTGACACAATAGGAACTGAGGAAGTCTTTGGTTCGCATGCAGGCTAGTGCCCCACGCCTGCACCACTTTACCCATAGAACGGTGGTTTTGAAGAAATCTGTTTCACCACTAGCAAGCTCTGTGGCTATGATATGATCCATTGCCGTATGATCTTCTGGGCCATCTTAAATAATTCTTTCCGTATGGTCTGCTTGTTCATATTGTTTTCACCTGATGGATTTATTTCATCTTTCTTTTGCGTATGAGTGTGTCTTGCTGGCTTGTGTGTCTGTGCAGACAGCCGTGCACAGTTCCAATGGAAGCTAGAAGAGGGTGTCAGTGCCTTCAGAGCTAGAGCTGTGGACAGTTGGAAATCATTATGCGGATGTTGGGATTAGAACCTGGGTCCTCTGCAAGAGCAGCCAATGCTCTTAACCACTGAGCCATCTCTCCAGGCCCCACCTAATGGATTTTTTTATTCTGGCATTTCAGAGGTGGTATTTTATTCTATTTTAATAACCTGTGTGTTGAGCTTCTAAAACCTCAGCCTGCCGTAATATGTATACCATTAGAGGTTTCGAAACAAGAACAACAGCGGAGAAAATAAATAAGTTGCTGGCTCCACCTCCAGTGACTCAACTCCAGGGATCCTATACCTCTGCCAGGGCAGGGAACAAGGATCAAGCAACATTTCCTGAGGCCAGTTCACTCAGCTTGTTGGAACAGCTGATGGCAAAGAGGTGGACCAGCATGCCTAACAGGCCCCCAGGGCTGCCTGGAAGCGGTGAAATTCCCTCAGGACCAGAATCAGAAGTCAGGCCACATGCTCAATCCAAGTGGTCTTCTGAGCTGACTGTCTGAGTCCCAGGCCATCTGGATGTTATGTTGCCTGTTCTGAGAGCCCAGGGGAGGCTGAGGAAGAACAGGGAAGTTAGACGCTGTGGCTGCCTCAAGCACCCGGCACCTAAGGAAACAGCCTGAGCTCAGCCTCACTTGTGTTCTCTGGCCTCTGCTATGAAGATGGCCCCCGGCTTAAAATGGCCGAATTTAGTTAGTGGGCTTTCACCTTTACAGCAGTGTGACCTTCACTCAGTGGGAGCCATCCTTAGCTTTAGAATTTTCCTGCGTTAACCACTTGTAATGAGTGGTCCCATTTTCTCTCAGTAGCCACTGAGAAGCAGTATCCAGTACAGTTCCCAGTCAGCTCTATAACCAAGAGGACAGATAAACATTCTGCATGGAGTGTGCTGTGGCCGCTGTGGTGGGACATTTGGAAAGTTGGGGATCCTAGAAGCCTTTCTACCTGTGATGGGCTTGCTGGGTGCATGGCCCACAGAATCAGGGTGTGTGTACTTTTCACCCAAGAGTTGTTGCCGGTGAGACATCAGGACCCAACAGAGAAGAAGACTGCCTTCTATATCTGTGTGTTTGTTCCTCACACAGTGCTCAGAACACAGTAGGATCACGGCACCGCTGCAGAATTAAGGAATGAATGATTGGCTTGCTCTTCATGGCAACACAGAGACTTCACTCAGGCCCAGCTGATCAATTCATGAGCTTTCATGAAACTCCCGTTCATGTGGCCAAGACTTACCACATCTACCCCGAGGGCAGGCTGGGTTTTTGAAAGAACTATCTGCGGGTTCTTTTAATGAAAACCAAACACCATAAATCGTGCCAAGACTCACAAGCGACAGCCCCGGGGAATAGAGGCTCCTTTCTAATTACCTGCAGCGAGTGAGCTAGCAAGGTTGGCTGTGGGTCCAAGTACAGACAGATGTGCAGGTAGTATCAGTCATCAAAACAAAACCCATGCAGCCGCAGTGTGTCTTCCCATGTCCCGCAAGCCATGGGGGACATCAGGGAAGCCTCCATACCAACTTAGCCTGGCTTGCCCCACACCAACCTGCACCCCCAGGGTCTGGCACTCAACTTCCAGAAGAGTTAAATATCAAATATTGCTGTGAATTTTTATTGTTATTTTTTTTGCCCCCACTGAGAACAAAACTCACAAGCCCAAATTACTTTTGTTTGTGTGGCTCTGGATCTCATGGAGTTCTCTGACGGCACTCCTGACACTGTGTGAAAGGATGCCTGCCGATACCATTACGCCTGCTTTTCTGGCTGGCACCATTATTGATTCTTGCCAGCAGGAGCTAAAGCAGTCTCGGGGTGTTGCTTTAGGAAGCAAAATTTCATGTGATGTTTGGTTATTAAGAATGACTGCTGCGTGGGTCACCTGTGCTGTGCTTGGCTACTTCTCCCCTCTGAAGGCATCACGGTGGAGTACATATTTTATTTTGATAACCCTCGGACAGCCAGTGAGATGGCCAAGTTCATTGATATCTTAAAAAAAAAAGGTATTTTTCAAAAAAAAAAAAAAATCCCCAAGTGGTATAATAAGCACTACATTAAAAACAAAAATACTTCTGAAAGGATTGTACTTGATAAGGTTTCCCTGTGTGACACTTTTGCCAGCTAGGCTTGAATACACAGAAGGGGAAAAGCAGGAACACTGAGGGATTGTGTGTGAAAACTTCACAGAGGGCAGCTGTTGTCCGGGGTGGCCCACAGCTGGATGAACCAGAACAGACCCACGAAGCCCTGCCACAGACAGCTGGAGTTGGCACTGGTGGGCGTCCAGACAGCACAAACAAAAAGTTAACATGTATTTTTTTTTTGGGGGGGGTCAACCCAAGAAAAACATACATGATAGTTTCATTCATCCGTTAACATCATTATTCTGCCTGGGGCTCCTTGCAGCTGGGGTTTGTGATGATGAAGTCCCCTGAATTTGGGAAGCAGAATGACTCTCCACCCTGGGTGTGAGGCATAGTTCTCAGTTTCTGGGCTGGGGATCTTGTTATTCTATCCACCTGCTATCGAAATTTGTACCTGTGTGTGGTGCCCAGCACCGGGTCCGCTAGAGCTGGAACCTTCCTGTGTGGTGCGTTATAAGACAATATTGCCCACCCCTGGGCACCGAAATGTATATCTCTAGAAGGGATTTCACAGAATTTGAACAGGTAGACCAGGGGTTTGCAATCTGTGGGTTTTGACCCCTCTATCATAGGGTCACCTAAGACCATCAGAAAACACAGATATTTACATTATGATTCATAACAGCAGCAACGTTACAGCAATAAGTAGCAATGAAATAATGTTATGGTTGTGGGTCACCATAACATGAGGAACTGTATTAAAGGGTCACAGCATTAGGAAAGTTGAGAACCACTGCTCTAGACCAAAGGCATCTGAGAGATGACATCTGACAGTGGAGAGAGAGCTGGCTGAGACTTGGGGTTCTGAGTTAGGCGCCACTGCTTGCGCCCAGGTCTGTGACCACATTCCAATCTGGTTTTCTTGAACATGTATGGGAACATGGCTTCCCTTTCGCCAAGGGGCCCAGGAACTGATAAAGAATGATATGAGCTTGGAGGAAAATGACCAAGTTCCAAATAAAAAAGTTGCATTTGTCAGCATGAAAATTAGTGAGAGATGTAGCGGTTGGCACAACCGCGGTTAATTATTTCTTTTCCGACATGTGGTGCCTCAAGGGGGTCCTCCATGGGGTAGCTGGATCTTCTAAAGCCCCAAGAGAGGGCAAATGGCTTGTTACTGACTTTAATTAACTAATAGGCATCCTATCCTCCCTGAGGGCTTTCTTAAAAACGTTGGGAGAAGGACTGGATGATATAAAACCGCATGAAAATACCATGCCAGCAACCCCAGGACAGATCTCCGTGGCTCATCTGGGAGGCTTTTAAAATGTCTAGAAACACATCCACTCATAATAGGAACACGGGACGGTTGGAGGACACAGTGACCTCTACTAATTGAGAGATGGAATAGCCCATTAGAAAAACAGAGGTTAGAGGATTTAGATTGCATACCTAAAAAGTGGCCCATGAGTGACTCCCAACTTCTAAGCAACTGGCTAATTTAGTTTTTGAGTCACTAAGTGTAGTGACAGGCAGACTCTGATGACATCAGACCCTTCCTTTGCCCAGTTAAGCTTCAAGCATCATTGCTCCCAACTTCCCCCGTAGCACAGACCTTCAAACTGGCCTTGATCTCTTTCTATACACAACGTATGTCACATCCAATATGGCAGCCAGAAGCCACCTGTGGTAACTGAAATTTAAATTAATTATAGAAATCAGTTCCTGCTTTTACAGGCCTTCACCAAGGCCCTTGTCTTGCAGAAGTGGCAGTCAGATTGGATTAGTGGCCACTCCATTTTAATCACATTTGTAAGATTTATTTTTCCAAATGAGGTTGTATTCTGAGGTTTTACATACTAGGGTTTAGGACTTTAAAGCATCCCTTTTTCGGGGGGAGGAAGAGACACAAATTCAGCCCCTCAAGTGATCTATTCTACTGAAGTATAGATCTGACCCTTTCATTATGTTCATTTACCTTGGACACAGGATTTGTTTGGGTTCTGGAACTTCCAGGGGGAATGGGAGGTGTATGGACCCAAGCAGACTGGAGGTTAGGCCTGCACATATGAATTTTGGGAGCACATTGTTCAGTTTGTAGTGGAGGCATTTGGACACTCGGACTATGGAAGGAGGGACTTACTCTGTCACGTCTCAGCTCTGTGACTTTGATCACGTCCTTGGACCAGTCTGGTTTGCTGAAAGTTGCCGCTATTGACCTTACGGGCTGAGGAAGGAGCAGGG
The DNA here is from genome assembly GCF_903995425.1 of Onychomys torridus. Taxonomy (NCBI): domain Eukaryota; kingdom Metazoa; phylum Chordata; class Mammalia; order Rodentia; family Cricetidae; genus Onychomys; species Onychomys torridus. The sequence continues at coordinate 5,880,817 of NC_050465.1, forward strand.
AGACAGGGTTTTGTGATTAGTAAGGAGCCCTGCCCATGGAAAAAATTGCCACATGCCTTGCATCATTTTTGAATGTGAACTTAGATGACAGCAATGTGGAAATGGGGTGAAATCACCAGAAAAACAGATTTGTTGCTGCAATAACATTTCTTTCAAGAAAACCTGGTCCCTAGAGGTGGGCCTGGTTGCTGACATTTGAATACCTCCACATTTCCAATGAACAGAGTTCTTTTTCCCGGCGTGACTAGAAGCTTAAAACATTACCCTCTAATGAACACCAGATGGTAGATCTGGAATGCCCGGCCTGCAAGCCTGTCCTGGCTGCCCCTTAGCTTGCGTCACTTAAACAGTACCTGGGCCAACAACTCAGTGGATTGAACAGGAGAGAATTTCAGGGTTTAACCATCCTATCACAAAGTCCTTGTGGCTGCCGGGAGATGCCACTGACATTCTTAACCTTTGATGTCATGGACAAATCTAGCAGAATGATGGATAGGCCACTAAGAAACCAGTACCTCTAAGCTGTACTATTTCTTTTCCCGTAATTATTTTTACATCCTGCTTTCTTGAAATACCCACGAACGTCGTTTCCCCATTCCTTATTTACTCCTGTGAGAAAAACACCATGTTTGAAATGCATGATTCTGTCATGTGATGATATAATGTTATAATAAGAACATCTAGCCACTGGGGAGTGCTACCCATAATGTAGAAAACCATGGTGTGAACATGATGATGGACAAGGATCCCAAGCAAAGGCCTAGGCTTGAGGTCTTGGGCCAGGGTCAGAGCTTCAGGTGGGTCTCATGGAGAAGAGCCTCAGTTTCTTCCTCTGTAAACAAGGGAGATTGTATTAGATTCACAGGGTTGCTGCTGCTGTGTCCTTTACATTTCTGTCGCTGTGATAAAAACAGCACAAGCAGAAGCAGCTGGGGCTCATTGCAGGAAGGTTTTATTGTACTGATAGCTCCAGAGGGTAGAGTCCGTCATGGAAAGATTGGCCACACTCAACCAGAGCAGGAAGCTGAGAGATCATGTTTCTATCCATAGGCAGAAAACAGAAAGAACCAACAGGAAGTGGGGAGAGGTTATGAACTCTTAAAACCTGCCCCCAGTGCCATATTTCCTCTAGCAAGTCCGTACCTTCCCATAACCTCCCCAAACATCGCCACCAACTGGGGACCAAATGTTCAAATATATGAGCCTATGAGGGCAGTTCTCAAACCACTATAACTGTGGAGAGAAATAACATTTTCTTTGGGTGGAATTAAGTGCAAATAAAAGCTGAAGCATGGAAGCTGCCCTGGTTGAAGTGGAATCTGGGAAATGAGGTTTCCTATTGTCCCTACCTCTACCCAGGAGCCCTGAGTCATTGCTTTGTAGCATAGTATAAAAGAGGCAACTCACCTGAGGATCTTGTTATCAGCACCAACAGCTGTGCTTTCTAATGCCCACCCATCAACAGCTCTCTCTTCTAGTTACACTTCGTCATGACAAATCACCCAGCTAATATTCGTCTGAAATGCAGAAGAATAGGAAAGTTGCACTGTCCAGTCATGAAAATAAGGCCTATCACGGTAAAACAGTCTGTAGTGCTGTGGGGGATGGCACTTTCCAAAGACATTTGCAGTAAAGCCTTCTGGCCCCCATGCTGTCTTTTGCCACTCTCCAGTATCCAGTAGAGTTCACGTCCCACCATGGCCTGCCCACAGGAACCTTTGTTATTCATTTCCTGTAGCTCCAGAACCTTTTTGAAAGATAACTCAAGGGGGAATTTCCAGGGGGGACAGAGGGGATGAATCTCACAGGGCCGTCAATGTCCCTTAATTGCAAGGCTAGGCTTTGTGATAGCTGCTCACCAATGCCATACTCTTACTTGCATGGGTCACTTCTACATGACTCTTAAAAGGATCAAGACATTATACATAGATTTGTAAGAGCCCCTGCCAGTGTTGTGACAGGAATGGGGGAAATGCATAATGGTTGACCAGGGCAGGATCGCTCTGAACTATCTGTGTAAGACCCTGTTTCCAAACTAGAGCAATGATTCTAGGGGAGCTGTCCCTAAGTGAGAGGCTAGTTTGGGAAGCAAGTGGAGAAGGATCATATTATGGGAGGGGCTGATATAGAGACACTAACATACATATATGCATATTACATTCTGGTCACCAGGCCCTGTAGCACAAATCTTAACAGGTCTTATTAATAAAATCAAACCTGAAGCCAGTTATTGGGGTGAATGCTAGAAGATCAGAGAAGCAGAACAAGTTACAGCCACCTCATCTTGCCAGTTCCTCAGCTGATCCTGTTTTCTCAGACTGGAAGCCTCTGTGTCCTCATCTGAATGGATCTCAGCTGAACTGCTGCTCCAAAGCCTAAAAGCTTAACCAGGACAAAAGCTTCTAGTTTCTGGTTTCCACGCCTTATATACCTTTCTGCCATCACTTCCTGGGATTAAAGGCTCACTTCCTGGGATTAAAGGCATGAGTCACCATACCTAGCTGTTTCCAGTGTGGCTTTAAACTGACAGAGATCCTGATGGATCTCTGCCTCCTAAGTGATAGGATTAAAGGCATGAGTGCCACCATTTTCTGGCCTCTGTATCTAGTGGCTTTTCTGTTCTCTGGCCCCAGATAGGTTTATTAAGGTACACAATATTTTGGGGAACACAATATCACCACAAGGACCCATGGCTCAGGGGTCCTAATCTTTAATTTACTGATTCCTACCATGGGAAGGGCTTCCCCTCCTCCATTCTCTTTAAAATTAGCATGTCTTCATCGCACCCAACAATGGGCTTTATTATGGTGTCTTCATCCACTGTCTCACATGGTCACCATCTTAGTTATTTTTGCATTGCTGAGATAAGGCATCGTGACCAGGGGAGATTATAAAAGAAAGCATTTACTTGAGGCTTACAGTTCTAGAGGGCTAGAGTCTGTGACCATCATGATGGGGAACATGGTAGCAGGCAGGCAGGCATGGCTCTGGAGCAATAGCTCAGAGCTTATATCTTGATCCATAAGCATGAGGCCCAGAGAGAGAGAGACTGGGAATGGCCGGGGCTTTTAAAACAAAGCCTGTTCTAGGGACACACCTCCTCCGTCAAGGTCACACCTCCTAATCTTTCCCAACCATCTACCAACTGGGGACCAAGCATTCAAACACAGGACCCTATGGGGGCCATTTTCATTCAGAACACTGCAGTCTCTTTGTAAGATGGTGTCCTTGTGACCTCTCCTACCGATAGGATAGGGGAGGGTGGTTCTATGGACTTGGAACACAGGGCGGCCCCACGCCAAGGTCTTTCCTGGAAGTCTAGTAGGATAGGTTTATTTTCTGGTATGATCCGGGCTGAATTAGAAAGAGGTGACTTGGGTCTGGCTGATGGAAGTGAAGGTCCACAGAGCTTTAAGATTCTGACCCACCACCGGAGATGAACTTATGAGGGGGTGGGCCACATGCTTCTGCTCATCATCAGCAGCTGCAGCTGCACTCAGAAACTGAAGCTCCGTGAGAGTAAAGAGCAGAGGGGGGGGGGGGGGAAGCAGTGCCCAGGGCACAGTGAGACGCAGGGACAGCTGCCGCCAGCATGGCTCACTGGGATAGGCGGGAAAAGCAGCCAGCATCAAATCCGCCACCCAGAAGCAAGTGCTATGGAGCTCTGGAGCAGGCACTGGGGTGCCAAGAAAGAAACACTCATGGCATTGGTTCCATAAATGCCTTGTTAGAACAATGTTGAGTTGATAGCAAGCCTGTGGCCCTGGACTTAGTTCAAACACAAGGGTGTGAGCACATGGGCATGGAGTATACCTACCAGCTTTTGGAAAGCAACCCTGGCTGATGCTTCAGGCTTGTGATGTCATCTCAAAGGAATTAGAGTTCCCCTGCTCAGAATTATATAACTAATTACAGCCAGCTTCAGTAACAATTATTAATCAGCTCAAACACAGCTTGCTCCTTGGTAGTGGATGGTTTGTGTGGACTAATCAGGTCCAAATTAGTTTTGCTAATGATCTTGGATGGTCCATGCCCTGAGGCCAGGCAAACTTCATGGACTGTGTTCATACCCTGTGTTAGTATCAAGGGACAGAGGCTGTGCTGACAAGGTGTGAGGTCAACATGGTGAGCTCAGAGTCCTGGACATTCAGTGTTCGCAGGACAACTGCCGATCAGCCAGTGTTATCCAATATGGAGAACTGGACAGCCACCTTGGTTCTTGGGGATTAGCACTTGGGAAGCACGCAAGTGCGCGGGGGTAGGGGTGGGGGTGGGAGGTGGTGGTCTTCCATTGAACCAAATGTGGAGTGATCTTGGAAGTCAGGCATCTTTCCTATCGCCTGTTAGATGTGTTTGAGACTACGTTTCAGAAGGATGTGAAGTGGACATCCATTGCTCTTTATACCTAACTTGACATCTTTTCTGTGTCCCTCTGCATTAGATGGCCAGTTCCCAAGGACAGGGATGGAAGTTTAATCACCTGTCCATGCAATTCAAGAACACCTTACATGTGATGCCACAGGGTTCCCATGAGTACCTACCATTTGACTGTTCTGGGGGCACAGTTAGATGCCCAGAGTAACCAGGTATACTGGTCAGAGTGTGGACCAGATGACTGGGTCTGGAAAGTCTGGTTATAGCCCTTGGCTGGCTACTCCTTGCTGGTGCTTGCTTATTTAGTCCTTCTTTGTCTGGCCTCCCTGTGGACAGATGTAGAGGTTGGGAGAACCTAAGGCTGGCCCATAGGGTGGACAGCCAGGTCAGCTTGGAGATCTGGCTGTGGGTACTACCTTCCTGCTCTCCTCACACTCCCTACTTTCTTCCATCTAGAGCAGAGGCCACTGTTTGGTGGGAGTCTCTGATCCCGATTAGCTTCACATCCATCCTCCCATGCTCCAAGGCTCAGAGTCTACCCTACCATCTGCCACACTGATTTTTTTTTTTACCTCGAAGTCTCTCCAACATTGGCATTTGCCAAGGCCGGCAAATGGGCAGCTGCCTGCTAATGACCAGTTTCCCACAGTGACAAAGCAATCGTGTCCGACACGGAGACTTTTTTTTTCCTAAATGAGGACAAAAAGGCCAGTTTGTGTATTTTTAAAAAAAGAGAGATTGTTATTTTAATAACACTAATCTTTTGTTTCACTTCAGAAGTTTTATCTTTCCACAGAGCTAGTGTGTTCTGAAGCACATCTTGGGTTAGGACTCTCTAGCATGGAGTCAGTGAGAACCATGGAGTGAGGAGTCCAGCACCAAGTCTTCATGGAATGCTCGGGCCTCTTCCTCTGCTCCAGTTACTGCTACATGATGCAGCATCTTAGTTTCAGCCTCAAGAGTCGTTCTATGAAATCACCCCCAAATAGGAGTGTCTTCTGGTGTTTACCAAACTGCTCTCATAGGAAGTTCCCCAAATTTGCCAGGCAATGAACGACATAGGCCGAGCTTTCTACTTACAGCTCTGCCATAGGAAACACTTCTCCACACATTACACTTCCTCTGGGCCCAGGAACTGTGAAGTGCATGGGCCTTGTCCTGCCTCAGCTTCCAGGCAGCTTGGGGCTGAGTTCTCTGCAGCCAGTGAAGATGTTTATCATAACCTTGATTTCCTGGGGAAAATATTTCCCTCCCTGCCTTCTTCTTCATTTCTTGTCTTTCTGTTTTTGCTTTAATGGGATTTGAGTTAAAGACATCATTCCTAGTGTGAGTTTCCCCAAACCTCAGAGAATGGCCACTTTCTTCCCTGTCAGCTGTGAGGGCTGCTGGTGACTGTGCTTGATTGTCACGGGGGGGTGGGTGGGTGGGTGGGGGTGGGGGGTGGGGTGGGTGGGTGGGGGGGTGGGGGGGGAGGGGAGGGCTGGCATTTTGCAAGACAATGTGATATTCTGAAGCAAGACCTGATTTCACTTTACTTCACCCATGCCAGCACCATGTTCTCATCTAAAGAGAAGATTCGCCATGCTCACCCTTTGCTGGCCTGGTTGGCCATGCTTGCTGACCTGGTGCAGATAGGAGATAAGGTCTGCAGATCCCCACTCCATGGCAAACAAGAAACCCCATGAATGTTTACATTTTTGTCTGGAGTGGTCTTGAGTTGGTCTTATCTGGCTTGTCCTCATGGATATGTGACTGACCCAGACCTAGCATACCACCCTTGGGGTTTAAAGTTCCAAAGTTGTCATGTTGAAGTCATTGATAACTTTCTGTCTCATCTGTGTCTTGTGAGTGATTAAAGGCTGGGGTGCCTACTACTTGGGACAACTATCTCTTTCCCCTCTTCCACCCAGTACCACCCCTATCCTCACCTCAGCAAGGGCAGAGCCTCCGATGTGCTTGGATTGAAGGGAAGGGCTATAAAAGTCAGTAGCTGTCCTGCAAATTCTCTGTCCCAACAAGTGGCATTAATAGGGAATATAGCCTATCACAACACTTTGAAATCTTTCATTGCTTATTTATTTATTGTATATGTGTGCATTTGTATATACACATGCATGGCAAGGTATGCATATGGAAGTCAAAGGAAAACTACTACCATGTGGTTCCTGGGGTGGGGGACAGGGGGACAAGGGGGCGGGGTAGGGACTTAGGTTGTCAGCCTTGGCCACAGGCACTTTTATCCACTGAACCATCTCACTGGCCCAGTGATGGTGTTTTTGAGAGAGAGGCTGCCAGTGAGAAGAGGCTTAATGAATGCAAGGGTCTGGTTTCCATCATGCCCTGGGGCTTGACAAGCTATGTGGGTGACCCTAGGCTCATCATTTCTTTCTAACCTGTGTGCACATGCATCTCGCCAGGGGAAAGTTTTGTGTAGCCAGATTCCAGTACCTAACAAAGGATAGGAAGAAGTCAAGGTATTTGTTTTCTAGACTGAGCAGTGGCTGGTGGGACTCAAGAAATGAGGGTGTGTATTCCCCAAGTGCTGTCTATGGGAGAGTGACTTCAGGAGGGACCCACACTTGCCAATTATTTATTGAATAATCATTATATTCCACTGTTCTAGATGCTGGATTCAGAAGAAATCTGACACAGTAAGATGTGTTTCATGGAGGGAGCAGCAGTCTGTTCCTTGGAGCCACAGGCTCTTCTCAGAGCCCCTGAATGTATCAAGAGTAACAGCAGCAGGCTGATGGAGCCAATCATAGGCTGCATAGAATACCTTCCAGAGTTCATTGCACAGACCACATTGAGTTAAAGGTGAACAGTGGCATACCAAAAAGCCAGTTTGTAGACAGACGATGGGAGGAGAATCAGACAAAGGAGCCAGGGGATCCACACTTAAAAATGATCTCACAGGCAACCCTGTCATGAAAGACTTCCGGGAAGGAAGCCCCTCTAGTCATTGAAGGCACTGGGGAAGAGCCGAAAGAGTTCTTATGAAGATGATCGACAGACTTGAGTCCCTGTAATGAAGTGTTCTGCTGTGTGAAAACATGGGGTTCATATGTACAAAAGGGAAGGAAGCCCAAGCCATACTGATGAGGCAAAAGTAAATTATAGGTCTGGAGAGATGGCTCTGTGGGTGATAGAGCTTGTGCAACCACGGGATCTGGAGAGGTAGCTCTGTGGTTATAGAGCTTATACAACCACGAGGACCCAAGTAGGGGGCACCCATATGAACTCTGGACATGGCTGAATGAATTTGGAACCCTAGAGCTATAGATGTATACAGGAGGATCCCTGGGCACTAAAGTCAGTGAGAGACCTTGTCTTAAGGGACTATAGATTCATGGTGGATACCTGAAAGTCTTTTATGGCATCTTCATGCACACCTTGGGCACACACTCCTGCACACATAAATGTACATGTACACACATACACATCAAGTCCCCCCCCACACACACACATAAGAAACTACAATACAACACAAAGCATGGAGGATACATGCATGCAAAAAAAAAAAAAAAAAAAAAAAAAAAAAAAAAAAACAAGAAAAAAGAAAGGGCAAGAAGACAGGGAGCATTATTCATCTTTTACATGAAGATTGCGGCATCTCTTTATTGCTTAAAGTGTGGGGAAGCACAGTGTGAGCCACCACCGAGGAGGATTGCTTTGGTAGGGGTGCTATTCTTGTGAGTGTTCACACAGGGCTTACGACTGGCAGGCCCCTCCACATCACCTCCTCCAACTACATATTGTTTTCTCCCAACCCTCCCCAGCTTATCTTCCTGCCCATGTTATTCTTTGTCTCTTATAAATGGCATGCCTCTGATTACTGATATCTGTCTGCTGTTGGAAGGATTAGGGTGTTCTCGGGGTGGCTGGCTGCTATACCCCTCAGCCAATGGTGAAAGCCTCACCAATCTCTGTCAGAGACTGGTGTCCTGATTCCAGTCCCTTGGCCTCTCGGTGGAATCCCTCTGCGAAGGCTTCGCCTGGTACCCTAATGCCAGTGGAATGTACTCACAGAGGGCCCGTCAGGATCTCAGACAGACCAGGGAGAGGGATGTCTCAATCTCATCTTGCTTTGGTGAAAGTAGGCACCACCCTTAGGGAGAAAGCAGTGTGAGTCTCATGGACCTGCAATCACAGACTCTCCTAGTGTGTCCAATGGCCTGCAGAAGGCCAAGCCTGGGAGTCAGGAGACAAAGGGTCTGCACAGACATTATGGCTATGCTTTCATTTGACCGGAGAGTAGAAGCTATGCTTTCCCACTGGCAGAAGGCTGAGAACCACTGCATGATATAGGCAAGCAGGACCGCCTGGTCCAATTCAAGGGGGTGCCAAGTCAAAACCAAAATTCGCCTGGCCCTAGTAAATTGACTACCCAGACGCAAGGACAGTGTGTGTGAGTGACAGTGAACAAGTGAGGCATCAGGGTGTGAGAACATTCAATTGGATGAGTGAGCAGCTGCCAGCATCCACAAAAACAGCACATGAAGTGAGGAAGGAGCCCTGAACCACACAGCCCATTTAGGGGCTGTTCACTCTCAGAACTGGCTGGAAGAGGTGATTTCCAGGGAGTCCTAGTCAAGTCAAAGAGGGAACATTCTAGCAGCTAATACTGTGTAAGGAACAAATGGACTCCTTTGGCTGTGAGTGGGGGATGGGCTCTATGTCACATGGTATGAGTATACAACCCTCACATCAGTGGGGACAATTCTTCGGTGTCTGGCCTGTTGACGTCACCTCTGTACCCAGTACCAGCTCAAGTAGGATCGAGAGGCATCCATCGTCTGAAACCAACGTACTTTTAATGGGCAAAAGTAGGCACCAGGGTCTTGCTTTTGCAGGTGAAACCTGCCCCTGGTTCTGCTGGCCTCCTTTGCGTTCTGCTCACTGATATGTGGGCGGTCACTGCCTCCTGCCTCTGTCTGCAAAGGCGGAGCCTGCTCACTCTGTCTTCTGCATCCTTTGAAACCCTTCCTCCGGCCGCTGTCTTCAGTTTTTCCATCAGGGATCTCGGTCACAGTGACACAAAAGTCATCGATACTCACGGTGGCCACATGTAAGGTCTATTGTGATAACCCGGCCTGCCATTCCATAAGACTCTTCCCTTGGGATGGGGAAGGCGCCTCAGTCAATGAAGTCCTTGCCTTGCAAGCATGAGGACTTGAGTTTGAGTTCAAGAACCCAAGTGAAGAAAATCTCCTGTGGTAGTTCACACTTGTGATTCAATCATTGGGGAGATAGAGACAGGAGGAAGCCTGAGACTGCTGACACCAACCCCCCCCCCCCCCCCCCGGCCCCAAGTCAGAACCATCAAGGCAAGTGAGAGAAACAAAGTAGAAGTTTGGCATGGTAGTACACACCTTTAATCCTAGCACCTGGGAGGCAGAAACCAGTGACTCCTTAAGTTTGAGGCTAGCCTGGTGTATAAAGGGAGTTCCAGGCCAGCCAGGGCTCCATTGAAAGACCTTGTCTAAAAACAAACAAAATCCCAAACCACGAAACAAACAAACAAAGAACTCAAAACAAGGTAAACAGTGCTTGGATAATGGCATTGAAGCTGTCTCCTGGCCTTCAGCATATGTACCTCACACTTGGACACACACACACACACACACACACACACACACACACACACACACACACACGCACTTCCATGCTGGGAAATGAAGCACTCCGCACATGCTCTGGGGATCAGATGTGGACATTTTTTTCTTGGGGGGACGAGGCTGTACTTAGCTCAGAGTGGGAGAGAACAAGGCTGGGGTTGGCAGCAGACAACTCCTCTACCCTGGTGGAAAAAGAGATGGGTCTGTGAAAGCTAAGATGGCAGAGTTCAGGGATCCACACTCTCAGGGTGACCAGCTACCCAGGAAGAGAAAGGCTAAGGTGGAGAAGGTCCCATTGTGGCCTATCCTTTGTGTCTAAGACTGTGCCTGGCATTCAGCCGGTGTTCTGTAAGTACTAGCTGTGTGAAAATGTGAATGCATAAACTTGGTGCGGGGGTACTGCTGCTTCCTGTGGGCTGTCAGCAGCCCCTCAGCTTGGTCCTTTTAAGCTACCTCAGAGATCAGGCAGGGTGATTGGCTCATCTTAGAGGCACAGCACCGCCTTTAGAGAGCATGCTCTGCGTGGGATACATTGACCCTGGGGAGAGGCAGAGGTGCCTGGGCCTCAGCACAGGGAAGTGAGGCCTGCCAGGTTCCGGGCTTTCGGTTCTGTCCCATTCTCAAGCATTCATCTCCACAAGCTAGGGAAACAGACTCCACTCCCACAAGCCAACACTCATGATTCAGGATCCGGCTTCCCCTTGTAGACTTTCCAACTCTTATGACTGAACCAAAATGTCCCTGCTTCCCAGATGTCACTCTGTCCTCACGGCTGATTGGAGGACAGATGAGAAACTCACCTGCTGAGCTACTTTCTGAACTGTCTTCCCTGCTCACTCTGTCCAGGAGACAGCCTGGCTTTCCCGGACTGTGTGAGCACCAGGGTTGAGGGAGCCTTTCATATTTAATTATGTTTGCTTGCAAAATAGATATGTACTGAGACATATAACATTCCTGGAGTTGATGCTCGGGCAAGCTGGATGAATGACGACACTGTCTTCCTTCAGACACTTCCAGGGCCTTAATCTTGTACAGACTGGTGGATGGTGCTGAGCCCAGAGTGCCTCAGATTCCTTGGCCTGGTGGGACACACATCAGTCTCCCGTGAAGAGTTCTGGTTGTTGAGTTCTTAGAAAGTTATTTGTTTTTCAGAGTTTGGGAGTTAGTACAAAATGAACTGTCTACCAAAAGAGGGGACCCCAGGCTGCAGGCTGGTTCATTCAATCATTCATTCATTTATCCATCACCAGGGGGTGTCTGCTGTGAGCCAGACACTGTGGATTTATAGATGAAAAGAGCTTGGCCTCTGTCAGCCAGCTCCCAAGGAATGCTTGGGCTGACTAGTTAGTGGGTGACAGGCATGCAAACAGCCTCCCGTGGCCCTTGGGCTCTGTGCAGGAGACGTGGACTGAATACAACAGGAGTATAGGGCAGTCAGACACTAGGAGAGTACAGGGTGTCTCTCCGAGGAGGGTGATTCAGTGCTGCTCGAATGATGAGCTGTTTCCTACATGGAGAGATCCAGGACTCATGAAGTGTTGGGGAGCAGAGCTAAACACACCCCTGGCCTGAGAAGATGTCTAGATACCATACAAGGCAAAGAAATGAGGCAAGAAACAATGGGAGCAGGGCCGAAGTCACTACATCTTTTTGTGTTGAAAGAAAACAGAGTGATGGTCAAAACACATAAGCAAAAGATCAGCTTGGTCATCTGATGACAAGGACGGGTGCCTTTGGGAGATGAGAACCTGGGGCCAGGAGATAGGCGGAGGATCTCTCAATGGCTGGACAAGATAACATGAAGTAGAGCTCTGCCACGGCTCAGGGAAGGGGACAGGAGATGACGCCTGGCCCTAGACTTGCTTGAGAACCAGAAAGAACAGAAAGCCCTTAATGCCCCAAACAGTGGGGCTATCTCTTGACTTCTTCCAGGCAGGTAACAGTCTCTGTCCCAGGCGCACTGGTGGGGGAACAGAGTCAGAAGGAAACCTGAGGGTGCAAATCTCATTTGCAGAGGACTGGTACCCTGTGGGCGAGCACAGGAGGGAAGCAGCAGGGAAGGACTGTGAAGGAAACCCAGGCCTCATGCCTGTGCCCTTCCCTTCAGGTTACACAGCTCCTGGGTTTCCTGCTTAGTCCTTGATAGGAGCTCAAACAAGGCTACCAGAGGCAGTGAGTGACAGGTACACCTGGCTGGGTGAGCTGCCAACAATGAACAGGGAAAGCTTGAGGGGGACGGGGGGTGGGGTGGGGAGGTGGGGGACTGGGGGGGGATGGAAGGGTGGGGGAAGGTTGTCAGGGGAGGGTCCTGCAAGGTATGTTAGCTGCCCAGTGAGTGCAGCGGCGGAGGCTGGGTTTATACTTGATACCTTCTCAGCCTCTGGCATGGTGGGAATCTGTGCTGGTACTTTTCTCTGGAGGGCTTTGTGCTGAAGATGTTAGGTGGGTGTGGGTGACGAGTCGGTGGTAGTGGGGCCCAAGGGTATCGGGAATTGGGGGAAGTGAATTGAACATTAGGAATTAAAGAAATTGAAACAGTACAGCGTCAGTCATTTACAATGCCCTGGAGGTAGGCTCTGGGTCAGTCAGCACCGTGTACTTCCATCTACACAGCAGGCAGGGAGACAAGAAGCTGACCGCAGCCTGCATGCTTCGACACGACTCTATTCCTAGTGGTTTGGGAGGCTGCCAATACAGAGGATGACGGGAACCTGCACCGAAACAATAGATTAAGGTGCAAGAATACACTGACTCCTTCCTGGCTCTTCAGACCACCGCGGAGCATGGCCCACAGGCCCAGCCTGGATGGGAAGAAGATGGGAACAGGTCAGATGAGGTTGAGCCGATGGGCCGTGGGGTCAAGGAATGAGACTGGATGGGACTAGATGGGACTGGCTGAGACTGGATGGAGGGGCTCATGTAGACATAGATAACTCTCTGCTGCCCAGGGAGATCTGAAGGAGGTGTGCTCACTATAGACTTCCACATGATACCACTTAGTATGAACTAATAAGGATGAAGTCCTTGGCCAGAAACATCTAAGAAGTCAATTTGGCCATTTTGCCTTGATGGCATAGAGGGGTTTTGTGCATGAAGTGCAGTTAAGTTTTGAACTATGAGCACTGACCACATCCTAAGGACTGTCTGGCATGGGATGCCTTCTCAGTAGGTCAGTGTAGATGCTCAGAGGAAGCCATCAGGAAGGTCGCAGTGTTTTGAGTTGTGGACCCTCTTATCTCTGTTTTCCAGGAACCATCCATCCCTGCAGGGGGGAGTGAAGAGGGCTTGAGGATTTTGAGTCCCTGTGCAGGAAGTCTCGGGGACGGTGGGGTTGTATGCAGGGAGCAGGCCCCTGCTGATTCCTCACTTTTGAGACTGAACCCTGCTTGACCACAGTGGTCACCTCTTCAGGAAGCATGGCAGTGGAGTGGCATGTTCCACCTTCTCCATCCAGAAAGCATTCCATTTCTAGAATGTTTTGGCCCATCCTGGTTGGGGTGAGGAGGGAATGTAGGGGTGTGGATGTTGACTTCAGTGCTGGGCACCCTGATCTTGAGCCACATTTCCAACATCTTTATGGGTGTCAACCATTTCGTTTTGATGCACTGCTGGGGTTTCCAGGATCCAGATTTTGAGGAAGCCCCAGGCCCATGCCCCAGGGGCAGCCTCTGGTGTGAGGACTGTAACCCATCAGAAGTGGAGGTTCAAAGTGGAAATGTTTGGGGAAGGGCACAGCTTCCTAAGTACCCCTATGTGGGTGGCCTACATGGACAGTAGGTTGCAAGGAGGACCATGTTTCCATTTTTATGCTCAAGAAATTAAGAGGGAGGGCTTGGGGTGCCATGGGTGGAAAATGCACATTCTGGTAAGTGTGATCAGCACAATGCATCCCACCCACACCCTGAGCACAGTGGAAGTCTCAAGGCTGTGCCATACCAAAGCTCTGTGGCCGGTGAAGTGGGGCAATGTGGCACAAAGAGAGAGGGTACAGCCACAATGGGCAGAGTGCCGCTGGGGTATGCCACCAAGAGAGCACAACAGACTCCTCCACCAGCCAAGAAGGAGGGGTCCAGGCTGCCTGGGCTCCAGGTCTACTTGCTGGCTGCTTCTTGGTTCTGTTGTCTTCCTAACTTGGTCCTGTCAGCAACCCCTAGCCATTCAGCTATAAAAAGTCCCATCATCATGGGGCTGGGCTTCCTTGGAGTTTATTTCTTGCTTCCATATTCTCCAGCTTTTTAATCTGTTTAGGAGCGACTCTGGGATGGGCTTAATGAAGTCCAGGAAAGGAGCCGGCAGTAGCAAGAAAGTTGGAAGGAAGAGCACCAAGGAGACAGGAAGGAGCTGTCCAGGGCCTGAGGTAGACGGAGATGGACCCCAGCAGACTGGTAAGCCTCTGGCAGTCTCACAGGGTGGCCACTGGACCGGAGCCTTTTGCCAGTGATTGTGTTGGTGGGAAGGAAAGGGTGGGCTCCTGGGGATTCTAGTGTGGTCCAGGCCACCCCTACCTCATTTTCTATTCTGCTCCACCAGCTGAAGGTCTCTCTAGAATCAAATCCTTCTCCTAAGTGCTGAGAGAATAAACTCTCGGCTTCACCGAAGCTAATTTACCTACCTCATGTCCTTGGCTGGCCTGTGTGCCATGTGGAAAGAGCCTTGGTAGTGAATGAAGGCTCAGGGAAGGAGCTCAAAGGGCCCCTTTCTCAGGACCCTGCTAACGTGGCGTGGCCTGGGTACTCACCACTGTAGCCATATAAGCCAGTTAGACAAGGGGCCATTTGTCACCATCATCAAGTTCCCAGGAGAGCACCCTCAAGGCAGCGCCCTTCTAGCATTCAGGGGCCAAGTTCCCAGCGTCTCCCTCGAGGGAGGTGGAGGACCAGCCCCCACGGTGTTACTTTGAGAATCTGGCTGGCTCTCAAAGGCATATCATCCTGTGTGGCAGGTCCCTGTTGATGCTGGTTCCCAGCTTAGCTTGGCCAGGCTCTGGGAGGGGCAGCCCTGGGCCTCTGAGAAGCGGAACTATAGTTGGGACATGGGAGCTAGGCAGAATAAAGCATTGACCCAATGGAGTCTGGAAGTTTGTAGGAACAATGTCTCTACCAGCACATTGGTTCCTTCTGGGGCCCACAGACCCCAGTGTTTCACAGACAGGCCAAAGGTCTAAGGCACTAGCCACAGGGAAGGACTTCCCTGCACCATCTTATTAATACCCCCATGTCAGCCTCTCCATATTGCAATTCCATGCCAGATGGAGGGCTAAGGAAAGACTTCCTGTTGTCTAGAAATGATCTGACAGAGCCTATGTGGTAGCATTGAAGGTTGAAGCCTGCTTCCCTGTCTTCCACCTGCTGGTTGTCACCTTGCCACTGTCTGGTGGTCACTGTGATGCATCTTGCTGGCCTGTCCGTTCATTACCTGCCCTCTCCCCAACCTCCTCCAGGATCTCAGAATGCCAAAGGCAGGTGTCTCTCTTCATTTGGTTTGCTGTTACATTCCACACACCTAAGACAGTACCTGGCTCCTGTTGACATTCATAAATATTGTTCACTGAAGGAGTGAAGCCGGGGAGTGAGAGTCGGCAGGCCCGAAGTGTGATTTTGCACTCAGCCTCTTTGTAGTTTTGATAAAACGATTTGGGGAGTTCCAGCAATGATTTCTCACTTGCAAAATAGTCAGGACAGTGGAGCCAGCACTTGCCTTTGGAGGGTGCATACCCCCTCCTCTCTGCTTCTCTAGGAGTCCCCAAAGAACACAGGAATGACTTTTCTTTTCAAAATTCAGGCTTGTGACAGAAGAACAATCCTTCAACCAGTTAAGTATCACAAAATAGATGCCACCAGGTGGGCTCCTTGTGGTGGCCAGATGCAACCTTAGAATCCAGGAAATCTCTGAAGGGTCGCTGTCCAGCAGGTGATGCCCATTTGAAGTCAGATATTGGAAACAGCAGTTTGCACTGCCAGGGGCAGGTGGGGCCCTCTTCAGCATGGTGGGTTCCTTCTTGTGATGTGGACTAGACAGTCACAAGTTCTGGATGTGGACACATGTTTTAGGAGTCATTGTTCACACACAGTCCAGCCTGACACACAGGTTGTGGTTGCAGCTGTGGCTGTGGCTAGCTCTGCTGAACAGTGCCTGTGTCGGTGACCAGCCCACCAGTCCCCCCTGGAATCTAGCCCATGGGATTCTGCACTCACCATCAACACCTTAAGCTCTTCCATTTCTGGTAGCTCAGAGCCTCACAGGGAAGATCACCAGGCTGAGCCGAGAGCAGGCTATCTGGGGACACTGCTCTCGATGTGTTTAGCCAATTCTTCTGAATTGAATTATTTGACAGTCTGTGAGATGAGAAGATGGGTAGTGTTGAGTCTCAAGGGGACAACCATTTGGGCTTGAACTCCCATTCCTGCACACATCCTGCTGAGTCAGCACTCTTGGGGGGGGCATGCCTTGAGCTTCTTATGGCTGCTCTAATGTCTCAAAGCTCAGTTCTGACTGGTAGGTGCGCCTGAAAAGGCAAGGGAGCTGTTAGTCCTCAGTGGCATTTGGTGACAGGAGCCTCTCTGCACATAGCCAATGATGACAGCTGTATAGGGCGGAGTGAACCAGTGGGCATCCTTCCTCTATGCTAAGCTCCTCTCCTATTTCAACAATGCACCAGGAAACCAGGCTCATCCCAGCTTAAAGTCTGTGACTCATCTCTGTGACAGGGCCATGTCCTCAGTGCCTTTAAGCATCCTATTCTAGAGAATCACTGTGATTCCACTTTTACTCCTAGATGGTTCTGACAGACCCACATCCTTATTTAAGCCCTCATCACTGGAACCCATTGTTTGTTTCTGTTTGTGTGTGTGTTTATGTATGTGTGTGTGTGTGTGTGGTTTGTGTGTGTGTGTGTGTGTGTGTGTGTGCGCGGTGGGTGTGCATGTGTGTGATGTGGTATGTGTGTATGTGTGTGTGTGTGGTATGTGCAGTGTATATGTGTATGTGGTGTGTGTGTGTGTGTGTGTGTGTGTGTGTGTGTGTGTGTGTGTTGCTGTGGATTGAATCTACTACATGAGCATGTCAGGCAGGCACTCTACCGCTGATCTTTGCCCAGGATAATTTTGCACTTTTATAAGAGGGGATGTAGAGCACAGGCGAGGGTGAGCTTCACCGTCTCCTTCTACCACTCCCTTTAGTTTTCTTTTCAGATTCATCTCCTCTCCTGATTCTACACACACACACACACACACACACACACACACACACACACACAGACACTGTCCTTCACCTCAGATCAGAGCTTAGAATTTCACCTTTTATTTTCTACCAGCAGAAAATGGATGTTTGTTGTAACATGCATCGCTCTACCCTTCTTGGCACTTGGGGTCCGTGGGAAAGGCCCGGGGTGAGCATTTTGTGGTGGGCTGTTTCTATGTGGCTTAGGAGGAAGATAAAACACGAGGCCCCTCTGTGTGTGGAAGAAAGATAGTCATGGGTTGGTTTTCTGGAAAGGGTTGAAAACAACAGACCCTGTCAGCTTAATCATTTCTGCAGAAAAGCAGGGAGATAATGAACACCCACTGGGCATCCGACACCACACTTGGCTTGTCAGTCACATTATCTTACTCAATCCTAGCAACCTGTGAGTTGGACCCCTCACGGGCGGGTTTACAGGAAGGAGGCTCCGCAGCAGACCCCATTCTGGAAGTCACACTCCAGACTCCATCTGCCTGGCATGCATCTACACGTCTTTCTGTGGTGCCTGGCACTGTCCCCGCCTTCCACAATCCATCCCACAAGAGCTAAGGATGTCTGCCTGGATGTGCACATGGCAGGAGGTGTTGGTGAAAGGTCTGGGAAAGGCACCCTGGGCACACCCACTGGAGACAGTGAGGTTTGGAGTCCCAGGAAGCAGAGACAGAAGGACAGTTCACTCCATCTACACAAGTGTGGTCACATCAGCCACATCCATGTCTTAGCACCTACAAACTGTGTGTGAGAGGCTGACATCTGTAGCCCGATGCCCATACTCTGTTCTGAATGGGCACAAGCATTGACATGCTTTGGAAGGAAGCAATGTCCTCAGGGAAAGTGGAGGTCAGGAGGAGCATGGCTGCTCTCTCACAGACAAGCACTTTCCTGGAGCAGCAAGCTGGGTTCCCAGAACCCACTCTGACAACAGCCCTGGCTGGTGAGCAGGGCGTCTTCCAGTATGCCTTGTAACTTCTCTTCAGTATTGTGTTCCCTCCCCAGGATGGAGACCGGAGGGAGGGATTCTGAGTGTTCCCCACACTCCAGGTTCATCTTCTTTGTTTCTCTGCCATTGTCTTCCTGCTCTGAAATGCGGGGGAATGATTAAAAATATGGCAGGTTAATTAACTTCCCGTATTTTCTTTTTCTCTTCCACTTCTCTCTCTCTAGGCAGATGACAGGCAGGCTATGATTTATCTGCTCTGCTCTCGTCACACTTTCTATTGTAATTCCTTCAGTCTTGGGCCAGTGATCTGGAGACCTCCCTGTCTCTTCCAAATTTCTGTAGTGTTTCTGGAGGTTGGTGCACGTACCTTCTCTTTGCCGCTCCAGCCTGACTTCCCAGGGGCAGTGAGGCGAAGCTCCCGGTGCCTGTGACAGCTGACATATTCTGCGGGAGCTGCGGGGTGATTTGAACTAAATGAGATTTATGATCGGTCCTCATGCATTAGGGCTGCCTCAGAGCCCAGGTGAGCACACACCCACATGCCTTCCTTAATCAGTGGGAGAAACCTCCTCTCTTGGTCAGGGGAAGTCGGTAAGCTTGGGTGAAAGCTGTACCTTTGGTCACAGTGCTGGTGCCGCAGACCCCCGTGGGTGGGCGGGCAGCTTGTTACGGGCAGCAGTGTGGATGGGCGCTCTGTGCTCTGTGGATGGCCAGAAACTACCCAAATGCTTTCATTCTAACAGGGTAGAAACGGAGCATGGAGGTTTGCTTTCCACTAGGGATGTGTTAGGAATCTGCAGCTTCTGTCTGTCTGTCTGTCTGCTGTCCTCTGCCACTGTCTTCTACCTGCTTTTCTTTCTTTCTGTGTGTATTTCCCTTGTCTCTGTCTGCCCGCCTGTCATGACTGAGCCCATGAGGCACCTGGGGAACGAACGCCCTTTGACAGAGTTGAAGCTTGTAGAAACCATAGATAAAGAACAGATTGAAAGACACTAGTTCCTCCTTCCCAACCTCTGCCTCTATCAGCCTTGAGTGTCCCCGCTCTGCACACTCAACACTTGAGCTCATTTCTACACGCATCCTCTGCACCAGCCCACCTGGTTTCTGGGTAGACTTGTCATCACTCTTCAAAACCCTATTCCAATATGCCCCACAAAAGACCCTTTTTGACCTCCTGCTACCCCATTCCTGTCCTGTGCTCTCATCCCAGCTCTAGACAAGAC